>NW_022196913.1:97943228-98024554 GCF_008632895.1 Mastomys coucha
TCTTCTTCTTCTTCTTCTTCTTCTTCTTCTTCTTCTTCTTCTTCTTCTTCTTCTTCCTTTTCTTCTTTATTAGACAGGGTCTGGTCTGGAACTCAATATGAAGACTAGGTTGGTCGCAAGCTCACAGAGATCTACCTGCCTCTGTTTCCTGAATGCTGGGATAAAAATGTGTGCTACACCTGTAGTTTGAAGTGAGGCTATTAAAGAGAAATCAAAGGATTTTGTTTCCATTCTCCTCCCTTTTTCATTTCTCCCCTCCCTCCACTTCTCCCCTTCGAATTAAAGGTGGGTCCCCATGCCCCTGGCCTGTTCCCTACTCTCTTGATCTTCTAGCTGGCCAACTCTTTGTTTCTTTTGTTTTGGGCTAGGTAAATTTTCCTCCTTCAGTGTTACCTCCCTCTCTTCTTTCACTCTGCATTTTCCCTAATACAGAATGGTCCTTCTTCCAGATGGGTCAACCTGTCCTGATGCAGGAGAAGGAAGAACACAGGTGCTCTGTGGCTTTCCAGGAGCATCTTTTCTCTTCCAAGATCATCACAGCATGGGGGAAGCAATACCCATGGGAGGTTAGGTGCTGGGGAGTGGGTGAACCCAACCCTAGTGAGAATGCACAAATGGCATTCCTACTGGGGAGGGCTTGGGGGGGGCTTTACTTGGTAGGGGTAAGGTTGGTTTCCTTCATCCCTGTCTTGATCAAGACTCGGTTCCACACAAGCTTTAAGGACTGGATATGTCTGTCATTGTGTTTAAGGTAAGGTCTCTCCAGGGCACTTGTGGTGGAGAGGAGGTCATGCTTGGTCCTCTGGAGATAGCCAGAGGTATCTTGGATCAGGGGGAGGCAGTGGAGAGATGGCTTTTGTTAAGAAGGTATGGGTTTCTGAGCTGGACTCTAGCAGCCTTGTACAGGGTCTGTGCCATCTTTCAACAGTACTGGAAGGTAAATCTCTCATCAACACCTCCCTCCCTCCCTCCCTCCCTCCCTTTTCTCTATCTATCTATCTATCTATCTATCTATCTATCTATCTATCTATCTATCTATCATCTATTATTATGAGACAGTATTTCTAAGTGGCTGAAGCTGGCTTTGAAATTACTTTGTAGCCCAGATAGACCTTGAAATTTTTGATAATCCCGAGTAGCTGGAATTACAGACCTCTATCATCAGACCAAGTCTTTCTTTCTTTCTTTTTTTTTTTTTTTAATTAATCTCTTCAGTCAGGACAGTTCAAGGTAGGAACCTGGAGGCCATGGAGGAGTGCTACTTGCTCATCATGGCTTGCTTAGCCTTTCTTCTTCTCTCATATACTATGTCCTGATTGCAGTCTCTCCTTCCTCCCTCTTCCTCCCACCCCTTCCACTTCCCCACCTGCTCCCTCCCCATCCACTCCTCCTCGCTTCCCCTCAGAAAAGGGCAGGCCATCCAGAGAGATATCAAGCAAACATGGCATATCAAGTGGCAATAAAAGTAGGCACCTCCCCTCATATTACGGCTCAGTAGGAGGACAAGGGTCCCAGAAGACGACAAAAGAGTCAGAAATAACCCCCATTCCCTCTATTAGGATTCCCACAAAACACCAACCAGCACAACTATAACATACATACAGAGGACAGTCCAAGTCTTAACTTCTTTACTTAGACTAGGAAGCCAAGTTTCAGCGAAGGGAAGGTGATTCCTGGCCTGGGACATATGTGGGACCCAGGAGAGCAGGAAAGGGCCCAAGAGTGGCTGGAGTGGGGGATGGGCCAGGACTTGGCTGGAACATGAGCAGGAGACTCCCAGCAAAGCAGTGAGACCTTGCTTCCTGTAGGCTGAAAGCCACCTGGTGACTCAGTCCTTCCTAACTCACCTCCCCTTGACTCATTGGCTTTTCAACCTGAAAGACTCCAAACCCCGGGGCCTTAGCTCAGATTATGTCCTCAAACCCTCTCCAGGGCTGCTTTCTTTGAGGCTGTTGTCCCTGGACTTTGCACATGTCATTTCAGCCCATGGGGCAGCAGCTGTCTGTCTTCCTCTTGATGGATTTCTGCTGTCACAAAGCGGCACAAATCTCACTTCGTCCTGAAGCCTTCTGTGATTATGTCCAGCATTATGCACACCTGCCTTACATCAGCACTTAGGACAAACCTGAGTTCTGCAGAGGGTTCAGCCTCACAAACAGGACTGCACAGATGCTCAAGAGCAAAAGTTCCCACCCTGTATTAGAAATCAATGTGAACTGGGCAGTGGTGGCACACGTCTTTAATCTCAGAACTTGGGAGGCAAAGGCAGGGGGATCTCTATGAGTTCCAGGCCAGCCTGTCCTGTAGAACTGTAGAGATCAAATTCCAGGACAGCCAGGGCTACACAGAGAAACTCTGTCTCAAACAACAGCAACAACAACAACAGAAAACAATTTGAATCAGGACTTGGTAGCTCACACTTGAAACTCCAGCACTGAGGAGGCAGAAACATGAGGATTAGGAGTTCAAGGTCATCCTCCCTTGCCCAGCCAGGTTGAGGCTAGACTAGACTATGGGAGATCTTGTCATATGTATATGCATGTGTATGTGTATGTGTATGTGTATGTGTATGTGTAGGTGTAGGTGTAGGTGTAGGTGTATGTGTATGTGTATGTGTATGTGTATGTGTATGTGTAGGTGTAGGTGTAGGTGTAGGTGTATGTGTATGTGTATGTGTATGTGTAGGTGTAGGTGTATGTGTATGTGTATGTGTATGTGTATGTGTATATGTATATGTATATATATATGTGCATGTGTATACACACATAAACACACACACACTAAAAAGAAGAGGAAGGGAAAGGAGGAAAACAGCTGAGACCAAGGCAAGACAATGATTTTAAATGAGAAAATTCAGTTTATCAATGGCCAGTTTGAGGTCAGTTACAAAGGCCTCTCTTGTTCGTTGTTATTATTATTATTTTAACAAGTTGAGTCCACTCTTTTCCCCTTTTCTTTTTGATGAGGGGAGGTCTAGGGGGAGCAATCCAAATATCGACAAAGCTTCCTTTTTGTGGGGAGGGGTAGGGAAACTCCCTTACTACCCACACATAAACCTTCTGGCTTCTCTGTGGCAGCCCGACTTCTGTCCACACATATGACTCTGTCTTTACCTGCACTGTGGTAGCTGGCTGTGGAGTTCCTGGTAGGAAGAAAGACTATGGCAAGCCACTGGTCACCAGTGGCAAGCCACTGGACCTGAGGGCTATGGTTCTTTTCACACAGTTTCTGGCTTGTCCAGTTTTGGGGCCCCCATCTGTATGTGGATGGGTGGAGGATTTCCCCCTCCATCTGGTCCTTACCCCTGGAGCTCTTATTATTACCTGCACTTTACCCAAGAGGTGGTGGCTCCGTGACGTGTTACAGGACTGGGAGGTGACAGAGCTGGCACTGGAGCCCGGACCTTGGAGATCAGAGCCCAAATTCTCCTCATCTCTTAGCTTTTCTCAGCCTCAGCAGGGAGGTGGATGGGTTTGCTGTGTGGGGAGGGTAAGTGTTGCAGCTCTGAGGGGAAGGTTTCCACAATACAAGTGTTGCAGCTCTGAGGGGAAAGGTGTCCTGGCCGGGAGCCAAGAAATACCACAAAGTCACACAGCACAACCATCCTAACACAGAGATTTATTGGAATAGACGCAAGAGGGTGGCTGCCTCTGCTTGAGAGAGAAGCAGCAAAGAACGGAAGAGGAGGAAGGCTTTATAGAGGGATTTTTGGGTGTCAGGGGAGCTCTTCAGGGTGGTCCTAGCTTGGGCAAGCACAGGGATTGGTGGGATTTTTGTGGCCTGACCTTGTGTTTTTTGTTTGTTTGTTTGTTTGTTTGTTTCTTCTCTGTAGGATGGAGCTTGGCTGCCTGAATCTTGAGGGACTGGAAACAACCCTTATAGTAGTCTGGGGAGACAAGGGGTGGCTACTTGCTTTCTTTGAGGAGCTAGGCCTGGCCCATAGAGTAGTCTGGGGGGCGGGGCCTGGCCACTCATGCCTTGAGGAGTTTACAGGAAGAGGAATAGGGATGGTTTTCTGTGTATTCAGGCATGTTTAATGGCATCTCTGCCTTTGCCCATGAGAAGCCAGGGGACTCCTATCTCCTGCTTATGTCTACAGTTACTGAATACATCTTTGAACATTGGTAAATGTCTCCCATGGGACAAAATTATCCTGGACTTGGAAGCACAGCTGCATAGCTAAGAACCTCAGGCTGGTTGCTTGCTCTTCCTGGTCTTTTGTGGGTCCTGTTCTGCACATGTAGTGGGTGGCAATTCATGGACTCTCTAGCCTCTTTCTTATGTTTGTAATAGCTTCAGGCGGGCAGCGGTTATATAAGAGGAGCTAAGAGGGTCTGGGTTTCAACTCTATAACTTTGCCTGCTGCCTCTCCTGAATGAAGCATCCTGTGGCCCCAGCTCCACATATTGGAGGCTTGTTTATCCCTCCCACCATGCTAATAAGAGTTTAAGAGACTCACAAATGGGCTAAGTCCTTGGTTGCTGCTGGGACACCCAGCAACACAATTCAAATTATAACAGTGTCTCTCTTCTTTAGTGACATCTACAGCATGTAGGCTGGATTTTGGTCTCCACACACCATCCCAGATGTTCTCACCTTTCATAACCATTCACCACAGCAGTCCTGTCTGAGAATGTCTTATTGGTGACCCTCCTTTCTCTCTTTACTACAGGGAATTCTTACATAATGGAAATGTACTGACAAAGGCCAAATCTTATTCAGACCTAAGACTTGACTTTTTTCCTCTCATCCACCTTTGCTTGGGACCAGCTCACTTATTCACTAAACAAATATATTAAATATCTACTTTGTGTAAGTGGAGTTTTTGGAATTTGAGTTTGGATTCATAGAAATGTGGTAATATGATATAGTCGGGGGGTGGTGGTGGTGAGAGGATTCTCAAACCCTGTTTTGAGAACCCTGTTAGAGCTCAGGGCTTTCTTCAACTTTATTCCAAACTGTACACTGCCACACAATGATTATAAAAGCAGACAGCAAAATCCAGCTAGTTCCTCTTAAGCCAATAACAGAAAATTTGCAAAAGATAAAGTAGTGTTAGGCTCTACTCTAAATTTTGCAGTTTGAAATATCTGTTTTTCATGAACAGATATTACTTTTGTACATTTGTGTTGTATTACAGTTTCCACATAGATTGGAATATTCCACCTCGCAGGGCTCCTTAAGCAGGAAGGAAAACAATCAAAACAACTTTAGGAAGTCCCTGAAACTGACCAGATTCACTAGGCCCCCCACCCTTGGAGAGGTAGCAAGTCAAGATGCTGAGAGAATCACTCTCAGATGAGCCACACTACAGAGAAGATTTTTGGGACCAGGTCAACTTCTGGCCTGGAAGAGGCAGAAGGCAGCCACTCTGTCTGGAAGAGGTTTAGATCAGCTGAGTCACTTGGAAGAGACACTCTCCAATGTGTTGAGCTGAGCGCGGGCTGTGCACTGTGCTTCCCACCTTGTGTGGACTGTCTGCCATGTTGGGGTGGGCTTTGGTGATGCAGCTGTCTGAGTCATTTCTGCTCCTGCAAATGACCCCTCATGCATACTCCTTTAATAACCCCAATAAAAGCCATCGGTTCGCCAAGCTAGACTTTGGTGGTATCTGTACTTTGGTCTGTCATGGGCTCCCTATCTGTGGTGAATAGATGTGCAAGTCTCTCCAGGAAAAGTCTTGTCCCACAACAGTGTTCAATGACTTTGCTATTCTTATGAGGGAATTATTAAGGTTAAAATGTCTTAGGTGGACACAGCTACATGAGCCTAAGGAGGTGGAGGCAGGAGAACTGCTGACAGTTCAAGGCTAGGCTGGACTATACAAAGGCTCCAAAATAAACCAAACTAAAACAGGTTGGGGTGATAGCTCAGATGGTAAGTTTTGAAAGTTTCATCCCTCAGAACCTTTTGTTTTTTAATTTAAAAAAATACAACCCTCAAGTATGTTGATATGTGCTCAGGTCCCCAGTGCTGAAGCAGAGAAGGGCTGATCCCTGGCTTACTGTCCAGTCAGCCTTATCTTACTGGTGATTTGTAGGCCAGTGAAAGGGCTTTTCTCAAAAGCAAGGTGAGAAGCACTTGAGGTTGTTCTCTGACCTGCACATAAACATGTATGCTGCAACACACACACACACACACACACACACACACACACACTATGGAATTTTTTTATTTTTATTTCAGAGAGAGTTAATACTAATAGAGATAACCTGGTTATCTTCAGAGATCTACCTAACACTCAAATAAGCAGGCCCAAGATGGAAAACATGCCCCTGTGGTGGGCCAACCCTGGGCGTGTAAGACTAATAATAGCTTGGATGGTCATGTTAGAGGCTGATGGTGAATGTTGGGTTAGCTCCCATCTCATCAGTGCTTCAGTTTTTGCATCTGTACAGTGGGAGCACCATGGTTACCTCACCGGTGGGAACTTTGCTCCACTGGGAGGGTGGAGGCTCTCTTGGAAGCTGGGATGTTTGAAAGGGTCCCACGGAGTGATCCCAGCTGTAGAGAGTGGGGCTCAGCGTGTGTCGCCAGCCTCCCCCGCAAGGTAAATATGTGAAGATTGGGAAAGCTGGTCAAAGGAAAGGAATTCAGTTTGTGAAATCTCTTCAAAGGGGGAACTGGAGGCAGGGCCTTCCTTTCGTGTCGATTGTAAGCACTTTTGAGTTTTGCGAAGCTCCATTTCCCGATACTTCTCTTCATAACGGGCACAGAAGCCGCTGAGTTTGTCCTTCTTTGAGATCCATTTGTGGGAGGTGACAGCCACTTTTTTTTTTGACTCCCAGCTTAGAAGTGACTCTGCAAAAGTCCCCACAGGGGACATGGAGTCTCTGTTTGACCAGTGACTGAGGCAAAACCCCTTTCCACTCATGAATTTCTTATTTTCCAACATTCCATATTCTGGTAACTTTTGTTGGCATAAGTAGCTGCTATCAGAGAACTTCCACCACGTGGTGAAGGTGGGAGCTTTATCACCACATTATCCTTGGTCCCCAGATGCCTTTTTGAGCCATCCTTCCTGGCGCTTGTTCTTTTACCTGAAAGAATCCTTCCCGGGCTTTGGCTAAGAGCTGTTGACCAGATTTCTACTGAAGTGCGTAACTTCACTGCTGGCCACCAGTCACTGGTCTATCCCTCTGAGAGGAGAGCTTGGGAACTACGGGACAGAGGATGGTGTTCCTACCCTCCACCACTTTACTTTTCCATCTCCTCAGGGCTTCTGTAACCACACCTAGCATTCACAGTGCTGGGCCTGTGGAGGGACGAGATGGGCTTCAGCAGGGGGAGGTTAAGACCCTCTTTCCAGCCTCTAGCTCCACATCTGGATTTGGCTTTATCTGTCCCAATTTTGGGACCAAGTCTGCTGTCACAGCAGCGTGTTAGACTCGCTTTGGCTAAATGCCGAGAAAGGCCAAAATTGGACATTTACGTTATCTTTAGGAGTGTGGGATGACTGAGGTCATACTATGCAACCCAGGATGGCCTCTAATGATCCTTTCGCTTCAGCTTCCTGATGCCATAATTTCAGGCATTTACAGTATGTCTGGCTACTGTTGGTCTTTTAATTATTTATTATTATTCTTTGCAGTGTTAGGGATTAAACTCAGGGGCCCATGCATGCCAGGTAAATGCTTTACTGATGTTCAGTTTCTCAGCTTTTCTAATGAAGTTTTGGTTGTTTAGTTTAAGGCTATAGCTGGTGTTTAGGCAGAACTTCCCCATTTTCCACAGCCATCCAAATTCCTTGTTCTAATTTCTTTTCTCTGTGTCAAAATACTATGACAAAAAGCAACTTAGAAAGTGATTTATTTTCAGCTTATAATTCTAGGTTTACAGTCCATCTTTGTGGTGACATCAAGTGAGGAACTTCCAACTGTAGGAAAGTCTGTGAGGTTCAGTGTGCACAGCTTATAGGCTCCTCCCACTCACAAATCTCGTAGTCTTCCAGTGGGCCGGACATCTCTCTCACAAGACCAGTGGTGGCTGGGTGGTGGCAGCACACAGATGAAGCTCCGGTCCAGTATAGAGAAGGCAGATACTGTCTTTGCTCTGGGGATCCATTGGAGGTAGCACCTTCATTGTTATCTAAGGGAAGGACAAGGTTTCCCGAAAGTGAGAAGCCAGAATGAGTCAGAACTAGGAAGGAAAGGGCTGGGTTTGGATCAAAGACTTGAGCAGGATGTCAGTTTGGTCGTGAGCTATAGAGAACCCTAGTCCTGTGCAGGAAGGCTTTCTGAGACCTGATGCTTACTAGCTTGGTCAGTACAGGTACTCAGCAGTCACTCCAGCCACGTTTTCTCTCTTTTCTGCCATGTTACCTTCCATGATGCCATGCCGGGGCCATGTCCTCTCAGGAAGACAGGGCTGCTGCTGCTGCTGAGCAGAGTCGTCTGTAGGTGTGACAGATGACTGTGTAGCAGATGACAAGGGATTGCTGTCCGAAGGTCTCTCTTCCCTGCATGTTTTCAGGGCCGGAGTCTGGTTTCCTGCTCACTGCCGAAGAGAGTGGGTCTGAAGAGCCTGTGTTTGGAGGACCACAGATGACAGGTGGAACTAGGCCTCTTCAGAGGACTGAGACACGTACTTGTTACCATCAATCAAAAGCACGCATCGTAGCACATGAGGAACGGCTGGGGCATGTGGGAGGGTGGGATCATACACCAAGATAGTGTAAGTTAATTTTGGGGCGCTTGGGGAGCCAAGGAAGATTTTGGGGGAGAGTGTATCCCAAGCAGTATGGAACTTTAGAACGGTGTCTCCAGCATCAGTGTGGAGTGGAAAAGGAGAGTCCGAGGAGGCTGAGAAACCACTTAGAGGTGCATGCAGTTCTGCAAGTGAGAGGTTGGTGTGGGATGAGAAAAGAGAGGGCTGAGGTGAGGGATGTCTGGGGGCGGAAGAGGTGGGAGGCAAGTGCTGATTCCCTGGTTCCCCACATCTGACTCACCCTGTGCTCAGCTAGCTCTCATGGGTCCACTCTCCATTTTCACAGCCAACTTCCTCCTCTGTGTCCTGGTCTCCCGTCAGGCTCACGGTGCTAGCATCTACACCATTCTGACAGCTTCCACTAAAGCTCCTCAGTGGTCCAGTGTGTGTGTGTGTGTGTGTGTGTGTGTGTGTGTGTGTGTCTGTGTGTGTGTGTCTGTGTGTGTCTGTGTGTGTCTGTGTCTGTGTCTGTGTGTGTCTGTGTCTGTGTGTGTGTGTCTCTGTGTGTGTGTGTCTGTCTGTGTGTCTGTGTCTGGGTGTGTATGTGTGTGTGTGTCTGTGTGTGTCTGTGTATGTGTGTGTGTTTGTGTGTGTGTGTTGTGTCTGTGTCTGTGTGTGTCTGTGTATGTGTGTGTGTGTCTGTGTGTGTGTGTGTCTGTCTGTGTGTCTGTGTCTGTGTGTGTCTGTGTCTGTGTGTGTATGTGTGTGTGTGTGTCTGTGTGTGTCTGTGTATGTGTGTGTGTTTGTGTGTGTGTGTTCTGTCTGTGTCTGTGTGTGTCTGTGTCTGTGTGTTTGTGTGTGTGTGTTGTGTCTGTGTCTGTGTGTTGTGTCTGTGTCTGTGTGTGTGTGTCTGTGTCTGTGTGTGTGTCTGTGTATGTGTCTGTGTGTCTGTGTGTGTGTGTGTCTGTGTGTGTGTGTCTGTGTCTGTGTGTGTCTGTGTGTGTCTGTGTGTGTGTCTGTGTGTGTGTGTGTCTGTGTGTGTCTCTGTGTGTCTGTGTATGTGTGTGTGTCTGTGTGTGTGTTGTGTCTGTGTGTGTGTGTGTGTGTGCGCGCGCGCGTGATCCTGGGATCGCTTATGTTTTGTCTCAGACTGTTCTCTCTCTGTGCATGGTTGTGTATTCAGGAGCCTTCCCCATCCCCCTCACTAGATGTCAACAGCAGTCTGACCCCCCACACTGTGTCTGCAGGCACAGAGGTATGTTCCCCAGGAGCCAAATCAGGAGCCTGCAGCTCCTAGCCAGGAGCCTGCTGCCAACCCTTCTCCCCAGAGCTGCCTCATGCTCTTGAAATGGGAAGTCCGCTAAAGCTCCCATCTGTTGCCCATGGTAAACATCTCCAGAGGTCCCCTTCATGTCCCTTCTGCTGCTGGCTTCTCCAGAGCCTCTGATTGTCTATCAGCTTCTTCCCACACTACATCCAACATCCATTTTGGACGTTTCTCCCAGCTTTGCAGGCTCTTAACATCTTCAATCTGGAGCTGAGTTTATCAGGGTGATGGGGGTGGGGGGAACCTAAACTTGTCTCTTGGAGCCACATGATGGGAACAACGACTTCCACTCCTGACTTGCCTGGGTCCCATTTGCAGTGTTGATTGTCAGCAGGGTGTCTCTGGGGGCAATGCACTTCACCTCTCAACCTTATTTTTAAACCATACATGAAAGGAGTGCACTCTCAAGCTCATTTTAAACACGGACAGTTTTTAAAATGTGAGCCCTTGGCAGGGCTGCAGCTCGCTTCATAATGATGCTGACAGTTCTTGTCCCACAGGTAAGTAACAGAAGCTGTGACTAGCACGTGACTCTCACTTGGGGGTATCTCCTGTGCCTGCTCTGCCCCAGACTCTTTCAGATCGTTGTGTGTGTTAGAGCTGGTGCCAGGGGGCTGGGAGGAGACTGTAATGGCCTCTTCCTCCTGATGGGAAGGTCTATTCTAGACCTCTCATTACATGCATCCACAGGGTCTATTCCTTTTTTCTCCCCCTCCAGGTAGCTAGAGACACAAGGTAGGAGCGGTTAGTTAGAGTTTTTCACAATGACAGGTTCCTGAAAGTCACCCCAAGCTCTGGGCTGGGGATAACTGGGTACAGGCTGGGGGTGGGGTGGGGTAAACACAAAAAGAGGAAGGGACTCTTAGAAAGCAGAGGGCTGGTAGGTGAGGCCAAAGATCTGACAGCTGGCCCAGAAGGCAGGGCCTTGGGGATTGCAAGGACCTTCAGCGCTCCTTCTATCCCAAAGGCTGAGGCTGGCTTGGCCCTCCGTGGGCGTGGTATGGTCTGTCAGTCTTCTTGTGGCAGGGCCTGGATCTCCTTGTTGTACCCCTGCTGACTGTCTCAACACTGGCTTCAGCCCTCCTTGTCTGAAGCTGCTCTGTTGCTCAGTGCCCTCTTGGCTGCCAGGCCCTATTGCTGGCTGCTTTTAAGTCAGTTTAGAAGAAAAAATGAGGAAGGAAGCAGAGGGCTTCTCTTATAGAGACAGACTATTGCCCTAGAGGCGTGCTCCGCAATGTATCTCAGAATAAGCTACATGCCGTGGCTCCCGCAAGCTCCCTATGGCCACAGAACAGTGCTGTTTCCTGGCTGTAAAGCATCCTTTCTGTCTCTCTACCGAAACTGCAATACTTGGTTCCGCTTCCTGGGAGCCCGATTGGGGAAACTGAGATCAAGCCAGAGCTTATGCTGGGGACTTCCTCTTCCACTTGGGTGGCTGGGAGACTAAGTGGCCAAGCCTGGGACACTGGACCACAGATACGTGCAGGTCCCCGATTCAACTAAAGTTGAAACGTGTACTAGTTTGTCATAGATAGAACTTAATCAGGACAGATGTCAGCCACATACTCCTTCTCAGGTAGCCCTGACAGTCAACCATTGTCTGTGCTTTTCCTTCTTGCAAGACCCAAGTTCTGCTCGTGCCCTGATTTAGCATTTGCCGGTGAGCTCTGGATAGCCTCTGAGCCTCAGTTTCTGAATCTGCCCCATGGAGGCAGAATCATAATATCTGCTTTTCATGGCTGACAGCCAATCACAAGGTCCTGCTATAGGCGACCACGTGATTTACCTGGGTAGCCTTTGTGGGTGCTGCCTTCAAATAATTAACAATGCCTCCTTTGTCCCCCAGAAATGTCCTGGCTCAGACAGTGCATCCCACAATTGCAGTGTTTTGGCTTCGGTGGTAAAGTCCCCTTCCCTCGGCCCATTGATACCTTGTGCAGAAACAGCAACAATGGGTTTGCTCGGAACTTGCTCTAGACTCCACTACCAAGCACAGTGTGGCTCTGGCAAGGCACTTCCTTGAGCTTTGGCTTCTTCAACTACACTGTGTGTGGTTAATGTCTTCCATTCTTTGGGACATGTGGCCATATGTTGTGCTTGCCTGCTTTCCCAGGTCTGGCATCAGAAAGCTTTTAGCTAGGCGGACAAGTGACCGAAGTCACATCTGGTGTGACTGAAGGAGTTACCACTGTCTCTAATTTACACTCAATGGCTTTCATGGCTCCAGGCTCCCGACTCAAGAACCAGCATGTATCTGTAGTCAGTGTTCCAGGGCTTGGTCACCTATTCCCCAAGGCACTTTATCCAAGAGGAAGAGGAAGATCTCAGCATAAGCTCTGGCTTGATCTCAGTTTCCCCAAACTGTTTCCTGGACCTCGTCATAGTACCTGTGTCTTCTATCCTAAGTTGACTGATTAGGCAAGATCGTCTCAGAACCTGATGCCAACTCTAGCAGATTTCTGGCCTTGGGCACCAGATTGTGTTTAGGAGACTTTAGGACTTTGGTTTAGATCTTGGCTCTGTCTCTCAGAAACTCTGTGACCTTAGGCAACTCACTTACCTTCTCTGAGCCCACATTTTCTTAGATGAATCATAGAAAAATCTAAGATGATTGGGAGGTATTATGAAGGTATATATTTGAGGCATGTGCACAGGCTTGGAGGACTGAGTAGGTACTTAATAAATATCTGTCTCTCCCTTTACTGTACCCTCTATTGCCATTTGTCCTGGCAGGGAAGCTAGGGCCAGGCACCCTTAGCATGACTGTGGATACCTAGTCACCAGCATTGTCCCAGTTTCTGAATCCAAAGACTGATGAAATAGTTGAGTAAAACAATGAGAAGATTCAACAAACTACCTTTCCAGAATGTCCCAAGCAGATCTGAGGTGGCATTGTTGAATGTGTTATTGTACTTACTTCTTCTGTCGCTATGACAGCACTATTCTGCAAAATCAACTTAAAGACGAATTATTTTGGCTCACAGTTCTAGGATAAGGTTCACTATGATGGGGAGGGCATAGTGGCAGGAGAGGAGACACTGGTCACATGTCATCTGTAGTCAGAAAACAAAGATCTGAGTGCTGGCCCTCGGCTTGCTTTCTCCTGTTTAGTCTGGGACCCCAAGACGTGGAAGGGTGGCACCCATGTGTAGGGTGGGTCTTTCTACGTCACTTAACACACTCTAGAAAGTCTTGTACAGTTCTGCCCAAAAGTCTGTCTGCTAAGTGATTTTAGATCCCGCCAAGCTGGCAATTAGCATCACGGTTGTAGTTTTCCTTTAGGGAGGAAGCACAATGGTTGGAAGAGCGGGTTTATTGACCCCTACTAAGTGACAGTATTTGCCTTCACCAACTTCTTGTTCATTAGACTCTAAGAGATGGACCTTACTGATACCATTGCATGAAGAAGCCTCCATATTAGACAATGTCCGCAGGCTGTCTGGCAGAGGAGATGCTTCAACTCGAGTGTGTCTATCATCCCGAGCAGAGCTTTTCTTGCCACCTTCCTTTCTTGGGTCACCAGGTGTGATGGCTAATCTTGATTGTGAACCCGGTAATATTAAGAAAGGCATTAGGGGTTGGTAAAGCAATTTCTATCCTTGTCTGTGATGAGTTTCCAGAAGTGATAAGACTGTGAAGGCTCTGACCTAATTGATCAGTTAACCCCTTGGTGAATGATTCTGGATGGCATTATGGGAGGAGGGGGAAAGGCAGGAGGAAGTAGATGCCGAAGTGTCTTTGCAGGCTAGACCTTGTCATGGATCCTTTCTTGTATCCCACTTTGCTTCCTTTCACCACGATGTGGTCTGTTCTACCCTCCTCACTGCGATAGAGGAAACCTCTCAAGGGTTCTCATCAGCTTGACAGGATCTAGAAGTACCCAGGAGACCAACCATGGGCCTTGTCTAGCCGAGGTTCATTGAGATGGGGAGACACACTTTAAATGTGCCCAGCACCGCTCCGTGCTTCCAGATTGCAGACTCCATGTACCTCCTACCTCTTGTCCCTACCACCATGACCTCTCTACCACAGTAAACTCATCTTCAAGCTGTGAGCCCAAATGAACCTTTCCTTAAGCTGTTCTTGTCAGGTATTTGGTGCCAGCAGTGAGAAAACCAGGACACACCCTGGAACCATGAACAAAATAGATCTTTTCTTCTTAGCATCGTTCTCGAAGAATATGACGACTCTCCCAAGCTTCTTTGCTGTGGTCTTTGTTCACACACTCTCTGCCACACAGGTGCTTATCTCTCGAGGCTGCCTCGCTTTCCTTGCTTCCCATGACACTTGCCTCCCACCTACTTCTCAGGGATGCTTTGAAGACAGAGAAGGATGTGTTTTCCCAAAGCTCCCCCAGAGGGTCCTCCTGGCCTCACCCAGTGCAGCATGTTATTAGCTAAGGCACAATGACAGCAGCATAATGACTGCTCTCTACTAGCCTGTCGCCGAGGCTGGTCACAGGCATCATTAGCCCAGTTTTAGTGATGGGCCAGTTGAGGCTCGAGAGCATGATTTGTGACCTGCCTTCATTGATGCTGTGAGTCAGTGGCAGTCCCATGTAACCTTCATCTCCCTTGTTTGCCTTCTTTCAAGCCCAGGGTGAGAAAGAAGAAGGGCTCTAGGAACTTCTGGTCCTTTCTTGGAGCCAACTTTCAGTGCTCAACCTTGGAGATGCCTACTCCAGTTGAATCTTCTTCCTCAATAGGCACTGGTCCCAGATGGATGGCTGGGACATTGTTCCCAACTTTGTCCAGCTATAATTTGTGGCTATGATCATGGTTAAATTGATGGTAGTGGTGGTATAGTGTGTGTGTGTATGTGTGTGTGTGTTTGTGTATGTGTGTGTGTGTGTGTGTGTGTGTGTGTGTGCGTGCACATGTACATGTCCTGCTTCCTTGGGTTTGAAGGAGAAGCTGATGAGGGATGAATGATAAGGACATCATATTTGCTCCAAGTTTTTATGTGCCACCTGATCCCCATTCTACATACAAAGAACTTGAGGCCTAGGTGGGGTCAACAGCCTTCTTCTGAGATTCAGAGCTGGTGAAGTGCCAATGTGGCATTCTTAGCCAGGTTCTCCTGCAATTCAAAAACTCTTGTAATTGAAATTCTCCTGAAAGTCCCACTCAGTCCCTGTGGAATTACTCTGGGAGAGCTGGGGTCCATAATACATCAGCTTTATAGTCATGCGATACACACAAGGCCCTGCCTACATCAACAGCATCCTAGTCATTTCCCTGGATCTGCTGTGTCCTGTGGAAACACACACTCATTTGTGAACAAGTGGCCCTGCATTCTTCTTTATGCAAAAGTGCCTGACCCTGTATATGATGTGGCTTATCCTGATCCCACCAACTTGAGGCCATAAGATGAGATGCCTCTAGATCCTCTAGATACCTCTACAATGTGGAGAGCCTTAGGCTAGTTGTTGCCCCTTAATGTCCTGATGTGCAAAACTAGGAATCTGGGTGGCAGACACTGGCATTGTTAGCTGTCCCACTGGAAGAGATAAGGTCAGTAGGACTCCCCAAGGACTTCTGTGAAACAAGAAACTTCATAAGAGACCGAGCATGGGTTCACCCCAGGTGACTTGGTGCCTCATGGAGCTTAAAGATGACTGAGAGAAGCCAGCCACCATGGAACAGGGGACTTAAGAGCCCCATGAGTGCTATAGCTGGTGGAGGGCCTCTTACTCCAGCTCTTAGTCACAGGAAGTTGCTGAGAAATCGCTGACATATAATCATGTTTCTTTGATGGTCACAACTGTGTGGGGGTGCAGCTTTTCCTTTTAAACAAATACACTTGGATGACTTTCAAGATTGTCACCAGGGCAGGTAAGGACTCACTCCAGCATGCTGCTGGGGCATATGCTTTTGGTGCCCCTAGGCACGTTCATGGTCCACTCTGGACATTGTGGCACTGGTAGTAGGTGGATAGGCCCATGTGAGCTCAGATTCCCAGCCTCCTACCTCAGGCTAAGAACAGGGGCCTCTCAGCTCTGTGACGGTAAGGCCAAGGAAGTACAAGGGAACTGAAGGGCCTGGAAGAGGTACGAGCCACCCTGCTCACAAGCCGACTGCAGCAGCCCACACCACTGCTGTCTTTCCTCTCCTTACCTCTAGCACCTGCTTTATCAGGTCAACTTAATAAACTTCCTGAAGCCTAAACTCTGTCTCCTGCTCTGCTTTCTAGAGAAGAGAACCCAAAATGGAGATGGGGTTGTTCAGAACCTCTTCTGGATTAAACTTCACAAGCCAAGGCTGCAATTGTGTGTTTCTTCAAACATGTAAAATCTTCCGTCTTCCAGCGTATCTTGGTGGGGGCGGGGGAGGACTACATTGGTTGGGGACTAATGTTTGGAAATCCACTTTCACCAAACCAGGGCTTTGAAGGCCACTTCGGTCTCACCATTAGCTGAGCCATTTGGGGCAGCAGCTGGCTTCTCCTGTTTCCAGGGGCTTCCTATTGCAGAGCAAATGACAGAAACACTCAGATCCACTTAGCTGTGTGTATCAAGTATATTTGTGAAGTCATTTTGTAGTTGACAGGCAAGTGTACAATCTGGAGTCATGACACATCGAAAACAAGGTGGTAGCTACCAGTGAAGAGGACAGAACCCAGTGAATGCCGAAGTCAGGTCCCCAGAGGAATCGGAACACAGTTTTGGTTAGTAACACCGGTGTTGGAAAGGTACCCCTTAGGGGTCCTGTTTTAGAGATTCTATTGGTAGAGGTTCTATTCTTTCTGTTGGAGTTTATGAACTGATCCTTAAAGAGAAATGAGTATCACTGGAGACCGGCCAACAGCTGGTGTCCATCTAGGAGGGATGTGGCTCAAGGGTGTGACCACTGCACCCAAGTACCTGACAAAGACAGATGAAGCAGTTGTTAGGTCCCAGGTGTTGTGCTAGTGCCGGCAGGCAGCCTGAGACCAAGTCAGAGTCTCTGAGGACTCCTCTTTAGGACTGGGGCAGTGGGCAGGCACTGGATGACAAAAAAGATGTGACTGACCATCAGACTGCTCCAACAGGAAGTATAGACGCCAGTGAGAGAATGGGGGGAACTCAGAAGGGCCACCCAAGCAGAAGAGGGTCCGACAAAGGTAGCTGAGAAGCTGATGTTACAGCAGAGAGCGTCATGAACCCGGGGTTAAGGCAGAGATGACAGTGTGGAGGCCCTGAGGTGGAAGAGAGCTCAGAGTTGGAGCCAAGTGGGTAGAATTGTATAGAGGGAAAGGGAGAGAGAAAGAGGAGAGAGGGAGAGGTTGACCTAGCTAGAGGTAATAGGAGGTAATCATTCCAACTTTTCAGGCCACAGTCAAAGTCAGGCTCACAGTCAACCTTGCCCCCAGTTATCCTGTGACCTAGGTGTGTGTCCTTCCTACTTTTGTTGTTGACAAGGGGTTGTTTAGACTAGGCAATTCACTCTCAAGCCTCTCTATCCGCTCTAAAACAAATAGACAACCAAGACCCACCAGGGCAAACAGTGGCATCAAGACTCTAGGAAGCACAGATGCTAGTGTGCGTGTGTGTGTGTGTGTGTGTGTGTGTGTGTGTGTGTGTGTGTGTGCCCGTGCGTGCATGTGAAGCTCCCACAGAGAGCTTCAAGGAGAAAATGGCAAAGTCTTCAGAGACCAAGTGGGGCAGGAATGCCTTCGGGGTCACACCAACTGGGGCCTACTCCATAGGCTTCTGCCTGGGCTCACCGATCAGCTTTAGGGCCCACCTGCACAACACAGCATGTCATATTCCCATTTGCACAGCAAGGATGCATCCTCGTCTTTTTCTTTCATCCTAGACTGCCTGGGGCCAGAGAGTATAGGGTATCCCTCCCACCCCTCCAACCCACCCGTGTGCAAGAATTTTTTGTTGACCGTGCACATTTCACTCTACAGGATCAGCACAGCTGCTGTCTTGCCTCATCTCACTCTCCGACCCTGAGGGGTGGCCTTCACCCAGTTTGCTAATGTGCTCAGTTCCTCTTTGGGGCATATGCTTGTCCCTCCAAGTTCTCGTGGCTGTGTGGAAGTGGACCTAGGCCCAGAGGGTGACTAAGAGGGGAAGCCCCTGTACTGTGTGGCTCTCAGAGGCTTCTGGTTGTGTAAGGGCTTTTTTTTTTTTTTTTTGAGGAGGTTGCAGGCAACAGGATGAATCATAGCAAACACACGTGTCTCTAGCAGGGGACAGTCCTTCCTTATGCTGCTGTGGAAAGCGAAGCTTCTTAAAATGAATCAGCAGTGCCCGTTCCCCAGCAGGCCGTAGGAGGGGAACAAGGGTTTGAGTTACAGATTTCCAGAGTATTTGGGTGTGGTCCCCAAGGTCTGACAGCTGAGACTGCAGGGACTCTAGGTCTCTGGGTCTCTCAGAGATGGAAGGACCTGCATCACTCACCTAAGCTTTGGCTGGAGACCCATTTACCCAACATGCAACAGCTACTTGTCAAGACTGGAGGAGAGATGGGGTGCATTTTCAAGTGAAGAGACATCGGCTCTGAACCTGCTAGTCCCAGAGACATCTCTTCAGCTGGATAGCCTAAGAGAGATATTTCTGGTACCTATTTGGTAGAAAAGAACCCTTCATGCTTTCCCAAGTAGCAAGGCAGAGTAAATTGGTTAGGAAGCACCAAGCTTTGAAGTTAGCTTGAAGCTCACATCCCATATGGTGTCTTGGAGTGAGCCTGCAGACTGCTGAGGCCTGCTTTCTCTTCTGTAAAATCAGGAAACAGTATCTGCCAGCTGAGCACACTGTTAAGAACACAAGAGGAAGATAGGCACTGTGACAGACTTCTGTAATTCCAGCACTCAGGGTGAGGCAGGGGGACTGTGCAGTTAAGACCAGCACAGGGTGTGAAGGGAGATTGTCACACCCACAAGACACCCAGTAGGGGACTTTAGAGAACTCCTCAGTAGACACTAAGAGACCAGAGTTGATAGCCATACATTTTGGCTTATTAGCTGTGTGTTTGTAGGTATGTCTTTTAGTTGATGTGTGTCTGAGTTTCTTCATCTTTGAATGAGGGTATCAGTGCCTTCTTCATAGACTTGATGGATGGGATGATCGTTGCAAAACTGAAAGTGGTTCAGTAAGCCCGGGGCATTCTGAATGTTGACCAGCTAACAGCAAATCCCACCTCTTCCCACCTCTCTGAAGCCTATTGGGCCTACCTACATCAATATCATCATATTTCATCATGACACCAGGCCCTTCCCTTGGTCCTTTGGGGCCCCAGCTCCTAGCCCAATCCACTCTAGCTCTTTAGAAGATTAGAAACAAGTGTAACCTACTGCTATCTAGCAAAGGTTATCACAGCATCATCTTACCAGTCAGGGCTCCGGGGGAGGACAGACGAAGCGATCATTATCAGTTTTATCTTTCAAAAGATAAAACGGGCTTCAGAGAGGTGGAAAGAGTCAGGATTTGCTGTGGTCAGCTGGAAAAAGGCCCTGAGTTGATCTGTCTTGGAGAAGAAGGAAGCTCTTAGGTGCCTGATACTCATCTCCCTTCAGAGATAAAGCAACTTCAGAGTGACCAGACTTTATGCTACAAAAGATGTTGGATGCAGCCCACGGTTAGTCCAAATTCCTGGTGCATAAAGACCCAGAGATGAGAATTCCACTCATGCATTTTGTCAGGGCAACGTGCTTAAATTTTGGGATTTTTTTTTATGTGGGTCCTGATGTTGGTGACCATGTTCTCTTATTGGTGTACTGTGTAGTGTCCTAGATTCTGGTTGGTGTCTCTCCTAGGCATAAGTCCCACAGCCCGACTTAAAAGAGGTGAACTTCGTTTTTATCAAGTGAATGTGCTAGCAAATCAGTGTTTCTCATTCACGGGCACAAACTCACATCACATCAAAACATTCAGAAAATAATAGCACTTGGGTTTCATCTCAAGACCTTGACTCTAAAGGCTAGTGGGTGGACCTGGGCTGTAGAGGGAATATCTTATGTCTGTATGGATGTGGCACCTGTCAATAATAAATCTAATGGCCTGTGGCTTAGGCAGGAAAAAGGAGGTGGGACATCTGGGAGGCAGAAAGGATTCTGGAATAGAGTCAGATGTGAGAGTTTCACTAGGGAAGATGTGACAAGATGGATGTGTGGTACCTGAGCACAGGTAACCAGCCATGTGACAGAATGCAGGTTAAAATAAATGTGTTGTTTTAGTTAGAGAAGAGCCTAGTTATGTGGCCAAGGTATTTGTAAATATATTTTGAATCTGGGTCTTATTTCTGGGAGCATGGGGCTGAGAGGGAGAACCGGGTCTTAATTTTCACACCGGGCATTGCATGATTTAAAAGCTTCCTAGGTTGGGCTGAATGTGTTACGAGTGTTGAAAAGTCGCTGCCTCCAATCCACTGCTTGGAGTAGATGTCTTATTTCTGGCTTTCATCTTCAACAGCCACCCCGCCCTTCTCACCCCATCTCACTCCATTCTGTATTTTTGCTCTCCTTTGTTAATCTCTTTTTTCTTTTACTGTGATCTTCTTCATTTGGATATCGTCCAGGAAAGTTGATCGTTAAGTGATTTGGCCATTCGAATGTGTTTATTGGAAGCCAGCTCTAACTCTGACCCTGGAAGTGCAGCTGCAATAGGAGAAGTTCTTGTTGTCAGAGAATCTATATTCACATACTTGCAAGAAGGATAAAAAAAAAAAGTTAATAAACAGAGAATATCCATGGGTAGAAATTAGTCAAATATTTCCTGAAAGGGTAAGAGAGAGCCTAGTGCTTAGAGAAGAGAGAGGGCAGCAGGGAGGGGGTGCATTTCGCTGGTCAGCAGGAGAAAGACAATGACATTGGAACAGGGATCGAAATGAAGTGAAAGTATGGCTGTATGGAGAGATGAGGGTAGAATATTCCAGAAAGAGAAGAAGTGATCAGGATGCTGAAGAGTCGCTTTATATTCATTCTGTGCCATGCCATGGTAATCTGGAATGAGGCATGAAACAGAGCTTCATCCTAGCACGAACCCGTTTCCTGTGACATGGCTTTGTGTGTGCATCCACCAATGTCAGGTAGCACGTGGGGCACGATATGTGATCGCTCAGACACAGTAGGACACAAACCGTATCCTTAGGCTCAGCTCAGCTCCAGGTAAGGATTCTAACCTGACGGTTATGGGCTAAAATTAGAGACAATTTAGACACCATCATCTCAGATACATTCTCCCGTGTTTAGCCCCATTGATCCAGAGATTTTTTTTTGGGAGGGGGGTTTGCTTAGAAACCCAGTGAACATCAGAATCCATCAGGATTTGGACAATAGATATGTCCCCCCCCTTCTTTTTGTCCCTCACAATGTCTGAAATTGCTTTACTAGACTCAATATATGAGAGATCTTGGGATCATGCATAGCCTTGGGGCTTAGGGGAGTGGGACATGGTTCAGCAAGTTATGATTGAGGAGATGGGGACAAATAAGGATGGATCTGATCAGAAGAGGTATCTACAGGCAATCATAGGTTTGCTCAAGGGCACTGTGGGAAGGGGTTCATGGGTAGGATAGGATCATTTTAGGATAACTGCATTCTTTGGCCCACCTTTCAATGGTAGGTAAGGCCAGTGTTTCCTTCCTTTGGATCTAAGCAGAAGCTTTGCTCTTTGATGCCCTAGTCTCTCAAAAGCCCATAGAGTTCCTGCATGGCTCTCTTCCATCACTCTGAACGGCAGCTAAGAAGGCGGACAGCCTCAAGACAGCCATACTGTAGAGGTTTCTCTGACTCCCTCACCACAGCCAGCCTTAGCTGCCATTCAGCTGCCATCAACATTCAGATGAACACAGTCCATCTTCAATGAGGTATGCCCCTCCTTGGAGCAAGGACTTCTACTCCAGCTCTGAATTCTTGGCCCCAAAAACCAGGAAAAAAAAATAAAGGGGAAGTTGTTCATGCCACTGAGTGTTGAAGCAATCCATTTCACAGAAGTAGTGGTGGTGGTGGTAGTAGTAGTAGTAGTAGTAGTAGTAGTAGTAGTAGTAGTAGTAGTGATAGTAGTAAGGACACTTCAATCTCATTTGGCTTTTTGTGGACCCCGTTTCAGGACCAAACATTCAGAAAAATTAACAAAAGCAGCTGATAATGGGCTATCCTGAGGTTATCAGAAGGTTGAGAGGGAAGAGAAGGAGCACACAGATCAGAGGACTTACAGGGCTGGAAATCAGTTTGCAAACTATATTGCTCAGTCCATCGGATAGGCTGAGGGGAAGGGACTAGCCAAGATTGGAATCCATGTCTCAACATCTGGATTCCTATTCCTGGTTTCCTGGGCACATACAGGACAGAGGTGATGAAACTGTTGGTTCTATTTCTCCTGGGTCTGCATTTCAGTTAGTGAACTCTGTCTTGGAGTCTTGGCAGAGATTTCTATGGGATTCTGTTCCTGCATCATCTGTCTGCCAGCCACTGTATTCCTAGACTCTCCTCAGGGTTAGATGCATTCACTGATTTTCCCTTATCTATTTGTAAGGCACATCTTCAGGTCAAGGGTGTACTGGGGCCTGGGATTCCCTTGTTGCACATGCAGGCATGGATCCTGAGGGCATTTGGTCTCTCCACTTGGAAGATGCACCTCTCATCTCTGAGCACCGTTGTCTTTACTCCACCCCTTTGTATAATAACCGGGGCCCCACCCCTTTGAGCACTAACTGGGTTCGTGACTCATCTCTGGAATCTAAGCTCCCCCAGGGCCGGATTAGTGCTCAATTCACAATGTCTATTTTCAAGCCGGCAGCTTTGCACCTACTCTGCTGTCTAGGCTCCTCTGCCAGGAGGCTGCGCCTCACTGCTATCAACCAATAGGAAGGGATGTCCGTGTTGTGTCATCTTGGTATGTCATGTGGTACCTGCCATTTCTTGGATGCTCGTATGTACCAGGTATGAGCACATATGCATTCAGTCCCACACCCGTGTAATCCAACAGCTGGGATTAAGATCTGTATCCAGGCTATAAACTGAGAGACACTAGTGAGAAACTTGCTCAAAAGTACTCACTCAGCTTGAGAGAACCAGAGTATAAGGTCAAATAGTTCAGTGTCCTTGCTTGTATTTTTAACTATTAGTGGGCTATGAAGTCACTTGCTAGATTGTAACTATTTTAAGAAATGATTTTAATTAAATGTAAAATACACAAATACATGGCTGGTGGCAAAACATAAAGGACTTTTTTTGTATATAAGCATGCGTACACACACACACACACACACACACGCACACACACACACACACACACAGATAGTTCTGCTTGTTCTATACAAAGAAATTTCTCAACCTTCACCCTTCTTTGCCCCACATGTTCCAAGTATGCCAACTGGCCACTTTAGCTGTCCTTTAGACTTTGTGTGGGTGAGCCTTTTCTAGAACATTCCATCCCTGCTCTTCGCATGGTTACCTTCATAGCATTCTGTGGATCTCAGTTTAATGGTACCTCTGCAGCACCCCACTGAATTACAAATTACTGCCTTGCTTCAGCCCTTTTGTTTCCTGCAGAGAGTTTTTCACAATCTAAAGCACTCTTGTTTTGATGAATTTACTTGGCTGTACAACTGTGCAAGCCACTAGAGCAATGGTTCT
This sequence comes from Mastomys coucha, assembly GCF_008632895.1. Taxonomy (NCBI): domain Eukaryota; kingdom Metazoa; phylum Chordata; class Mammalia; order Rodentia; family Muridae; genus Mastomys; species Mastomys coucha. Next base: position 97,966,768 of record NW_022196913.1, read on the forward strand.
CACCACATAGTTTGCAACCCCCTCAGAAGACCCTTTCACAAGGGTCACCAAAGACCACCGAAAAGCACATTTATTTATATCATGATTTATTTATTTATTCATTTATTTACTTACTTACTTACTGCTCAGTCCATTGGATAGGCTGAGGGGAAGGGACTAGCCAAGATTGGAATTCATGTCTTAACAGTAGCAAAATTACAATTATTAAGTAGCAATAAAATAATTTTGTGGTTGGGAGTCATCACAGCATGAGGAACCGTATTAAAGAGTCGCAGCACTAGGAAGGTTGAGAACCACTGCGCTAGAACACATAGCTCTTTGAAGCAGGAGCTGCTGACTCAGTCTTATTCACCAGGGTCTCTAGCCAACAGCTTTAGCACATAGTGTTCAAAGACTGTTTCTGAATGGATGTATGAGGGGAGACCCAATCCTGTGAACCCAGGCTGGCTTTGTAGTCCAGCCTCATTTGGTTCCCATCACAGATGTTTTTTAACAGGCAGTTCTTTGTCCCATGTTGCCATGACACTGAACTCATGTCCTGTAGTCTCAAGCCTCAGATGGGACATGCTGGATGGGCTGCGGCTGCTTCTTGTGCCTTGAATGTCTACATCCAGACTCTGGCTCATAGTACTATCCCCGGGTCTTTAAGGTGAGTGGGGGTAAGAGAGAGAGAGAGAAAGAGAGAGAGAGAGAGAGAGAGAGAGAGAGAGAGAGAGAGAGAGAGAGAGAAAGAGACAGACAGAAAGAGACAGAGACAGAGAGACCACAGAGACACACAGAGACAGAGACATAGACAGAGAAAGATAGTTTTGCCTCCTAACAAGGCAGCAAACTAACATAAAGCTCTGGCTTTGAATCTCGGTAAGGATGTGTCGGCAGGTGTGGGTTATGCTGGGCTGGGTAAGAATGGAGGGTTTATGTGACTGATGAGCTGTGGTGATGTAATGTGGATGACAATACCACACAAGCCCGGCTGTGTTGTCAGAAAGAGCAGGAACTGGGCTGCTGGTTGGGCCATAGAGAAGATTTGAGGTGATCTTCATGGAAGGAAAGAGAACACTCATTTCCTAAGCATGCCTGCTAGGTGCTTTCACGAGAGAAATCTGTGAGGATTCTTCCAGCTACTAACCACCAACTACAGTGATACTATTAATGGCATTTTGTTGTGAGACAATAGAATTCAAGAGATGGTATGTTGTGAGGCTCCACATGGGGTTTTTTCAAAACTCCAAGTCTAGTCCCGTGTGTGTGTGTGTGTGTGTGTGTGTGTGTGTGTGTGTGTGGTTAAAAGTATTTTTATATGTACTTGTGTTTTTCCTGCATATATGTCTATGCACCATGTGTGTGCCCTGGTGCCTGCAAAGGCAGGAAGAGGGCATCAAGTCACTTGGTACTGGAGTTACAGATGGTTGTGAGCCACAGTATGGGTATTGCAAATCAAACCTGGGTCCTCTGGAAGAGCAGCCAGTTGTCTTAATCACTGAGCCATCTCTATAAACAACCCCTCCCCAGTCCAGTCTTATTCTTCATCAGAGTTGCAGTATGCTAGTGTCCACATTCCCCCATTCATGCATTTGGATGGAAGATGGAGCGAGTGATGTACATAGATGCTCTTAGAAGCCTGGCCTCTGTGCCTCAAACCTTCTTCATGGGTACAGGAAACAACCATGGGAGTGTAGTAGGGAAGGAGAAAATGTAGGGATGGTAAACAGTCTGTCTTCTGGTTTATTCTAGGAAATGGAAGCTGTCTTTGGACCATCTGATCATCCTTTCATCTCAAAAGTAGCAAGGCCAGTCTGCCTACCTATCTGTTCTGCTTGTGAAGAGCCAGGCCAGGTTGTAGGAGGAGCAGTGTCTCAGCCAAAGGTTACTGGGCTTGGATGGTGAGAACAACCACCAGGATGCATGCCACCCAAGATGCCCCGCCCCACAGCCTCCTCTTTATACCTTGGACAGTGACTTGGTGTAATCCTCCCTCTCTTGTTAGTGATGACCAAGCGGAAGGCCAGGTAGGTGTAGTCAGATCCATGTTCATGAAGCACACCAGGGTGGGGGCTAGACTCACACCTTTGTTCTTCCTACTTCTTGTCTGTCTCTGCCTCTTCTGTCCATTGACAGATGTGTGGGTCAGCTCTTCTTTCTTGCATACTCAGCTCCTCTCTCAAATGAGCAGGTTGGGGTAGGTGGCCCTTAGTTGTCCCCTGAGCTCTGACATTGCCAGAGCTGTCATCCTGGAAATCCTAGCCTGCCAGCACTGTGCTGTGAAGCTATGAGGGGTGAACGGTTGTAGCCCTGGCCAGTCTTCCTGAGGAAAGGCAGACCTACCTACCCTGTGGTCTCTGGGTCTAAGACTGTCTCACAGAACCCTCAGAGGACACAGTGTTGCAGCCTTCCCACCAGCTTCAGAGAGAACTTGTGGTAGACTTTGTCTTTGGTATGCACACTCTCTTTCTTAACTGTAGCAATACATTGTATATAATCATTTATCCATTTGGAAGCAGATAGCTTGGTGGCATTAAGCACCTTTTATCTCATTACACAGCCATCACCTCTCCAGAGCTTGTTCATCCTTTTCATACAGAAACTGTCTTTATGAAGCAACGACATCCCATCTCCTCTAGCTGAAGCTGCGGTGTTCTTACACAGACACTGTGATACTTAAGATTCAAGGCCATCCTCCTGCCCCTTCAGGGTTCAGGGGAGAGGAAGGCCCATTTGACACTGTGACCTATCTCTAAGGCACCAGGGACATTCTCAGGTCCGGGGTAAGGAGAGTGAGCGTTAGGTTGTAAGGTTTTTCATAGCACAGAATATCTTGACGGCTTTCAAATGCCTTTGTGAGTTCTGCTCAGTAGAATAGCCTGCCTGCCATTTACTGATCTGTTCTGTTTGTGAAAAGCCGATTGTAGAAGGAGCAGCGACTGAGAGCCTAGCACACTGAAGAACACCCCTGGCAAACACACCTCCATGCCAGGAGGGTGTAGAGCAGGTCACTGTGCATACATAAGATCCTGAGTTTGATTACAAGAAACCCATCTAAAAATGTGCCTGGTTGGCATTGTAATCCCAGCACTAGGGATTGCTGGTGAGCTAGCCTATCCTGCTTAGTGAACTCCAGTCCAGAGAGAAACTGCCCCACAAAAAACATGGTGGATGTAACTGAGGAATGATACCCAAAGTTGATCTCTACCTTCTCACCCCCATTCCCACTATCAACTTTATCAGTGCTCCAGTCTGCGGTACTAGGGCTTTGTGTCCATTCTTTGGCATTTTGCTTTTAAATTCGTTCCTTCATTCTGCTCTTTAACTCTTGGGAAGGACACAAGGCCGGTGTTATGAGAAGAACATTGGATCACCTTGGGCTGGAAACGGCACTGCTTCTAACTGTATGATCTTCCAGAAACCTGCATGGCTTCCAGAGTCCTCAGGAAGCTGAGTAAGCAGGCCATGCTCATCACCTCTGGGGGTGGTGAGATTCGGGTGGAAGGTGGGGTTCCAGTGAAAGGGGAACAGATCCTGGCTCAGTGTCTGGGGCCTCTCCTGTCTCCTCATCTCAGGAGAATGCTCTGGGGGAGTTGTGGGTAGCTTCTAAGCCCTGCGGTTGGAGAAGACTCTAAAGCCTACAGGTTCTGGGATGACTCATGGGAAATTTCCTAAAGGTCACACACTTGTCAGCCTTCTGTTTCCTCACCTTCCTCATGGCCTTGGGAGTTGGCTAATTCTAGGAAGTGATTTTCTTATCTCCTCCTGGGCCTTCCTTCTTGTGAGGGCCACTGAGATGTTTTTACTTACTACACCTTGGACACCCAAATGTGTGGGGTTTTCCTTGCACGAACCAAGTCTCCAAGTCTCTGACACCAATGGTGTGTGGGTGGCTGTCCTATAGCTGACTTAGATCCAGCTATGGGTTAGTGTTAGATGTCCCAGGCTTGAGGGACAGTCCTAGTCCTAGGTGATAATTCCTAACAGAAGGTCACCAGGCTGTTTATACTCTGTCCCTACGTAATCACAGAAGCTGCAGAGTTCCTAAAGCTCTACCTGGATGGATAATTTACTAGGGCAGCTCCTAAGATTCCAAGAAATGCCTGACATGTGATTGCTCTTTGGTTGAAAAGGATACAAATGATACATAGACCAAGACCAAAAGGTACCCGGGAGAGGGGCCTCAGCAGGGAAGCTTCTGTCCCTACATAGTTGGTGTGAGCAAATTTGGAAGCTCTTCAAACCCACTTAGCCCCGTTCCCCATAAGGTCTTGCGATATACAACCCAGTCTGGCCTGGAACTCACAATCTTCCTGCCTTAGCTCCCAAGCAATGGGATTACAGTCATATACTTCCATGATGGGCCAACTCCAGTCGTTCAGGGGTCCTCATAGAACTTGTATTGGACAGACCCACTTGATGACATTGTTGAACTTCGGTGATTAACTCAGTCTCTAATCTCTCTTTCTTCCCCAGAGGTGTGAGGTGGTATCAAAAATTCCAAGCTTCGCAGGCCTGTTGCCCCTGCAACCCCACCCTTGGGGACTGGCCACCCTCCTAAAGCACTCCATCGGAACAACAGAGGATCCCATCTCCTTTATTATTCAGGACCATTGAAGAGTTTGGAGAGCTGTGTGCTAGAAACTGAGACAAAGACCAAATGTCTCTCTATTAGGGTTGGTAAACTTGAGTTGGTGTGGCTCTCTTCTACAGTGTTCCTCAGTAAAGCCATTGTTCGCCAAGGCTATAAGCTACTGGAGTATGTACAAACAAGAACTACTCTAAGAGTTAGGGTCTCGACGCAAAACCCATTCATTAACTCACAGGTTCTATGAGGCAGAAATCCTGGAGCTGGTCAGGTGAGTGTATCTCAAGACTTCTTACAGGCACAGTGAATGTGCTGCCATCACCAGCGAGGAAGGATTTGCTCCTAACTCCTCTAATGTTGGAGTGATTCAGTTCCTTTTGGGCTCATGGATGGAGAGCCCTGGTTCTTAGTTGCATGCGAGCAGAGGCCTCAATCAATACTTTTCCATAGGGTTTCTCCCAAAATGGCAGAGGGTGTTAGGAGCATGGGAGAGCTAAAGGCTAAGGAAGGAGCAAGAGCAAGATGCAAGTCAACATCTTTAGAGCTCTGCTCTCAGACACGGTAGCCTACACCATTTACCACATCCTGTCTGTTAGAAGTTACTTGATCCATGTTCTAGGAAGAGAAATATAAGGGCATAAGGTTGCAAGGACCATTTTAGGAACAACTTCCCTCAAGGTTAGTTCTAGGGATAAAACACGGTCATTTTGATGACAATAATTGATTTGAATATGTCAATGTACTGCATTGGTTATTTTTTTATATTACAAATCCTGTTGTACCCAATATTCATGATACACATTAGTATTTATTTATTTTTATTGATTTAAGTTTTATTGCATTATAAGAAGAGATACATGATTTCAATTTATCTGAATTTGTTAACATTTAAAAACATATTTTAAGCAAATAGAATTATACCATATTCTTGTTTCCCTTTTGTACCCCAACTCCTCCCAGAGACCCCCCTTCAATACCTGCAATACCTTTCATTTTTTTATTTTGTCATATTCTTTAAAATTTATAAAATATTGTAACAATAAAAATGAGTTTTATAAAAATATAATATACAACAACAATCAATTGAACAGTGTTATGTAGATGTTTGTCTACAGCAATACCGAAAATCCATAAGTTTTTCTCAATATAAATTTTAAATAACTCCAAATATATTAATTGTATATTTTAAAATAATACATCACTACTAGTATTCTTTTAAATGAACATAGATAGTCTTTTTGTTTGTTTGTTTTGTTTTTAGTAGAGCTTAAAATCTTGGCTCTTACTGTGGTACAAGTCCAAAATAAGAACAATTTTTAAACATTGGAGTTCATTGTAATAAGGCTGTACTTCAATGACCCTTACATCGCCAAAGGATTTTACCTCCTTTATAGCTAAGCTAAGAGTTGACAGTTCTGCTGTGCCAAGGAGTGAATTGTAGGTATGTTTTTTTGGATACAGATTTCCTGCTATGGTCAAAGCTATTTGACCTGAGTGAGTTACTTTATTCTCAGTCCACAGAGAACAGGTTACATTCATTTAAGAAATAGCGTAGGCATTAAGATGGTCTATCCATAAAGTCATTCACCAACTGATTCAATGAACAATGGTTCTGCTTGGAGGGTGGCACAGACATTAGGTGAGGGTAAGAATCTGGTTCATTGGCTGTGATGATTTGGAAAAGCATTCACCTCAGAGAAAGAGTAACTTATAAAGTCCCCTTCTTCAAACTTGATACAATAGTTACAAACATCAAGCAAGGCATTTAGTCTCACTCTTTGCTGTTCTCTTACAAGCCACCTCCCAAGTTAGTTGTCTAAGTTTCTTTGGCTATATAAATACACTTGAAATATGTAAGCTGTTCAGAAAACAATAGTATAGTGTAAAAACATCAAATAAGTAATCCTACTAATAGGAGAAGCCTGATTTCAAGATCATTATGTGGTACACAGCAAGCCACTGTCGTGTTATAAACAAGCAGAAAGTGTATATGGATTGTACAATATTGGACTTATTTGTCCAATTACCAAATTAGAGAGAGCACTGGATGACAGCCAACAAATTTCTAATTCCTTATATTTTTGGATTTGAATAGACTAGGATATGTTGGTAATATTAATTTTCATATTAAGATATTAAGAAAAAGTAATTGTTACTTCCTGTTATTTTTGTTGTTAGAGGTGGAATTAGGTTTGTGCGGGTTTGTTGAAAGATTACCTTCTTGCTTCTTCTAGGGTGTAGTTTTGCTCCTTATGATGGTGTTTTCCATCTATTATCCTTTGTAGGACTGGATTTGTGGAAAGATATTGTGTAAATTTTGTTTTGTCATGGAATATCTTGTTTTCTCCATCTATGGTAATTGAGAGTTTTGCTGGATATAGTAGCCTGGGCTGGCAACAAATTAGTATTTAAGTACAGTTACAAAAGATACCAGGAAGCCATTGTTAGAACTCCCTTATAAAAGTGAAATCAAAAGATCATTGATTTTCAGAAAGCAACATGTCCCCACTTTTCAAATAACTGCACCAGAACTTTCACTAAATCATACTCTGGGAGCAGGGGTGTTGCTATTTATAGTTCCTGGCATCATCAACCACAGTGAAACTTCAGTTTCTGCTTGCCCTTCCTCTTTGTCCCCTCTCTGTCATCTTTCTCTGAGGCCATGAATACACATAAGCTCCTGGTGACACACAGCAGCCTGTAGCCTTTAAAACATGGTTTCACATTTGCAGTCATCTCTCATGGAGACGGGTCTTCACATGACTAATGGCATTTGGCAGAAACCACTGTTCTAAGTCAGCTGATGACATGGCATTTGATCCAGGTTCTACCTCTCCTAGCCACTACCTTCCCTCCCCCTCTCTGTAACCTTAAGTTCTTTTCTAGGGCTGGCTTCTGAAATGGTCTCTTTTCTGAAAACTCTTTTGTTTGTTTGTTTGTTTTTGAGGCAAGGTCTTATGGACCCCAGCTGGCTTCACATTCACAGAAATCTTTTTGTCTCAGCACCAGGAATGCTAGAATTACATGCATCTGCTACTTTGACTCCATTTTGGCTGGATGTTAGACAAGCAATTAGAAAAGCTGAGTTGTGGTGGCCCAAGCATAGAGACTGGGGTCCAGCAGTTCTAGCCCTAACACTGCTTATAAAAGTTAATAGGTTTTGGTTGATGTTCAAAGTCTAGATGGCAAAAGGCATATCTTAACAGCTAATAATAATAATAATAACAATAATAAAAATCATCTGGCTCTGTTATCTTCTGTTCTGTTTAAACAACCCTGGGACTTTATTCCACATGGGATATCACTGTGTAGAAAAAACACATCTATTTCCTGACTTGATTTTCCCCACCTGACAAATGTATACGGGCAGAGTATCTGTTTTCTTGGTGGGATGCTGTGATCTAGTGTAGAGAGTGGGCTCATGGCCTCACCTGCTGAATGGTAAGTACCTCCAGTGATGCTAAATGTTATGTGTCCTTTGTTTCCTCATGTACCAAACAGGGACTAGCATACATTAGGTACTCAGTAAAAGCGTCCCTGGTACACAGTGGTACCTGGACGAGTAACTGAGATAGTATCACACCAGCAGTGTGCATTTCCTAACTTATACAAAGATAGCACTCTTTATAAAGGGAAAGCAGTCCCATTAGGAATTCTGCCTTTCCTGTATCCCAATTTCCTGTCTGTGCCTTCTTGGGAATTCCCGGTTATTCCTGGCGCTTGACTCAGGCTTCAGTTCCCACAGAATAACTCATCAGGAGCTAAAGTTTGCACGGAAGACCTTGTCTTGAAAAGTGCACTTTCCAGGTGGGGCAGGGAATTTGAAAGGTAGAGGAGGTCACTGACGGAGAGGGCTCCCTGTGGGGGAAAGCCGATGAGGAAACCTGGTGTCAGTCTTTTATGTAGAAGTTATTTCCTGTTGTATCTTGTATCTTTATACAAGTCTTGTGCTTCGGCATCTGTGATATCAACTGAGTTCAGACAGGGTGATATGGACACAGTGAGAAGCGGTGAGTGATACGGAATGGGTTGAGGATACCAGGGTCCTTACCACAGGAACAGAACACATGATCTGTTCCCCAGCTCCAGGAATCCTTGTGTAGATTCGGAAAGGCACTGGACTCCTTCCAGTTCCTCAAATGTTCCCTGATCCAAGGACTTAAACTTCATGTTGCTCCCCAGTTGGGGTCATGTAACTGCATGTGAGCTGTGGGAAAGTTAGCAACAGTAAAAGGCTCCTGAACCTGCAACAGCCGAAATTAAAATATGTGATGAGCCCTAGCAAGCCCTGGCCTTACAGTTGCTGAGTTCTAGGATGTGACCTTAGTGGGCTTTAGTTCTGAACACAGGGTTTGCTCTTTCCACCATGTACTGTTCCCGACTTAAATATCTTGGCTCAGATTAGAGACTATGGTATGTTAGGAATCACAGCTTTTTTTTTTTTTTTGAAACTGTCCATAGGAAGTCTGCTTTTCTGATAAAATGATTTAACTATGCAAAAATGATGATTGCTTCTACCATCATCCTTCAGTATATGAGCAGTGCATTTATTTGCATTTTATTGTAAAACTATTTGACCTCAAAAATTGTTGTCTGATGTGCTCTCTTGAGCCTCATGAAAAGTTATTAAATGAATTCCACTTTAGGATTAGGACAGAATTTCCATCATATTCATAAAAAGCCTTTAAATATTTCTGCCATTTTGAGCTATGTAGTTACATGAAATGGTGTTCTTTGCATTGATAGTTTAAAATATCAAACTATCAATTAACGTCAATGAAACTTCGGTGAAAAGCATTGAAGATGCTTCTTTGTCGTATAGAATCAAATATTAAACAAGATCTAACTCTGTATATCAAATAAACACACTCACCTCATGAATATGCAAATTTATTCTATCTTTAATCAATGCTAAAATTATATGTGCACCAAAGAATTGTTTGAAGAGACCTTTCTTTGTGACTAGTGATGGTTTGATTTCAACGCCTGTTCAATATACCTACGTGCGTGAGATCATGTACAGATTTCTCAGGAATCACAAATGGGAGAAATTTAAGAAACTCAGGCTCAGACTCAAGACTTAGGAACATTGAGTAAAAGGAAAATTAAATAATATAAGAATCTAAAATCCTGCCGTGTGATAAGAACTTAGGGCACAATCAGGTTTCTCGTAGGTGATCGTCTGCAGCACGGGTTAGTCAGTTCCTAACTTTTTCTCCTTCAGTTTTCATTTGCCTTAAATAAAGAAGCCGATGATCCCATCAGAAGCCTCTTTTCTGCAAGCTGCCTGTGTCCTAATCCCCCAACCTTGCAAGAACATCACCTTACACACGCAAAGCCAAAGCCAGGAGATTGACGTCGTTGCATGAGTCTTTGTAAGTCTGAGGCCAAGGAGTTAGAGTACGAGGAGAGGTTCCGTGACAGAGACAACCAACGGAGCAGAGTGGGGGGTCCAGTTAATGATGAGAGGAGGGGTCTACCAGCTAAGAAGTGTAGGTGGTTTCTACAACTGGAAAAGGCAAACCATGTGTTACCCCAAGACTCCAAGAGAAAGGCAACCTTTTCTAAATCTCCATTTTGGGATTTCCGGCCTCCAGAGCATCAAGATCACAAGTCTGTGGTATTGTAAAGCATTGTATTTACTATAACTGCTACAATAGGGAATCTGTGCAAAAGTAGGTACCCTTTCCTTTCTACATTTCCCCTCATGCTTTTCTTCTTCCAGGAGAGAAGACAGGGCTCATCTTTGGGGGTGGTCTTCTGTCTAGTACTGATACCCTTCTTTGTAGTGAGAAGTGTGTCGCAGTGGCTCTAATATTACCAACTTCCATGTCCCTTTCTTCCTCCTTGACCCCCGCTTCACACTAAGATCAGAGAAGGCTCTGTCATTATTGAACATGTACCCACCTCCCACCTTCTCTTTTTGGGGTGCAGAACCCAGTATATATTGGTTTAGATAATGCCTCTCCAAATCTCAGATGCCTGAGATCACTTCTCCATGCACCTGAGGATAGTCTCCAAACCCTGGGCATCCCATGTCACAGCTGTCTCCTGCCTTTCTGTAACTATTCTTAGGGAACCCCACACTCTCCTCTCACTCTGCAGGGGCTCTTCTCAACTCATTGGCTCAGCCCCGATGCTGTAAAGGTGTTTGGTATCTGCGGGTCCTTCCTAAACTCTTGGTGACATCCAGTGTCGCCTGCCGCCACACCCTGTCGGGTGTTCTACAGACGAGCTTCTTTCCAGTTCCTCTGATATTCCCTTTTGTTCTGGTTCTGACTGTCCCGCCTGTCAAGTTCCCTTCTCTTTTGTTCCCGTGTTTCATTATGAGTTCAGCCAGTGGTAACACATGGTTAGTTTAATTGTCAACTCGATGTAACCTGGAAAGGGAATCTTAGTGAGGGGCAGTCTAGAACAGGTTGGCCTGTGGGCGTGTGTAAGGGGCGGGGCATGTCTGTAGAGGGCGGAGCTTGTCTTTATTGTCTTTCTTGAAGTGGGAAGTTTCAACTCTAAAGTGGGAGGCACCACTTCACAGTTTGGGACCCTGGACTGTATGGGATAGAGAAGGCTAGCTGCGTCCTAAGCAGACGCTGACTGTGACCAGTCGCTTCAGGCTCCTGCCTTGACTTCTCTATGATGATGGGCTAGAACCTGGAACCTCGAATCAAAATCAACCCCTTTTTAAAGTTGACTTTTTTTGACACTGTTGGTCACAATCACAGAAAGGAAACTAGAGCAACTGATTTTTCTTAAGCTCACTTACTGCTTTTTTTTTTTTTTTTCACATATAAATCTTTGGAACCACTCAGTACTGGGAATGCCTTGTTAGGCTTGGAGGATGTTCCTGTCTTATGACTGGCAGGAGGCTGGACCCTCCCTTTCCACCAAGCAGTAGAAGCTAGTTTCTCAACAGGCAGTGCTCCTTGGCTATTTGTGCATTACCCTCAGGTTGTGCATTTGAAGCAAGGAAATCAGGAGCTGTCCTTGGCTGTGGTGGTGGCTGTGGTGGCATCATCCTTTTTACCCACGGTACTATAGTGTTATAATATTACAGTATTATCATTTGAAATGTTCCCCATAGGTTCCCATGTTTGAGCATCTCCTCCCTAGCAGGTTACGCTCTTTGGGGGGATTGTAAGAGCTTTGGGACAGAGAACCATGCTGGCAGAAGTAACTTGCTAGGGGTGGTCCTTGAAGGCTATATCCACTTCCAGTTCTGTTCTAGCTCTGTGTCTGGATGTGATCCATGTGAACAGTTACCTCTGCCCCTGCTACCACAGATAAACCATTCCCTCTACGCCTCCCTCCCTACTTTGCACTAACACTTCTGAAATGCTGAAGCAGGAACAAATGTTTCCTTGCTTAAGGTGCTTCTGTTCAATATTTTCTCACAATAATAAGAAAGTGAAGAACATACACAGCAACAAAGACAATAGAGATCCCAGTGGCAGGCAGGCTCCTGGCTGGCGTCTCTGACCCACCAAAGGGATTATTTAAGCTGGATGCTCATAGCATGTCTGTTTCAGACTTTGGCTCTCTGACCTGCCATATTCTCTTCTCTTTTCTGAATTAAGAGCTTCAGCCTTCCAAACAGTCCACCAATTTCCCCCATATCTTTTCTAAGGGCATCTTTCTGTGTACAGTTCCTGAGCTGATAGGCCAACATACCCACATTCCACTGATTTTTTTTTTAAGGCTCCTTTGATTTTTCCCTAGAACGAATCTTTTGTTCCTCCTTCTGCGCCCAACTTGAAACAGAAGTCGCTGCTGTTCTAGACCCAAAGCTGCTGAGATGTTGCAATCAATGTGCACAGTTCACCCTAGTGCTTTCATCACCCCACTTCCTAGTAGAGTTGCTTCCACTTGTTCCCTAAAAGACTGTGACCTCATCTAAGACAGAGCTTCAAAGGCCACTGGGGCTGGTGGGCTTGGGCGAGCGGAGGAAGGGCTGCGCTGGGGGTCTGAAAGGAGGGGCAGCAGGGGAAGGGCTGTGCTGGGGTCTGAAAGGAGGAGCTCTTTTTATTAAGTGCCTTCCTGAGTGCTAGATGCTTGCCAAAGGTTCTTGAGTCTCCTTTGATTCCCTACTGTAGGACTCTGAGGTAGCCATGGCTGCCCCCATTTTAAAGAAGTTGGGAAAAGCTTTTCTAGAAGATAAGTCTTAGGAACTGTAGAGCGGACTTAAACAAAGCCTGTCTGATCCAAGAATGTCAATCAAAGAAAGATTTTTAGTGCTGTGTAATGCAAGCAGGAGGCTATCTTTTTTATCATTTATTCATTCAGCAAATGCTCGTGAAAATTCCTGTGTGTGTGTATTGTATGTGTGTCTGTGTGTGTGTGTGTGTGTGTGTGTATGTATGTATGTGTGTGTATGTGGTGTATATACATGTGTTGTGTGGGTGTGCTTGTCTGTGAGGGAGCATGTGAAAGCTAGAGGTTGACTTTGGAACGTCTCCTTTGGTTTCCACCTATAATTCATTCATCCTTCAGAACCGCCAAATCTGCCCATACCCACCTGTCTACCCATTCAGCAGCCTCTTATTTCGTCGGCTCACACTCTCTTCACACGCCAGTTACATAGTCATTTAATCATTCCCGTAACTCTTTCCTCTCACATCCATCCACTAAACCACTTAGGTGTTTACTCGTTTCGGTTCGTTCTTCTATCCACTCATCTACTCCCTTGGTTCTACTTAATCACATGCTAATTCATTTTCTTACTCTCTCACCCTTGCATTCACTTTTTCCAGTGTGTTAGTCATCAGACATTTCCCAGAGCCTGTTCTGTTCCACAGGACCAGGCCTGGGTATCTATCAACCACACTGGATGGTAGTTGTGGTCCTTTTCTTCCATTTGAAACCCCAGAAGAGGAGTCTTCTGTGGCATGCACCTCGTAGGAGTATCTGAGGACTTCACAGGGCCCAGGCATGCACAGCACCTGCCATTACCTTTCCTAACTGGAGGAGCCTCTCTGATGAGGTAACACGGCTTCCCACAAGATGTCACCTGTGGCCACCTCCCAAAAAGTGAGCAGCTAAGAGAAGCTGCCAGCTCTCAGCTTTCTCCGTCCTTCCTCCCTCCCTTCCTCCTGAGTCCAGACTCCCCCCTGCAGCTATTGGCCTATGCTAGCTCTGGGCAGAGGCTGAGTAGTGACATACTGGGTGGAGACAACACTAAGGGAGATACGAAGCCTGTTCCGTGGGGCTTATCTCAGGCCTATGAGGCAACATGAAGCTTGGCGATCTCATCTGCAACTGTTGTTTTTGTACTTATCTGAGGATGGGGGTGGGGATGGGGAGGTAGGAATGGGCTTGAGTTACAGCTGAAGGAATTTAGACCAGACACCTGAAGAGCTTCTCAACATTCAGTGCTGCAGGGCTTTCAAAACGCGTATGTGTATGTGTTGTGTGTAGCACAGTTTCCTTTTAATGTGAATCCATGCTCCAACATTTGTCATACACAAGCATTCCAGACATGTGTATTGAACTGAGAGCCAAAGCCATTTCTTCTCCATTTCCCCAATCAGAGCCTCAGTGTCCTTATCAGCCTTAGAGGGTTGTGAGAAGGACTGATTGAAGTGACAGTAACTAGCTCCAAACTTACCTGGCCCACAGTATGTGACGGAAGGACGTGTGACAGGTAAACTTTGAAAATTGCAGCACTGCTCACAGAATGTCACAGACAGGGGAGTGGGGTGTTGTTTTGTATAGACTAAAAGGGACTAGGGGACACGGAGACAGAGTCTCATTGTAAGCTCATGCTAGTCTCTAAATCAGAAACTGAGCCTCCCTAGTTCTGAGATTCCAGCTATGCACCGCTTCATCTAGCTAACAGCCATGGGCCTCTAGAGCTGGAGACAGGGTTAGGAGAAGATTGGACAGGAAGAGGGGAGAATAGATAGGAAGAGTGGCTCAAGAAGCCAGGACACGTGACCATCCCCAGGGTATTCCCAGCCCAGTCACTGAAGAGGGTTGGGAAAGATAGCAGAGGCCCTAGAGGGTTTTTAAGAGAAAAAGCCACCTTCAAACTATCGGTAAAGTGCTTGTAGCTGTAAAGGAAGTGGGTTCTGGAAGGTCGGCCTGGAGGTGCTTGGCCGCAGGGGGCAGGCACATCTTTGCTGCAGTAGCTCTTTGTGGAGGTCAGCACACCTAGGGAGAGTGACACCATCAGAAACATACCCAAGGTGTCCCTTTTCATCTGTAGACTGAACCCTGAGTGCCTTCTGAAGAGGCATTTGGGCCAGTGTCTCCCAGGCTTACCACTCTGGTCTGTTGATTTCACTGGAAGACTTCCCCAAAAGCCTCTAAGCCATGAAAAGAGGTTGGGACACATGGAAACATCTAGGGACTCTTGATGTTTGGGTTGGGAGGCTAGCCTTTAACAGCTGAACCATCTCTCTAGCCCTAGCAATTCTTTACAAGGATCTATTGCTATTATTTTTAAATACCCGTTGTTTGCTTGAGACAGGCTGTCTTCAGATTCACTCTGTTGTTGGGGATGGCCTTGAACTCCAGATATTTCAACTACCACACCCCGCTGGTGGGCTGACAGGTCTGGACTACCACATCCAGTTCAGCTGTGGCTTCTTTATTGATTGGTGAGTTATCTTGAAGTTAAAGCAAGGAATGTTAACATAGAAGCTCACCTGTGGGAGATTTCACAGGGAGGTGAAGTCACCTACAAGTTGCTCCATAGGAAAACAATCACCTAGTACAGATTGTGGGTCTGGTATCACAGAGTTCAATAAGGACTCAGACAGGAAATCCTTGGAGGTCTGAGTGCGGGCAATGGGGGTCAGCAGGCAGCAAAGTTTTGGCATTTATGCTAATGTGGCAGACTTCCTTATCTGTCAAACTCAGCTGGGTTCTCCTGCATCTTCTTGTCTGCCCACGTACTCTCATGGATGATACAACTCAATGCCTTTCTCCAAATCCACTTACAATCATTCCACAAGAGTTTTGCCAGCGTGACCAATTTAGAGAGAGCTTCAAAATGAGACTAGAGAGACATTACATTGGAATTAATTGATCCCCACTCTTTAAGGTTCCGTGTCTGTCCATGAAGTGGCTTAGCAGAGACCTTCCTCCTCTGGTATGCTGCTCTCCTTCTGGAACCTTCTCCCAGCGGGGTTGTTGAGGTGATTTGAGCTGTTGGTGGTATTTGTCCTTCTTGGTAACGGTTCAAACCACTTGTATGTAGTCTGCTTTCCTGCTACCGTGTAAGACCCTTGGAAGGACCTCACCCATCAAGAAGGTTTTAGAGAGAGTTATTCAATGTGTATAAATAAAGAGAAATGAGACCACCCAACCACAGCCATCATGCATTACCTTCATCTACAAGAGGAAAGAAATGTATCTAATTTTACTACATGGCGCATGGGATGCTGAACTATAGAATAAGATCCAAATACCTAGTTTGGAAAGCCTCCGATTAACGTGAGCTTTTGAGACAGATAAGATGGCTTGGAACCTTTACCTTGTGTATCTTTGAACACAGAGTAGTCCTCACCTCCCTTTCTAGTGGGCACATGGATAACAAATAGTATGAGACAGATAGTTATAGACCTGAGAATTGGACTTCTAAATTCAGATCTCAGTTTGTAGTATTATTGCAATAACCTTGTATTCCCCTCTTCGTATGCAAAACAATAATAGCAGCATTAGTCACAGGTCTGCTGGGAGGACGAGGTGAGTTAGAGCATTTAACCAGTAGCTGGTACACACTAAGGCCACGAGGTTAGCACATACCATTGTGTGTGTGTGTGTGTGTGTGTGTGTGTGTGTGTGTATGTGTGTGTGTGTGTGTGAGAGAGAGAGAGAGAGAGTACTTGTAAGGTGACTGTGTAGCTGAGAAATCCTAACTGCTCAGTACCTATTAGCAATCATCAGGATTCTATAGCTTATTACACTAAAGAAGAAAGGAACCATTAGTGATATAGATATAAATAGGCATGTCTGTTTGTCAGTCATGCAGAGTGACATCAGCTGATTAAAAGAACTCTTGAGATGACAGTGTGGCTCTCTCTCGTGAAGAAGAGCACCCTCCTTGTTGTGGCCATTCTGGTCTCCAGCTGGACTAGACTAGGAGGAGCCTGAGGAGTCAGATTCTGAATGAGCCAGCATCCGTGTGTTTCAGACTGCTCTAACACTGCAGTTACAGCTCTATGCCACTACACCCAGCTTTTATGTGGGTTCCCAACTCAGGTCCTCATAACTGTGCAGCAAGCTTTAGGATGCTGTAAGCAGTTTGCCTCATTTATATTTTCCTTTCCATGGGTGGGTGCATCCTTATCAAATCTCAAAAAAGCTCTCAGTAAGTAGAGCACATACATTTTAATTGACTAAGATCTATCATGCCAGAGAGTTATCTGGCCTTGATAACTATCATTTTTCCTCTCTTAGGGGTGTATAAAATATTGGTGGGCCTAACAACAGCAGGCATCTCAGATGGATGAATTATGGTACTGGAGTATCCAGGACCATCGACGTGATGTCTAGTCTCTGAACAGCTTGCTCTCTGTTGCAAGGGCACTTGGGAAGAGAGATGGGAGCTGAGGTTTTGAGCTGGAGTTGGCCACAGTCTTCCTTAAGATGAGACCTTTGCCTGGGACAACCAGGCCTATCAAGCCTCCCATGTTCTCATCTCAGTATCCTGTTCCCCAGAACACCTGCTCTGGGCTCTTCCTTGTGGCCTGGATTTGGCTCAGCCTTAGGTGCTAGGCAAGTCAGCTTCTTTCACCCAAACAAGTTGCAACCATCTGGGCTGAGCCTCACCCTTGACTGCACAAGGGGCAGGCCTGGATTGGGCAGGTGAGTTAGGCTGATAAGGGTAGATGGGGCAACCCTTGGCCAGCACCACCTTATACAGAATCTGGGCTTGCATTTTTCAACCAGAGTATGGGGCAAGGAAAAGAAGGGTGGAGACTGGACAGATATTTTGTGAAAGCGACAGATCTCCACGAATCTGCCTGAGTCTCTAAAGTAGCCATGTCCCTATGTCCACAGCTATTAAGAAACCAGGCAGTGACTCCTACCTGTGGTCACTATAACATGAAATTGGCCAGGCTTTCCTATAGGTTTCTACAGACTTCTGTGGGAAGAGAGGTCTTTTGTTTGTTGAAGAGTAGGCAACAATCAGTTTTTGCTGACCTTGGGTACAGGTGGTGACATGTGGCTGTCAGGGAGGGAAGCTCCTGGGATGGAGCAAGAGGATGAAGGAGGTGACTGATTGCAATCCATGCCCATGTGACACGTGGGGACACATGAACGCCCACTCCCTTCTGCAAACCACTCCCAGGGTGTGAAAACATATGTATGTGTTTGTACAGCCAAGTCCATGTTTTTCAGTTAATGAAATGAAACTCTGAAGATACTGGGCAACTGTAGATTCATTATCTGGGACACAGGTGGTTGGCTTGGTTTGGTTATTTCTAGTTTAAGAATAGAATAAAGAAGAGGTGAGAATGAAAGCATAAAGAGAATGAAAAGACAAAAGAAGAAAATCCTCAAATGATACCCTTTTTTGCATTATCTCAGTAGGACATACATAGCTCCATTGATTTATTTCTTGGTTGTCTTTTTGATTGATGTGCACATATAGACTGAAAGCTTACGAATCAGGTGCTATATGGAGAACAGGGTCATGGACTAGAAGATTCCAGGCTTCTGGGAACTTGGAGGTAATACCTACGAGAGTGCCCATGAAAGCATGACTCTTCTCACAGCTTCCATTTGAAGCCGGCATTGTTATCTACTACACAGATAATGAAACTCCAAGATGCCAAGTACCCAGAAGAGATAAAGGGCAATGGGAGTTCAGAGTGGAGAGAAAGGATTTCCATCCAGGAACAAAAGGGTGTGGTGACCTACAGTTGCCTACTTGGAAACTGAAATGAAGGTGGATTTGGACTGTAGCAGTTGGAGAGCAGGGGTAGCTAGCTCTAGGCCAGGAGACACAGGTAGGATGATGGTGGTGTTAGGACTGGCTGCTGAGAGCAGCTGCTGAAGCTCTGGCTGAGTCTGAGATACTGAGCTCTTCCAATGGGTTCAGAGCCCTAGAGGCAGGTCAACAGTAATCAACAGTGTGTTCCTGCACTATTAGGGCACCTGGAATTGCCCAACTCTAGCAAGATAGGCAACTATGTTTGGGTCACAGCTCAACACTGGGGACTTCAAGCAGGTCTCCCTACCTGTCGAATATCTCTGAGCAAATAATCTGAGTCACTGGGTCTTGGAGTCAGGGGTTCAGCAGGTGTGGGTAGCCTCCAGCGCTACCTGCATTCACTTGGTTAGGAAATATTTATTAAGGATTCACTGTGCCTGGTTCCCTGCTAAGAGAACCTCTGCAGTCAAAAACTCAGCCCACTGAAAGGGGGGACCAGAAAATAGTTGATTCTACACTAGTCAAATCAGAATTTGCTGTGATCTGGGCATTGTTCTAAGAGGCCTTTGCCAGCCACAGCGAAGGCTTACACAGAGGCAGGATAGTTTCTCTTGTCCCTGGGACCAAGTGCCTGACACAGACATCTTAATAGAGGACAGGTTTATTTTGGTTTATAGTTTCACAGGGTCCAGGCCTGGTGGCTGCATTGGGTCAGTCCATGGTGGTAGGAGCTTGCAGTGACTGCTTCTCACATGACACCAAGCAGGAAGCAGGGTGCCTGGGCTCAAGTAGAAGGGAGTACAGCCTTTGAAGATCACCCTTAGTGGCCTAAGTCTTCCAGCTGGGCCTCATGTGCAAAATGTTCTGTAACACCCTGCACCAACCACTCTCCTCAAACAGAACCACCAGTTGGGGACCAAGTGCTCAAGCAAGGGAGCTTATAGGGAACTTCTTCTTCTTCTTCTTCTTCTTCTTCTTCTTCTTCTTCTTCTTCTTCTTCTTCTTCTTCTTCTTCTTCTTCTTCTTCTCCTTCTCCTTCTCCTTCTCCTTCTCCTTCTCCTTCTCCTTCTCCTTCTCCTTCTCCTTCTCCTTCTCCTTCTCCTTCTCCTTCTCCTTCTCCTTCTCCTTCTCCTTCTCCTTCTCCTTCTTCTTCTTCTTCTTCTTCTTCTTCTTCTTCTTCTTCTTCTTCTTCTTCTTCTTCTTCTGCTTTTCTCTTCTCCTCCTCCTCTTCCACCTCCTCCTACTTCTTCTTCTCCTCCTATCTTTTTTTTAAGGTAAGACTATAAAATGAGGTGTTTCATCATAGTATCTTCATACATATATTCATACAGTGTTCTCATCTCTTCCTCTGTACCACTCCCTTTCCCCTCCTGCCTCTATCTGGGCTCCACTCTTTCCTGCATGCAACCCATTACTTTCTCTATTTCTATCTCCCTAAGATCTCTCCTCCCCTCTCATAATCCCCTTTCTAGTTTCATGACTCAACAAACCACATATATAAAGAGATATGAGTATATATGAACTTTAAATTTAGGTTCTGCATGAGAGAAAACATGAGGAATCTAGCATATTTAGCCTCGTGTGGAGCTAAGAGGACATTTATCCCCTGGAACTGGAGTTACAGATGGTTATGAGACACCATGTGTATGTTGGGAACTGAATCTGGGTCTTCTGCAAGAACAAGTGCTCTTAACTGCTGAGCCACCTTCCCATCCCCTAATGATTTCAGTTGTCTTTACGGCTGCATAGAATTCCATTGTGCTTATGGACCACATTGTTTTAATCCGTTCATCTTTTGATGAACAACTAAGTTGGTTCCCTTTCCTGGCTTCTGTGTCTAGTACAGCAATGAACAGGGATGATCAAGTGTATCTATATGTTGATTTGGGATCCTTAAAGTATATAGGCAGGATGATATAGGTGAGTCATATAGGAATTATATTTTCTGTTTAAAAAATATTTATGTATGCTAGGAACTTCCATATGAACATCTATAGTTGTTTGGTTTTGGGGGACAAGGTCCAGGCTTGACTTGAACTCATTTTCTCAATTAGGAAGGCCTGAAACATAGAATTCTTCCTGCCTCTGCTTCTCAAGTGCTTAAACTCCTATACCTGGTCCATGGGGGGGGGGGGGCTTTGCAGCATGAAGGTTAGTAATTTGCTCAGGTCAAAAAGCAGTTAAAAGGAAGAGGGAAACTTTAAACCCAGGCAGATGAGCTCCTGAGCTCATGCGTTGACCTTCTGTTCATACAGTCAGATGTTTTACCCAAGGCAGCACCATGGGAAGGAAGATAGAACACACAAAAGCAAGGGCAGAGCAGCGTGTGGAGACGTGTGGAGGATATACGGTGGAGCACTGACAGGATGAATGGAGAGACACTAGCAGAATGAATGATGTTCCCCTCCCCCCGTCAGGAGAGGTAGGAGGACAGGGTGGCAGACATTGATGATGATGGGAGAGCACACAGATTATCTGAGGAGCAGTGAGGAGGTGGCCAGGCTTCAGGAGTGTGAAGGAGGAGTCCAGAGCCCAGAAAGAGTCTGGGCAAGTGTCAGGTTTGGAAAGGTGACTCTTCTGGTCAGCCTGTTGTCACTCTGGGTTCCCAGGAACTCAAGGGCCTATAAGCAGGCCAGTTACCACAGGCCCACTCAAGCCGATTGCTCTGTGGAAATACACACCCCCTTGCATGGATCTCTGTTCTTTCAGTGCCAAAGATAATCTGCAGAGGCCATTCCTCAGGGTGGCTTGGGAAAACAGAGGTACAGAGATGCAGCCTTTCCAGATTTCAATGTCACCATAGTCAAAGTGGGGCTTTGCAATAAACCCTTGTGCCCAGCAAAGGTGATGTTTGATTATATGTGTGTGGTGGACCCAGAGTCCTTAATCTCATTATGGTCAGGTTTTAACAGGCAATTACTTTGACCAAACAGATGAGGAACTATGGGGGAGACTTGTAGAGCCATCAAATAATTGTATTCCTATAAATAAAGGAATTACAAGGTTGTTAAGAGTGCTTATTGATCTTGCAGAGGACTGAATTCAGTCCCTAGTACCCATAGCTAGTGGTTCACAACTACTTGTAACTTCAGCTCCAAGGGAACTCAATGCCTTCTGGTCCTCATGCACACCCACACTTGCATGTGCACTGCCTCCCATACACACTATTCAAAACAAAGTCAATCTTAAGCTCACCTTTAATACATAGGAATATGTTAATAAGAACTACACACTCATTTCCATCACAATGACATCTATCAGCCTAGCCCACAAAGTGTCTAATTATTGACAGGATAGCATGTCCTAGGACTGGAATTTCGATTGGAGTTTAGAAAGCTAGGCAGGTCATTCTGGGTGAGACAGGAGCAACCCAACAGCATCTCTCATATTGCTGGTCAGATTCTTTAAATGCCAGCCTCTTTCCTGTGTGTGTGTGTGTGTGTGTGTGTGTGTGTGTGTATGTTTATGTGTATGTGTGGGTATGTATATGTGTGTGTGTATCTGTGTGTGCATATGTGTATGTGTGTCTATGTATGTATGTATGTGTGTTTGTGTGTGTCTATATATATGTGTGTATGTATATATGTTTGTGTGTGTATGTATACATGTGTGTATGTGTATGTATATGTTTGTGTGTGTATATATATGTGTGTCTGTATATATGTTTGTGTGTGTATGTTTATGTGTGTGTGCATGTGTATGTATGTATGTGTGCATGTATGTGTGTGTTGGTCTTTAGCGTGGCCCTGAAGTCACTCCAAATGAGAATGATCTGACTCCTGGTTCTTTTGCCTCTTCTGAGTACTGGGATTGCAAGCCTACATCAACATATCTTTTAAGTAAAAATAAAATAAAATAAAATTTGGAATTATTGTTACACATGTGTTTCATGATGTGTTTGTGGCTAGGGATATGTGTGTGTGTGTGTATGTGCCATAGTGTGTGTGACAAAGTTAGAGGAAAATTTTATAGAGTTTGTTCTCTCTTCTCTCTCTCTCTCTCTCTCTCTCTCTCTCTCTCTCTCTCTCTCTCTTTCTTCCTTTATGTGGGTTCCAGAAATCAAAGTCCATTTGCCAGGCTTGAGGGGCAAATTCCTTTATGGAATGTGTTCTCCCACAGCACCTAAATGTGGTTTTATGTGGTGCTGGGGATTGCCCAAGGCTTCATGTATGCTAGGCAAGCACTCTACCAACTGAGACGTGTATGTGTGTGTATATAAATAAATAAATAAATATACATACACACACATATATATACACATATATCTATATACACACACATATATACACATATACATATATGTGTGTTTTATATATTATTTTAATATATACAATACATTATATTATATAAGCCTTATATAATATATTTACACATTACATGTTTATATAGTATATATTTATATATTTAATTGTATAGATATTAAAAAGGAAGTGAAGTTGGTAAGGAGAGAGGGGTGGATCCAAGAGGAGTTAGGGGAGGAGTCTGAAGTGAATATAATGACAACATTTTATATACATATGGATGTAATTCTTACAGAATTTCTTAAAATATTATGTCTAAAATAAGATAAAAGGTTATAGTTGAGGACGAAATATTGGGGCCGAAGGATGGGGAGTTTATAGTTATCCCAGAGTACATGTAAGACTCTGCCTACAAAAATAAGCCTAAAGTATTTACTACCTAGTATTTTCAAGAAAAAAAAAATCCAGTCCCTGGTTGCACATATGAATCCAAGTCACCTGCAAAGCTAAAGAATGCTCAGGGGCACGTTTGAAAACAGAGTAACAATAAAAAACAATTCTTAATTTATTTGTGCATCCTGCTAGAGCACAGTAAGGACTTACTGCGGGCCAGGCACCGTTCAGTCACTTAAAAGAATCCTAGTATAATTTAATTATTTAAAGGAGCAGACTGGTGAGGTTCTGTTGTTTCAGAGGCCCTACCTTGACTGAGGCATTTACCAGCACATCGTGATGAAAGTGCACATATTTTGAAAGTGAAATCTTTAAAAGAACAATGAAGAATGAAATGTTTCAGGGCCCTGAGAATGAGATCAGTGTTTCCTCAGCTTAGTCAATAGCAGGTGATGAGCCAAGCCCCGTGCAATAAAAGAGCATTTGTGGACTTGTACGGAAGAAATTCGGGAAGCCCTCAAAGCCCAGCACAAACAAAGGCTGAGAAGTCTCATCAAGTTCGAAGGGAAAATGAGCTCGTTTGCTCAGGGCTGCAAAAGCAGGATCTCCGACACTGAGTCAACCCGAGTAAGAGGCTTGGTGAGAGCAGTCCCTGTGTTAGTACCAGGAAAAGATAGCTTAATGGGTCTGCAGCATGCCGGAGAAAAGAGAGCTGCGTTCCTTGTACACACACCGCTATCCCACGCCCGGGAGCTAGTAGTAAGCTTTTGTTTGTGAGCAAGAATAAAGGACCTCAGAAAGTTTCCCGTCATGCACTGGAGACAGGCTGATGGTTCAGACTGTTTCCACCGGCAGTGAAAAGGCAGCGCACCAGGAGTTGTGTGGTTTATTGAAAATATTTCTGAGCTATTTGGTATAGGGTCTTGATTTTTGTTTAACATCCCTTCTAAGATTGTAGAACACAGGGCTGGGGAGGTGACTCAGTCAGAGCGTGGCTTTGTAAGCAAGAGAACCTCTTTTTAATAACTCACCGAGTCCAATTTTGATGCCCAGGCTCACAGATGTGGCATGGTGTCCTGGAACATGATTGACCCACCATGCTGCCCCAGTCTCTTGAGTGTGAGATTATAGGTCTGTGTCACCACACCCAGCTTCTGTTTCAAGAGCTGTGTCCATAAAGTCTCCTTTATAGTCTTGTAGGCAGTGCAAAAGTGACCAGAATATGTAAAAGCTCAAGCTTGGCTGTGTGGCTATAAAACTCTGCTCATGGACTTAACCTGTGGCTTATAATTTATTGATCCCAATTCAAGCCATTCATATGTGTGTGTGTGTGTGTGTGTGTGTGTGTATTTTTTTTTTTTGAGACAAGTTGACACAGGGCCTTCCCTCTGTTGCCCAGGCTGCCCTGAAATTCACTCTGTAGCTCAGGCTGGCCTCAAATTTGAGACCATCTCCTGCTTTACCTCTACAGTGTTAGCATGAGAGGAATGAGTCACCACACCTGGTTAAGGCATTAGTTTAAACGGTTTCTTTATTTCAACTGATTTTAGCTAAGCAGGTGATATTTTGCCCCTGTCCCCATAGTTGCTAGCCATGTAAAGTGCAATATTATTTCTTTCACTTTTTTTTTTTTTGAGAGCTGTACTCCCAGCAGGAATATTTCCTGTCTCCATTGCTACATTTTCCTGGCGAGGCAGCTGACAGGATGCCGTCGAACTCCAGCCTTCAACAGCCTGTTATGCAGAATTGTTACACTTGGTAATTTGCCTTGAACTTTCCGTACTTTGAAGGCTCATTTTGGCTCAAGCCTCTTATCCTAGTTTCTGAGAGGATCACAGATTCAAGGCCAGTCTGGACAACTTGATGACCCCTGTCTGAAAATAAAATGTTAAAAAAAAAAAAGAAAAAAGAAAAAAGGAAAAAAAAGAGGCTTGATGATAGAGTGCTTGTCTAGCTGTGTGAAGCACTGGTGTCAATAGTCACTCTCCCTCCTCCCGTTACCACCAGGGTGGGGGTGGGTGGGAGGACTGGAGGACGGATATATGGATTCTATATCATACACAGACTCAACCTTGATCTCAAACCACATCCTGCCTCTGCCTCTGTACTGGTCCTGGATGTCCCCTCTGCATCTCCTGTATAGGTGAGGTTTCATGTAATTTACTATGCCCATGTGTCTGCTCTACGACCTGGCTTGCCATGTAAGTGCTTAGAGGATACCAGGAAGAAAGACCAAATAAGTAGAGAGATGTTGGAAAAGGAACAAAAACTTATCAAAAGCTTATAGAATAAGTTTGTAATTTAAAAATCTATACTATATAATATATCATGATGTATATATCATACATATTTGATATATATAGCATACATATATGATATGCCCTATTACATATAATATATATACACTGTATCATATATAGTAATTTAAAAACTATTTCAAAGAATGGGGGAATACAAAAGAAACACAATGAGGTAGTAGACTGAGCAGTCCAGGCCTGTTGCAACACAATTGGTTGTTGACTTGTGTTGGTACACTCATGGTTTTCTTTGGAGATGAAAAATCAGATTAATGTCGTGAATCACACAGAACTGTGTGCATGCCATCATTTGGAACTGATTCCGATGATTGCAGTATGGATGTACTTACTGAGTGCATTATATGTAGGAGGGCTGCATGAGTTGCTGCCTGGGCTTCCTCACTGAGTCCTGGCTACAGCTCTCCTGGATGGACACTGTCCTCCCATCATCTGAATCTTGGAGATGGTGTGCATCTTGCCCAAGGCCATAGAGCTTGCATGTTCGGGGTTTACGTGGGTCTGTTCTGTTTCTTTCCTTTAAGCTCTAGATGGACTTGCCCTACATTCTGTGACCAAAACTTCTGCCAGGCCCTTCATCTGCCACTTGTTTTGCAAAGATCATGAAGCAAAACAATGCAAGAAGACAGAAGAGAGAATCCCAGCTTGGTTGTGAGGAAGAAGTGTGAGCAAGAGTAAAACTATTTTTTTCTTGTAGTGCAAAGAGGGCTGTCTTTGTACAGCCCAGGTAAGCAAGCTCTCTGCCACGGGAATATATCTTTGGTCCTGAAGAGCTGACTTGAAAGGCACCAGTTACACATAGGGTGATCCAGTCACTTGGTGAGAAGGGGGCAGGCAAAAGGGAGGAAGTCTGAGAATAGCTTCTGGCATTTGGGTAAGCTGGTATTTTCTTTTTCTTAAAATTAAATTAAATGATGTGTGTGTGTATGTGTGTGTGTGTGTGTTTTGAAGGTTGTGTGTATCACAACATGTATGTGGAGAGTAGAGGAAAACTTTGTGGAGATAGTCTACTACTGTCTGTCTCTGCAAGGGCTCCCAGGGTTGAACTCGGGTCACTAGGTTTGTGTGGCAAATGCCTTTATCTGCTGGGCCATCTTGCCGACCCAAGCTGACAATTCGGGAAGTTGATTAAGAAAGTTGGATAACTTGAGACTTATCAGTAAGTGCTTAGGGTGCAATACATTTGTGAGACATTGCAAACCAATACACAGTCTGTTGGAGATTGGTTCTAATGTTTGATTCAATTGGGAATCTGTGTGTCCTTGTCTAAAGGTCCTTGTCCCCAATTGGTTTTTGATCAATCAAAAAAGATGCCAGTGGCCAATGGTCGGGCAAGGGTTAGAGTTACTCAGTCTAGGACACAGGGTCGCCATGGTGTTGTGGGAGACAGAAGAGATTCAGAGCTGTAGAGGGAAGATCATCTGCAATGTAGGAGGAAAGGGAAAGCGGTCCCTGGAAGGGCTGCCCAGAAGGATCTTAGGCAGCAGAGACCAAAGGGCCTCACAGAAGGTAACAGGGCCGCAAGGTTGAAGGTAGATTTAGAAGGTATTGAGCCAGGATTACAGAAGGGAAAAGTATGCTAGCTGTGGGAGGATTAGAACTGCTCAGCCATTGAGTTAGATAGCATATTAAAAATAAGCTAATGTGTGTGTGTGTGTGTGTGTGTGTGTGTGTGTCTTCCATTTGAGAATCCAAAGAGTTCCTGGGTGGGTGGCTGGAAGGGCGCAACCCGCTGGGAACACAAAGTAGTGTAGCTAAAAATCTCACCGCTACAGAATCCACTGCCTACTTGGGCAACACACTCTTATTAAATATTCTACGTGGCTCACGATTAATATTGTCCAGCACACACCAGACACTATGAGGGACATCAGAGATACAGAAATGAATCAAATTTAGGGTACTGAGTGTGAGACTGAGGTTTTCAGACTGGAATGTTAGCTCCATACCCTGCCTGCATGTCTCAGTTACCTACTGAGTCTCAGGCTTCTTACCTGTAAAATGGGTCTCATAGTAGCAGCCCTGTCCTCAGGGGCTGGTGGAAGCCTCATGGTAGGTGAGCTAATTTGAGATATTAGAGCAGACCCTGGCATATAAAATACACTATGTAAGGTATTTCCTCAAGGAATTAAGTCTGTTGGAAGAGGATCTCTCCCTCCCTCCTTCCTTCCCTCCTTTTCCCCCTTCATTTAAGAAACTGAAGAGGTGATCAGATCTATCATGTTCTTCATGTTGTGTTTGGGGCAGAGGACTCTCTCTCCTCCTATCTCCCATCTTGTGGTGCTACAGGGTCTGTGATATCCCAGCAGGACTCTGTCATGAGAAAAAAAAACATAGACTCAAAGCACCCTATGGTTGCGTCTCTGTGTTATGCTATCGATAACGAGATGGGGTGAGCAAATGCGCAGTGGGAGAGGCTGGGAGTGCAAGGTGCTTGGATAGTGTACAGCAAAATGCCACCCACTGGCCCAGGAGGGGAGGGGGTAAGCGGAGAGAGGAATAGTTTCCATTTTTGTCAGGGACCTCACTGTCTTGTGGAGCAGATGCAGCTTTCAGCCTCTGGCAGTGAGGATGGCAAGACAGAGCAGAACAGAGCCCATATTTGGCCAGGGAAGAAGTTCACTTCTCTCCACACCCTCTGACTCACCCTCCCGGCCCGCCAGCCTGGGGCTGAGCTCACAGCCCTCTGACTCAGGCACTGTGGGGTACCCTCTTCAGAGAGGGAGGCTGTCCTAGCACCAAGCTGCAGCCTCTGATGGGACTCTTTCTCTTTATTAGTTCCTGTCCTTCTGGGGCTGAGTCTGATGCTGTCTTTGCTAATGTCCCTCACAAAAGCCCTTTCCACAGAGAATGGCCACTCTGAAGAGACCATTGCATCCAGAAATGGGTCCTGCAAGGACTGATTTTGTTTTGGGATGTCACCCTTGTGTCTCCTCCTGGAGTAAGCAGTAGACGTCACTTGGATAGATGGAAGAGTTTTTCCTCTGATGGCAGGAGGGAGGTGGTGGGAATAAAGGGGAAAAAAGGGGTAGGTGTTCTTGATTCTATGTGACCTAACCCCTCTCTAGGCTTCCTAGCTACATGTGTTAGCCAATCTCGAAGGAGATAGCAAGTGTCTAGGGAACTTTTCAGGCTGGAAGAGCACAGGCTGGAAGGAGCTGTATTTGGGCCCTTACTGCTTTTTGTATGGTCCCTGGAGCTCAAGCACTGCTACTCCTTGGAGCTGGTGGAAATGCAAACTCTCAGCTCTGACCTGGCCAGCTGGTTGTGTCCTTATTCTTCTCCTGATGACTGACAGGCATGCTGAACCTTGGTCAGCTCTGAATCCTTGGAGATCTGGTGATTTTCACACCCCAGACCTACTTTCAGAAGTTGTCACCTTACTGGGCTCAGGTGTGTCTTGGGCACCTTTAGAGCTGCCTGGGTGACTCAAGGGTGCAGGAAAAGGTCTCCACCTTGCTCTAGTGAGTCAGGGTGATGCTGATAAGCCAGGCTACATGCTCCAGTGCACTTAACAGCTGGTCGGGCACAGAAAGGAGTCAGCCAGGCTAGGCTTAGCTCATGCAAACACATGTGAACTGCAGAAGATGGAAGGTGACTGTTATCAGGATGACACAGCCCAGTGGCTGCTGGCTACTGACCTGAAACCAGTTGGATTATTGACACACCTGAGCGCACATGAAACCAGGGGGCCCGCATCTTCTGGAGTTTTAAGAAATGCCAAGAAATAGGGGCTGGGGGGATGGGTCAGTGGATCACTTGATACACAAGCGTGAAGACTGCCTAGAATCCATTAAAACATGGTGGCCCACCTGTAATCTCAGCACGTGGGAGGTACAGATGTGATCCTCAGAGCAAGGTGGCTAGTGAGACCAGCTGAAACAGTGAGCACTAGGCTTACTAAGAACCCCTGCCTCCGTGTAGAAGGTGAAGCGTGATAGAAAGTCAGTATCCACCTGGGGCAGGTGCATGTTTACCAGCACACATGTGTATCTACACATATATGAATCTGCCTACACTCGCATACACCATAACACACCCACACTCAAAAGAGAGAAAAAACAAATGCCAAATGCCATGGACAAAAGGAGTGTCACTGGGTATTATCAACCACACTCTCGGGCAGCCCCACACCCAGAAGTACTTAGACAATACAAAGCAAACTCCATTTTATTTCAGAATATGCTGTGCTCTAAACACAATAGTCTAAATGTGGCCTGAGGCCTACTGATACACACACACACACACACACACACACACACACACACACACACCATACCACACACACACACACCATACCACACACACACACAAACACACACACACACACACACACACACACACACACACGATGTCTATCTCAACTTTGGTGATCACCTGCTCCAGTTTTCTGAAACTCTCCTGTCTGTAACATTAAAGGCCCCCATCTTATTCAAACAAGGGTGGAGGTCTCAGAGTAGTGTCACTTTCTGGCTTGCTAGCATCAACTGTGCAATCTAGCACACCCATGTCTGAAACTTGGGTTTTTATACCTATTTGCTTGCGGTGGTGGTCACCTGACTTAATCGTTATGGGCTTGGCCTCATTAATATTATAGAGACAATTAATCATAGGCTGTGGCAAGGCTTAAATGTGCCATGCATATGAAATGCTCCTGAACAGTACTAGCAGTACTAGCAGCCACCAAATGCTACACAAATGCTAGCTGGTACTATTCAGTTTTTGCACCAGAGGATGGAATAAGGAGAGCGCCACCGATCAGTGCAAGTTCCTCGAACACCTTGGCCATAGGTCTTGACAGAGCAAGCGTAGTGCAGAGCAGAGGGCCAGAGAGCTGGATGTTGAACACAAAGACCTAGAACTGTGGGCTATGCCTTTACAGAAGTTGGTTCACTTCTCTGTGGCTCATGATCTCAGTTGTAAACTGTGTTAACCACACTCACCTTCAAGGATGCTGTGGGGCCAATGAGGTGATGTGTGTGACTGTGAGACCCTTTTAGGGGATGCATTTCAGGTAGGAGGTTATTATGCTTTGGATCTGAAGTGCCCCCTAAGTAGTTTGTATTTTCAGTACTTGGTGCCCAGCTGATGATGGTGTTTCGGTAGGTCTTAGAAACGTTGGGTGGTAGTGGCTAGGTGGAGGGAGGGAGGACATTTCCTGTTGTTCTCTGCCTCTCGCCTGCTGTGACAGGAACAGGCTTCACATACTTCTGCTGTCATGGTGCTCTGCCATAGTGCACAGTGCACAATGATTACAGGCAGAGTCCTCTGAAACCATGAGCTGGAATTAACCACGATTTCTTGTTTCTGTCAGAATTCTGGTGTGTACTCACATAAATGTAACTAATACAGGAACTGTTCCTGCCTCATGCCTCATGACTGCCCCAATGAGAAGGCTCGTAGGAAAAAAATGTAAGCAATAGCCAGCCATGTTGTAAAGATACATAAATGTTGAACAAAACTTAATGGGTCACTACAAAATGTTTTATGACCTCAAAAGGAAGTGCAACGGTGTTGTCTCTTGGTGAGCTTTGGATGGGGCCTTGTGGTCAGAAGTTCAAAACTTTGTAAGATTGCTGTAAGAAGAGTCTCCTGTACTCAGGCATCCCATGATTTTTATACACATTTTACTTACAAAGTGACTGACCTTTTGGCCAGGAAAGTGGTGGCACTTACCTTTAATCCTAGCACCTGGGAGGCAGAGGCAGGTGGATCTCTGAGTTTGAGGCCAGCCTGGTCTACGGAGTTGAGTGTGAGAACATCCAAGGCTGCACAGAAAAACTCTTGTCTTGAAAAACCAATTTCTCCCTCCTGCCCCCAAAGAGTGACCTTTTGTACATAGTTGGTCAATTTGGCTACAGGGCCTTTATATTTTTTAAATTAAAGAAATCTCTTTATTCAGGAGCTACACAGCTAATATAATTTCTCTTACCCACCCCCCACCCCAAGACCTTGGTCTGGCAATAGTTATTCGGTTCAAGGTTCTGTAGGCATGTCTGTGGTCTAGGTTAGGCTCATTCAAGGACCAGTGATTGGATGGTTGACTGGTTATTGTTGAATAGCTAGACTGGTCCATATATGTAGTTCTCCAGCAGGCTGGCCTGGGCTGCCCACTGGTGACTGTTCAGTACCTCACTATGAAAGCAGTTTTTCTAGCCCTGGAGTTAGTCATGCTATTCCCTTTACACTGACCAAAACAATCTCAAAGCCAGAGATGGCGTTAAGAGGGCAGTGCCAAAGAATATGGATGTTAGAAGAGTTGGCAAGCATCAGATGCCAGCTGACTATGGTGATAAGCAGCTGTTACGCACAGACAGCTCCTAGTTAATATCAAGAGCTAACTTGTAGAAGGATAAACCTGAAAGTTAACCTCCATGAGCGAAGCAGAACCTACAGGTAAAAACTCAAAAGCAAGGACCACGCTAAAGAAGACTAGTCTGCGCACTTGTAATCCTGAGTTTCACTCTGCAAAGATCACTGCCTTAACAGCTCATGCGCTGTGGCCCCAACCCTCCCAGGATCCTGCTTTTGCTTCATTTGAACCTGGACCGCTGCTTCCTCCTTTCCCCCCATTTTCCATGACTCACCTTAATCATCACCTCTTCCACAAAGCCTGGAGCCCTTCACTCAGAACTTTATACATGCAACATATTAACAGCTAGCCATCCCATGTTTCAATTTGAGACAACTCATGCTGTTCTGTCCTGCTTGGTTTTGGTGTTTGAAGTAAAGTCTCAATGTTGTAGGTTAGGCTAGCCTTGAACTGGAGATCTGCCTGCCTCAGCCTCCAGAGCCCTAAGATCAGAGGTGTGTGTCACCATGTCTCCTCATCTTAATTTGGGCCATATTGTGTGTCATGTATTGCGGTGTAACCTGTGATTAGAAGCCTAAGTGCTGAAATTCCAGAATAAAGCATTCTCAGTTGAAAGCAGAGGTTCTTAGTAGAGAGGATACTACAGTCTGCATCTCTACCTACTTGCCTTCCCCATTCTATCAGGGACCCTGGAAGGGTTAATGCGGCTCCCTGTAGCACTGAAGGCTACAGTTTGCAAACTGATCTACTCCCCACCTCATTCATTTGCTCATCTGAAGAATGTGTGGCATTTCAAGGTTATGTGAGTTACCCCATGTCACACAACGAAGTCACCATTATGACCATGCAGTAACTCCAGGGTTTCCATTTCTCTCATGTACCATGATTTTCCATGGGGCAAAGTGGGCAGGAGACAGCACCCTCAACTGCCTTTTAGCGAACAGAGCAGTCAATCAAGCATTTACCCATGTAATCCCTAGCTTGAAAATGAACAGGTCCTGCATCCTCATCTGTGTGCCAGACACTGGGGATACATGGCAACAGACATGGCCACTATGGGCAGTCTAGTAAAAAAGTGGGGAGTGAATTATTCAAACCTACAAGGAAGCATTTGTAGCGTGGGATAAGTCATCTGATGAACAAGACGAGGGTAGGGGGCGAGAACATTCTCCATGGCCCTGCTGTGTTCTGGATGGTTCTGGGGAACTAAGGAATGGGGAAGCAGGAGAAGTCCTTTATTTCTAGAAATATGGATATCAGGGCTAAAAAAGAGAGGAGGGGCCACCAGTTCATGATGCTCCCCATTCAAAGTCTTGACTAATCAAGGCAGAATATGAACACCCATTATACAGGATAAAACCATTACACAAATTTGGGATGTATTGGTTGTGGTGGTTTGAATGAAAATCATTTCCATAGGCTCAGGAATGAGAATACTTGGTGCCCAGTTGGTGGCACTATTTGGGAATGCTTAGGGGATACAGTTTTGCTGGCGGAAATATGACACTGGAGGCATGTTCCGAGGTTTCAAAAGTCATATGCTATTCCCAGTTTGATTTCTCTGCTTCACACTTGGGATTTAAATGTTCTAGCATCCTGTTCTAGCTACCATGCCATCTGAAACCATGAGCACAAATAAACACTTCTTTTTTAAAATTTTTATTGGTTATTTTATTTATTTACATTTCAAATGTTATCCTCCTTCCCAGTTTCCCCTCCACAATCCCTCTATCCCCTCCCCCTCCCCAGCCTCTATAAGAGTGCTCCCCCACACACCCATCCACTCCTGCCTCAGCACCCTAGCATTCCCCTACCCTGAGTAATCGAGCCTCTACAGGACCAAGGGGCTCCCTTCTCATTGATGCCTGATAAGGCCATCCTCTGCTACATATGCGGCTGGAGCCATGGATGCCTCCATGTGTATTTTTTTGGTTAGTGGTTTAGTCCCTGGGAGCTCTCGGGGTACTGGATGGTTCATATCTGTTGGTATATTACTTTTTTTTCTCACTGTGACGAAATACCTGACGGTAAGTGTTTAAGAGAGGGAAGGTGTATGTATCTTGGCTCACAGTGCTTTATAACGTGGAGCTTGGAGTAGCTCAGTCTGTGGTAGTGGCTGCTTGTGGCATGGCTTGTTCACATTTTGGAGAATCAGGGAGCAGTGAGCAGAACTGGAAACGGGGCTGGGCTATAAACCTACAAGGTTCACCCCAGAAGTCGCCATTCACCACAAAGGAACTGTCTCAAAACAGTGCCACCTGCTGGAGGCTGTGTTCAAAACATGAGTCTGTGGGTGACATTTTACATTCAGAGGGTACCAGTTGGGATGGGGTTGAAAGACTGGAATAGCAAATGTTATGTGCTGGTGGCCCCACAGGAAGAGCGCAGTGTGCAGGAACTTTAAAGGGAATCTTGGAGCTAGTCTAGGACAAAGGACTCTTGTATTCTGTAGGGTCCTATTTTAGGCTGTGGGCCTAAGAGAGGTTCTTTGGACTCTTTAAATTTGTCATTTCATCCCATGTTGACACAATTTAGACTAGCTGATCTCTTAGTCTCTTTGCTTTGACTGGAACGAAATCATGGAAGCAATGTATCTTGTGTGGGTTAGAAGATTTGATTGGCTGGAATATTCACAGACATTGCTGGAATATGGTTAAGAAATCAAATCCATGGTAGTCATGGAGTTCAAAGTGAGCACGTCCAGTTGTGACTAACACACACACACACACACACACACACCCTTGATGAGTAAGTGGGGAAATGTATTTGTTATTACTCAATAAGTACAGTTTGTTTGTTAGACACAA
Source organism: Mastomys coucha (assembly GCF_008632895.1). NCBI lineage: Eukaryota > Metazoa > Chordata > Mammalia > Rodentia > Muridae > Mastomys > Mastomys coucha. The sequence goes on from NW_022196913.1 coordinate 98,001,286, forward strand.
TCTTTCAAAACACGAGGTCCAAAGGGGAAAATTATGAAAGGGCTCTGGTCGGTGACAGTGTGGGAACTACTGTTGTCATCCAGAGGTCTGATGGGAGATTTGGTTACTGACATCTCCCATCCGGTCAGCTCCTGTTTGTCTTTTTTTTTTTTTTTTTCCTTCGGGAGACAGGGTGGTTGCCTGCCCCTAAGGCAGAGGGCATGCTCACCTCTCCAGCTTCTCCCCCATCCTTTCCTTCCTCTGTTGTTTAGTTCCTGTGACTCCCAATTTTCCTTCCAGCTCTGTTGCTAAATGACTTGTGCATTTTGAGTAACCTAGTCCTGTACTTTGGATCTTTAAATCTTTACCTTCACATTGAAAGCATCAGACCCTGATGGGGTGTGGTAGTACACACTCAGGTTCATCAATGTTAGCTCTCTTCTTGTGTCTGGGGCACAGAATAAACTACAGTCTGGAGCCTCTTCTGCATTACCCAGTGGGTATTGTGGACTTTTCCGAGTGGAGAGTGGGTGGAGGTGATCTGTAATACTTCCTGGTTTGCTCTGAAAAACACCCTGCAGAAGGTTTATAAGGCATTCACGATGGTAGGGATGACCATCTCTGGCATGACAAGGAAGCCAGAGAGTTGAGACCCTTAGCCATAGGACCTTGCCCACAGGAACACCGTCCCTGGATTTTGTGAATTGAAATGTAAAGCTTTTACAGAGTTATGATGCTGGGATTTAGGGGGTTTTGTAGTGACTGTAAGCAGTGATTATTCTAAGGGGCTCAGAGTAATGAACATTCCTTCCCCTTAGCTTGGGACAAACAGAGCAATGGAGATTTATAACATGGAGTCAGGTTGAAGAATGTGGCAGAAGTCTGTGATCATGCAGAGAGCTCTGGAAAGGTTGCTCCCTAGAGTTAAACAAGCTTGTCCACCCCAGCAATGGCACCATTAGGCAAGTCCGGAGTTCTTCACAAACACAATCCTCTCCAGACACAGCCCAAGGCGATTCCTGAAGAGAGGCTGCAGAAGGGCTTGTCTTGTTTGCTCCTGAACTCACTGATCACAGAGATAAGCATCCCCACCTTCTCTGAGAAAGGAGATTTGTGGGAAAGCCAGGTGGGAAGTCTGAGCCTCAACACATTAATTTCAGAAGAAGACACGAGGCTGGGAAACCAAGGTTCTTCTCAGACATGGAAGTCGGTGAGTCCCACGAGGCTTCACTCTCCAGGACAAGAGTCATATATCCACCTTCTTGAGATTAACCCCAATACATCAAAAAGTGGTGGCAAATCAATGTATGGGTAACTAACTGGTGACATGTAAGGAGCATGGAAGGAGCATGCCTGACGTTTTCCCCACTGGGTCACTTCAGAATGAGGAGAAGTTGCTGTGGTTTGACCCCTCACACTGCTAGCCCTTGCCTAACCCCACAATTTGGTGGTGTGAAAGGCCAAGCTGATGACCCAATGCTTCCTTGGGGAGAGGCAAGCGTTCTCCATCTGCCCACCAAGTCCTATGCAAATCACTTGTCCTTGCTGAGTTCCTGGCTAGCCCATTGCCCTGGGGGTTCACTGGTTACTCTGAATCCCACAGTTGGGGGTACGCTTGTGTTTCTAAAGTTAGGGACTGAATGTTTTTCATGTCATCCAATGAGATGTTCCTTCAGCAAGTTAGATTAAAGATAGGGGTTAAGGGCTGGGTTTGGTGCTTCTGAATAAAGAGGGTAGTGAACATACCATTCCTTACACATGCACATAGGCTGGATAAATAATTCCTAGGCTTTTGGATTATAACGATCTTTAAAATTAAACCAAGTACGAGGCTATTGGGACGGCTCAGTAGGTAAGAACCTTGTTGCTTTTGCAGACGCCTGGGTTGGGTTCCCAGTACCTACATACTACTATCCATAATTCCAATTCCGCCCAGCGGTGGTGGCACACGCCTTTAATCCCAGCACTTGGGAGGCAGAGGCAGGTGGATTTCTGAGTTCGAGGCCAGCCTGGTCTGCAGAGTGAGTTCCAGGACAGCCAGGGTTATACAGAGAAACCCTGTCTTGAAAGACAAAAAACAAAACAATAACAACAAAAAATAACATAATTCCAGTTCCATGGGATCTGACACCCCTTTCTGATCTCTGTATGCATCGAACATATATATAGTACACAAATGAACATGTAGGGAAAACACACACTCATGTAAAGCCAAAATAAATGTAAGAAATTATATCAAGCACCATCGGTGGATGAATGATGAACAAAAGTTGGTATATCTATGTAGTGGAACAGAACTCAGCCTTTAAAAGGAAGAAAATTTAGATACAAGTACAACGGGGATGAGCCATGAGGGCATTATGCTAAGTGAAATAAGCCAGATATGAAAGGGTAAGTGCTGGTAATTCGTCTTGTAGGAAATCTAGGATAGTCCAGGTCACACAAACAGAATAGCGGTTACTATGGATTAGGAGAAGGCCATAGAGTTATTGTTTAACGGCTACAGAACTTCAGTTTGGAATAAGGAAGATCAGGAGATGAATGGGGTTGATGGCTGAACAACAGATGAATGTGGTTAAAATCATCCAGCTGCTGACTTCAAAATGACAGACATGTTCAAATAAATCCACCAAACAACCCACACAACGGTCATAGCAGCCATGGGCTTAGTTCTGTTTATTGGCTCTAAAATCTGTTAAAAAGCATTAAGACATCCAAAGAAATAGTATTCCTGACCTCAGAAAAGTGAGGCAGGTAGGGTTTCCAGGCTTAGGGCAGTCCTTTGGTTAGCAGAGTTTTAGCATCATAAAGAAAACGACTCTCTAGATTCATGGCTTGCATTTGAATCTCATACTGTATTTATGTGCTCAGCTTCTGCAAGGCCCTGGGTAGGCCAGTGACCTCTTGATGGGCAGACAGCAGAAGGCAGGGGAGCTTGGGCCAGCCTTACCTGCCCTGTTTGTCCAGAGGTATGGCTGGCTACTGGAAAGTGGATCTCTACCAGAGCAGCATGTACCTGCTGGTCACCATGATTACTAGAAGTGTCCTCCCATCATTTTAAAAATCTTGCCATCAGGGTGCCAAGTCCCTAGGGTGGTCCTGTCTATTCCTCCTACACTGCGGAGGCAGCTGAGCAGGGCCTGCTGTGCTTGGAGAAGCTGCGCTTGTAAAGTGTCTTCTCAGGACTTGGCATGGGGCACATGCTTAATACAGGGAAGTTATTTTTATCTGGGCTGTCTAGAAAAAGCACAAAATTCAGAGTCCTTGGAGTTTGGATCAAATCTTTGTTTACTAGGGTTTTGATCTTCAGTGATTTCCTTTATTTCTCAAAGTTCCAGGTTTTTTTGTTTGTTTGTAAAATAGGGTCAACAAAATGTCTCATTGGGTTTTATGTCTGCTCAAAGAAATGTAAGTTTTCTACCTTCCCCTTCCCTTCCTCCCTTCCTCTTTTTCTCCCGCCGTCCTCTAATTTTCCTCCCCCTCCCATTCGTCCCCTGTCCACCTCTTCTTCCTCCTTCTTTCATGACTTCTAGGACAGTGCCAAGTGGTGTGAAGACCTCTTGGTCTGTAGGTGAGCCCTGTAGGTAAGGTGCCTTCTCAGCCTACCCAGGAGACCTTCCTCAAGGGCAAACTGAGACAGCTCTTTGAAAGAGTCCAATTTCTCTTCATGAAGGCTTACTTGAGCTCATTCTTGACCCTAGGATCATGCAAGGCCCTGTGAAGAAGTCACAGGAAGTGGGAGCCTCAGGGGGTTGGCAGCTTCTCTGAGGGAACAGCTGTTCACACAGAGATCGGTCTGAATTTGCCACGGGCACCTCCTAGGAGACAAGAACTATCTTCATTCCTGTTCTACTTGGAATTTCGCATGTGATTGCTTGGTTTAGAACCTAGGTGGCTTGTCTTCCATTTTCTTTCACAGGTGTGACTGCTCAGGGTGTAAGCCCAGGGGGACACTGGTTGCCTTCTTGGGGTTAAGCTGGCATGTACTGTTAGGGCTCTAGGAGATTCCCAGAGCCTCTGGAAATGTATCTGGGTTGGTTCGCAAAGCAGGATGCTAAACTAAGTAGGAAATGATCTCCTCAGGGGAGATGTTTTGGACTGTCCCTTAGGGGCAGGTGCAGTTGGAAGAACCCACTGAAACCTTCACACCTTTATTCTGTCCCCCGGCAAGTCTTGGTATTCACTCAGGACCTAGAAGACATTTCGTCAGTGTTGTCTGATCAGGGTCACCCCTCCAGGCCAGACTCGGGTCTCCTCCTCTGAACGCTTCTTGGGTTGTTCAGACAGGACTAGGTGCTCCTCTTTCTGGGTTCTGGGGATGAGCTGTAACATTGCAGCATCTATGGTATTGTATTGTAATTATCCGTGGGTTCCACACAAAGGCCTGGAGGGCAAAGGCGGCTCCTCGAGCCCTTTTTGTAACTTCTGCATTATAGGAACTCCGGACAGACGGTGAATAAGAACCAGCACAGAGCTTGTCTGGTGTTGCACTGATTAGGGAGGTCCCAAGGAATGAGGGGCTGGCCAAGTATCAGGGGCCACTGGATGTCAAGCTCTAGAGACTCAGTCTGCTTGGCAAAGAACTCCATTCTCCATTTCCCAGAGATTGTTCTCGTAATACGCTGGCAGTGGGCCCAATCCAGGCTCTGACTAGTTCCTAAAACAAGTTAAATCTTTCCCGTTGGGACCATTCCATCAGCAGGGGTAGATGAGCATGCTTCTCTGATGACCTTGGCGTTCATAGCCCCAACTTGGGCTCTTTTCCATTTGGTTCCTCAAGGCCTCAGCAGCAGCCCTGTTATGCTTGGCTTGGTTTCTGGCTGGTGAGGAGCTAAGTGCCGTCTTTCCAGATCCTGGGGTGGACGAGAGCTTTGTCCACACCCCCCCACCCACAGCTGCCTGTGCTTGGCTGGGATGGAAACTAAGCTGCTCATCCAACAGATCTCGGTGGAGATTGGAAAGTGCTCCTCGGAGGAGCGAGTTGTGTCATTGTTGGGATGTGGACAGAAGCCAGGCTCCAAATGAGAACTGCGATCTTCCCATCACCCTGGCTTTCCACTGTGATGGAGGGACCATGCCAGCTGCAGAGCCTGGGTATACCTTCCTTGGAGGGACAGAGTGCTACCCCGCGTATGTTTCTGAAACAGCCAGAGCATAGGAAGTAGACTATGTGTGAAGAAGTCACCATCCCAGGTAGTGTCTGGCTAGATTTAACCCTTTGATTCCTATTTAACACATTTGGACAGTAAACATGCTGTCTGAGTCCTTTCTGAAATCCTCACCCTACATGTGATCCAAGGAGTTCCAGAGGTGTAATGAGTTGGTCAGGGTTCTCTAGAGGAACAGAACTTATAGAATATGTATTATACATATGAATATATACACAAATAGGAATATATTTATGAATATGAGTATACATGTCTATATACATATGTAAGAAGGGGATTTACTAAAGTGGCATACAGGTTATGGTCCAGCTAGTCCAGCAATGGATGGTCCAAGAATCCAATAGTTATTGAGTTTACTAGGCGACTTCAGTATACATGGGAATCCCAGAGAACTAGTCTCCAATGCCAGTGAAGGGATGGACTTACCAGGGAGAGCAAGAATAAGAAGGCAAGGCAAGCTTCCTTCTTCCATGGCTTTTATATGGACTTCCAGCAGAAGGTGTGTCCAAGAGTACAGATGGGCTTTCCCATCTCAAAAGATTTGGATTAGAGGCAAATCTTTCTACTTCAAAGATCTGGATTAGAAGTAGGTCTTCTCTACTTCTAATTACTCATTAAAAACCAATCAGTCAATCAATTAATCAATCAAACAAACAAACAAACAAACAAAACCAGCTAGACACACCTTTGAATTCAGCACTTGGGAGGCAGAGGCAGGTGGATCTCTGAGTTTGAGGCCAACCTGCTTTACAGACTAAGTTCCAGGACAGCCAGGGCTACACAGAGAAACCCTGTCTCAACCCCCCCACCCCCAAACCAAATCAAGCCAATACAAACAAACAAACAAACAAAAAACCAAAACCAACCAACCAAAACAACAACAACAACAACAACAACCTCCTCAAAACTCAAATAAGTAAAATTTAAACAATCACTTACCGGTGTGCCTAGCCATTTGGGTTTTAGTTAATTCCAGATGTAGTCAAGTTGACAATCAAGAATAGCCACCTGGGGTAATGAGAAAAAGAAATGCATTTTTCCTTCACTTTTTTCCTTAAGGCTCCTCATAAAAAAAAAGTTTCGGAGATTTTTAGGTATGGGGCTAATGGAGATTATAGAACTCTCCTGAGTCCTTTCCGGTTGGGTACTTGAGGGAATGAGTAAGAATATCTCTGTGGAAAGTGTCCTGAGGGGCCTCATAGATGACTTAGCTCCCTTACTGGAAATGGAAACACAGATCTCCCTGAGAGGCAGAGTGGCTGTAGACAGAGTGCTTGGCTGGGACTCAGCTCCAAGCTGGTCACTGGGCCTATGAACTCTAGCTCGTCATGTCTTTTGATTTTGTTTTATTTAAAAACTTCACCCAACAGAAGATAAAATGACTTTAAAAATAGGCACTGCAAACTACTAGGGTTTACAAATATTAACTCACTTTTTTTTTAAAAAAAATTTCTTATTCAATGTGTGTCAATGTTTTTTGCCTGCATGTGTGTCTGTGCATGGCATGCCTGCCTGGTATTGGGAGAGGCCAGAAAAGGGCATCAGATCCCCTGGAACTGGAGTTAGAGATGGTTGTGAGCCTCTCTGTAAGTGCTGGGAATCAAATCCAAGAAGAGAAGCAAGTGTTCTAAACTGTTGAGCCCTTTCTCCAACCCCCTACTTTTCTTTTTTTTGTTTCTTTCTTTGTTTCTTTGCTTCTTTGTTTCTTTGTGTCTTCCTTCCTCCCTTCCTTCCTCTCTCTCTCTTCTTTCTTTCTTTCTTTCTTTCTTTTTTTCTTTCTTTCTTTCAAAAATCACTATGTGGGATTACTAGCAAGCTAATTTTGTAAGTAAGAAAAGTGAAAGACAAATTGCTGGGGTCTTGTTCATATTCACATAAGTGACTTTGATAAGTGTTAGACCAAGACTGGGCTCTTTCTGGGCCTCAGAATCTTCATCTTTATGAAGAGGATGATGCTTGTTATCCTGCACATACTAGGGAGTTCATGCACACAGAAAAAAGGCCATGTGAGACACCAAGGGAGAAGGTAGCCATTTGTCAGTCAAGTATAGATAGATGGCTTAAAAGAAGCCGAACCAGCTAGCACTTTCATCTCCAACTTTGACTCCAGGATTATGGAAAACTGAGGGAATAAATTAATATTCTTTCAGAAAAGGCCAAGTGTTAGCCTTGCAAGGATGAGGGACTGAGTCTAATCCCTAGACCCCACTTAGTAGGAGCAGGGAAAGACTCTTGCTGGTTTTCTCTGGCCCCCAGACCTGGGCTGTAGTATGTCTATGTACACATAAAATGTAACTTAAAAAATATAACAGACAAGAGGCATATAGTATATGAAGAATAACATCTAAGGTTGTCGTCATGTACACATATGCTGCACTTGCACAGATGGACACACACATGTAAACACAGAACGCTCAACAGGTAAGAACACTTGCTGCTCTTCTTGGAAAGAAAGAGAAAGCATGTTGTTTGGACCACATTAACACATATTTTCTCAGTGTTCTTGTTAATTCATTTGTACTACTTCTGTGTGATTAGAATGAGAGTCTTCAATACACAAAGAGGAAAAAGAGTCTCCATCTTCTATCATCCATCCATCCATCTATCTATCTATCTATCTATCTATCTATCTATCTATCTATCTAATCTATCTATCATCTATCTATCTGTGCTAGGATTGGACCTTTCTTCCCAAACATGGCTTCTTATAGGCATTGGCCATTTTTTAGTTACAAGATCCTTGGCTCCAGCATATTCCTATCACAGAAAGGCACTCACACTAAATGAATGAAGCCACACTACTGCCCCTTGCCTTAGGTCAGAAGTTGCCCATCAGTCATGAAAGTGTGAGAACACGCAGGCACTTTGATCCACTGCACACTGACACCAGTACTGAAAAAAAAAAGATATGGTTGAGGAAGTGGTAGGATTTGTTGGTTTGATTTTTTTTTTTTTTAAAGACTGAATAACAAATCACTTAAAATATAGCAGCTTCAAAAAAGATCTAGCGTTCTTCCAAACAGTTTTCTGCTGGGTGTGGGGTAGTCACAATTAGTTGGTTAGCTGCCTGATCTCAGCTATAGGTAGCCTGGGGTGGACATAGCCAAGATGACTCTCTAGCTTCAGACTCAGTTTCCCCAGACACTCTTCCACCATTGCAGTGTAGTCCAAGCTTCTCCACAGCCTGAGGGCTGGATTCTAAGATGCAGAGAGAGCTGCCAAACTCCTGGAGCCAGCTCAGACATTCTAGAACATTGTTTCTGCCACATTTATTTGGGCAAAGTAAGTCTTAAGATTCAAAGGGAGAGAAAAAAGAGCCCCCTCGTGAGGTAAAGAATAGATATGTACACAGAGACAAAGGTGCCAGCAGTATCCTCTGAGTATCCTGATTTGCATGAGGATAGCTGCTGAGGTTTGGTTGTGGTTTGCCTACCAGCAAGATTGGTTTACTTCCCAGGTGGTGGAAACCACAGGGTGCTAACGCTACAGCTGTGGTTTTGACCAGGGCATTGTTCAGCCATTATTGCTTTGTCATCCAGATGATGCCACAAAGCAGTAGAGGGGGTGAGATAACCAGTGCAGAGAGTACCACCAGCGAGTGGGAAGACCAGGGATGCTGTTGGCCCATGATTGAGGATATGACTGTTGGGCAAAAAGGCAGATTTCCCATCTAAATTATGGGATGATTCACAGAATCTTGCTGGACTGCCATCCCGTTGTTAAGCTTATGTGGACAATAATGTCTACTTTATGCAAGAGAAGAGATGGTGGCAAGTTGCATCACTTTGGGGTCAGACTACCTCAGTTCATATCCTTGTCCTTCGATCCTTTCATTTTCTAACCATATTCTTCCATGAAAAACAGCTAATTGTTCTGTGCCTCAGTTTCTTTTTCTGTTAAGGGGAGATAATAATATTTGGCATCTATAGAGTTGTACAAATTGAATGTTTTTTTTAAAAGGACAGAGGCGTCTGTACTTTTTAAATATTGTTTTAATACCTGACACATGATTCACATGTGGCCAGGAGCTTAATTTTTCAGCAGCCCTTTATGGAACACTTAGATGGGCCCATGCTACCTGGAGGCTAGCAATCCTTTATGCAAATGGTAGCTATTGTTTTTGGGAAGATGGGTCCTTTACTCAGTTCTTCTCTTGCCATATCTGCACTGGAGGAATGATGGAGCAAACACCTCGGCTGCTTCTCCCTTTACTTGCTCTTCTGTAAAGCAACAAGTGTCTAAAGTTGCTTCCAGTGTGTTATTTGCTGTGGGCGGAGAGGCTCTGTCAAGTGGCGATAGGTTTTGTCCTTGATTTGTGGTTTTACTCCCTGCTCCCACAAGAACATGGGGAAAGAGTGCTCCTTGTTCTTTGTCCCTGGTTCACCTCTCTCTAGACAGATGAGCATCAGATCCCAATGAGACTGGAGCCTCAATTCAACAGCTACCGGCTGTCATGATGTTAGTTCAGTTCTCATTTGTATACCTGGAAATAGCAGCAGTGTCTGCCTACATATTGAACAATTAAATAAGGGAATATTAACCAGAATCGTTTATGGGGCGCCTGGTGTATAGGAAGGGGCAACTATAGTGAGTAGGTTGGAGCAATTACTAGGCACATTCAAATTCAAAGACCCAGTTAAAAAGCTCCCTTCTCTAGGAAGACTTCCCAAGAAGTCTTCAGTGAAAAAAAAAAAAAGAAAGAAAGAAAAGGGCATGCCTCTTCACCTAGACTTTCTTCCCACCCTCTCTTTATCTTTCTTGTAGATTTTTCTATTCTAACACTGGATTGGTCCTCACTGTGAGCTCAGAGTTTTTTGCCGCTGGTCTGTTTCAGGTCTAGGCACAGATTAGAGCTAGCGTCTGTCTCACCGTTTACAAGTGTGACCAGAGCACCTCTTCTCACCAAGCTTGCAGATACCCTTCTGTAACTCCTTTGTCCCTATAAGGAGCTTAGATGGCTCTTTAGTTTGATCTCACCCATTGTGGTGACTCTTGGGGCTGGAGAAAGACTTTGATCAATATCACAGAGTTGTGTGTATCCTTCTGAGGTTCAGAGTTCAGAGCTCAGAGCTTTGGTTCCTTAGTAGAGTGCAGCATGCTCATTTTCACCGTTGTTGGGATAGCCAGGATCACAGGTGTTAAAATCAGATGGTAGGCTTCCCCTTATCAAGGTTGCTTTCCTCCGGCTATGCCTCCAAGCATTGCCGGCACTCCCTTAGGAGGTCCTCACTACAGACATGATGTGCACACTTAGTCTTTTTAGGCTAAGGGCTGCCTACTGGGTGTATCACGATTCAGTTAGGAGGACATGAACGTTCCTGAGAAGGGCAGTGTGAAGCAGATGCTCTCTTTCTCCCCTGGAAACCACAGTGTGCCCCTATCTAGGAATTTCACAGAGATGCTCCCCACTGTGGTCCAAGGGCAGGGAGAAAGCCATCTGTGAGAGGTGGAAATCGATCGGGTCTCAGAGCTCCTGACATCCTCTCGGATGCTGGGAAAAGTGGAGGAAAAGAATCGGGAGACCAGCTCTTTCAGGGCTCAGTGGGGAACACTGGCTGCGGGTCAGGGATTTGACTTTGGAGCCTGTATCAAAGAAACTAGGTAGCGTCAACAGGGATGCTATATGTCGGTGAGAACCCATGACAGAGCTGTAGAGAAAACTCAAGGCGGCTATAAATCTTGTCGCACCGGTCCCTTCCGGCCTGGTGTCTGAGGAGGATTTGTTTGGGATTTTATCTGGCTTTCCACAGGGCTTCGGAATAATTTGCTGGGTAGTGAGGAAATCTCCGTGGTGCATTTTGAGCTTACTGCCCTCATGCAGGCAGGTGCTTGGGGAGATTAATTAGGAAAATAAGTGGAATGTGATTGCAGTTGGGCTCTGAGTTTATGGAGCACTTCGTACCAGGGAGACTAATCACCCCGGAGGGCATTGTGAAATTCCGAGGAGATGCAGGCTTCATTAGCTTTTGTTTGGAGGATTACAGGATGAATGGCTCATCTGAGGGGAGGAGATAGTGTTTCCTGGACATGGAGGTGGCTGCTGTGAAGAACAGGCATGCCTGGGGTCTAGTCAGAAGGCTGTGAGCCTGGGTCATGATTCTGTGGAGAGACGCAATGGGAAAAGATGACAAATGGAAGAGCTGAAGTGACTCACTGAGGGGTTTGAAGTGTAACTCTTGGCTACCTCTGTTCTCTCTGGCTGTGGCTGTGAGGGGACTGACTGGGTCAGAAAGAGCTGAGTTCTTTCTCCAGGGCTCTATGGGTTCCAAGACAGCCTCTGGCCTCTGTTTACCAGTGCTATCAGCCTTCAAACTCCGTATCCACTGGCTGTTCTAAAAATAAGAAAAAAGAAAAAAAGAAAAAAAAAAGAAAAGAAAAAAAAAACCAGCCAACGCGGCAGCTCCGGGTGGCCAGGATTGCGACACCAAATGTGTTTGTTCCCCAATGTTTGTGAAATACCTCAGAGGCACTGTCCCAGTGCCACCTGACTAGTTTTCTGATTGCCACATGGCCCTGGCTCCATCTGGCAATACTCAACAGCGGCTGACTAGTCCGAGATTTTGAGATGTTTGTGGGCTTAGCAGGTAGAGCCCTTCCTCGCCTGCCCAGGTGAAGGGGTTTCTACCTTCCCAGCTTTGAATACTACTCGGTGCGTTTGGAATTAGCTCTGCCAGCCGCCTGTGGTGAAGGTTGTAGCTGTGGATTGCTTACTCAATCTCTCCAGGCCCCAGCCACTTCCACCGCGTGCTGATAACAGTTCCTACTGTGTATGATTGTGAACTACATGTGTGGCAGTCAGACAGGAGGTCAGGACCTCAGGTCACTAGCAAACTGCCTGCTCTCCCCCCCGCCCCCTAAGCTGCTAAAAGCAAAGCTGACCTCAGATCTTCAAGGTGTATAAATTCAAACATGCTTTTAATTTTTGCAAATGTATGATGGTCAGATTTTGCCTGAAAGCAGGAGCAAGCTGCCTGGTTAATATATACCTTAATGGGAACCCGGAAACTCCTGAGATGGACTCAAGAATTGATTTAAGTTCTTAGTAGTAGCACTAAAGGGAAAAATCCAAAAATTATTGAGTATCTATTATGTATCAAGAACAAGAGAGTAGTTTTGCATATAATTTTCATCTTATAAAATCTCCTTAACCTTAAGCAGATACTTAGTAAATATTAACTGAATGATTTTTATGTGGTAAGCATTGTTCTATAAAGAACATGCAAGAAAACTGAGAACCAGCCTGGAGACATGACTTACAGAAGGCCACAAAGCTGGTGGCCCATGGCGGTCCTGATACCATTCCAAGCCTTAGTCTAGGATGCTTAGGCACAGATGCAGGCATGCATAAATGGGAACCCACAAAACACAGCATAAAAACATGTTCACACAAAAAAGCACACCCACAATCACATACGCACACACATGTACACACATGCACACACAGAGATCATGCCAACACATTCATGCTCACATATTAGAACAGCCCAGCAAGCAATTGCATCTATATTCCATTCTAACACATCTGCACAGGCACATGTGCTTGCACACATTCATATGTACATAATTCTGTGCATCAGAGTTTCAAATTTCTGAAAACTCTGGCCCTCAGAAACAGCAGCATTAGAGATGCAGCCAATGTTTTGTCCTCTGTTCCCCTCTCTCGTTCCTCTTTCTATCCTTCTCTTTCTTCATCCACCCCTCTTCTACCATTTTTCTTTCTTCCCCCTTTCATTTTCTTCATTTCCCCCAAGCCACTTCATTCTGTAGCCATATCTCTCTTCCTACCTTTCTAGCTATGAAGTTTTAGCTAGTTTGCAGCCTCTGTGCCACCCCCAGCCCCAGTCCCCATGGCTTGTCAGAACAATCCAGCAGAAAGTTGAGACTGCAAGGTTGCTAGGAGTTGAATCTGCTCCGTACCTTGGCTAGGCTTCCCCCTATGCAGATGTGCTGACCCCTGGGAACCCCTCCTGTGCCATCTCCCACAGTGTGTTTGTGTTCAAGTCTGGTTGTTGAAGTTGAGAGTCTCAGCCTGGCACCAACCCCCTCTGCTCTTCTCACACATGTGCCAAGTGCCTGTGAAGACTTCTTCCAAGTGTTTCATCATGCCTCCGGGTGGGGATGCATCTATTCTGCATTTCAACACTTTGTTTCCACCTGGCACTTCAATTGCCAGCTAATAGGTGAAGTAACTCATCTCCAGGTTGACATCCATGACGCTGTGTTTAGTGGGGACCCACACTCTGATCCCTAACATGCTCATGAGGCCATGAGGAGACCAACCTGTAGTCTTTAGTAGCCACCAGAGGTGGGCTGGGGCTTCTGGGTTTCTCAGTTCATCTGTAGAGATAATTCAAAGTCTGCATTATTTCATCATCTTGGCAACTCGAGGTGGGGGTGGTGGAATTTGAGAAACTTCGGCAACTCCTGGGTCTCAATCCAACTGAGGATCTTTCCCAACTCATCTGCTTTCTTGTGGTATCTGGGACACCTCTCTCTCTCTCTCTCTCTCTCTCTCTCTCTCTCTCTCTCTCTCTCTCTCTTTCTCTCTCTCTCTCTCTCTCTGCCTGTCTCTGTCTCTCAATCTCTACATCTGTCTCTCTCTCACACTCTCTGTATCTCTCTGTCTTTCTCTTTGTGTGTCTGTCTCTGTCTCTGTCTCTGTCACTCTCTCTCTCTCTCTCTCTCTCTCTCTCCCTCTCTCTCTGTGTGTGTGTGTGTGTGTGTGTGTGTGTGTGTGTGTACATAAAGCACTTTGCCTTTGCCAGGAAGGGCTCCTGAAGACTTTTCTGCCAAGTTCTTCCTCACTGGGACCCTTGGACTCCCAGCATTTATCCTCTTCCAGGCTGTTTGGCTGCATTGCCCAATTGGGCAGGTTTGATAGGGCAGGCTAGTGAGTTCAAGCCTCGTAAACAGTTCCCAGGTGTGGGGACAGCATATTCTGAAGATAGCTCAGGAGTGGCTTTAGCAACATGTACTTTGTCTGGGGCAAGTTCACTGTAACACACACACACACACACACACACACACACACACACACACACACACACACGGAGAAGATTCAACAGGAACATGGAAAGAGGAGCCTAACTGTGAATGGTACACTGTAAAACAGAATATTTCCTGGTGAGAGAAAGGGAACCAAGCCCCAGGGGCTTCGTGGCATGGGGCCAGATCTTGGAATTGTTCAATAGAAAGAAATGGAATTCTGGAGGTGGGGTTCTTTTGAGCACTTAGCTGATAGTCTTATATGGTGATTGCTTATGATTCAGACTGATGTTGTAACCAGACCATAAATGCTTAGCAGGCAGGGATCAGGGCTTATTATGGCTATTTTTCCTTCCTGTGCTACTTAACCCAGAGTCTTATATATAAGTAGTGTTCAATAAAGGCACAGAAGGAAAGGAAGTCAGGCCACATTTGTTTGATACTATGTTATGTCCCAAACCTTCCGCTGTGAGTCAGTTTATTTGATGGTTGAGATCATTTTTTGGGCATGTGATCCTTTTCTCTCCCCTGTCTGTTTGGTTCCCATTTCAGTGTAAAATAGTACCAGACCTCCTTGAGGAGCTATGTTACACACACACACACACACACACACACACACACACACACACACACACACACAGGCACGCACGCACGCACGCACGCACGCACGCACACACAAGCAGTGTTGTGTGGGTGACTGTATAGTCTAAGTACAGGCTGCAGCCAGGATGTTGAAGCCTTGTGATGCTCCATGATGTGAAAAGTCACCTGGTGGTATAGGTAACTGGTAAGCCATCTTGGAGCTAACAAGACTGAGTGGGGTCCTGTACAGAGGAAGAGTGGAGATTGTTCAGGGTAGAGGCAGTGAACAGGCAGTATAGGACCTGTCCACATTGTCTTGCCCATTCATTCATTCATTCATTCATTCATTCATTTATTCATTCAATCTATAGGCTTTGATTTTGGCCAGGCATGGTCCAGACTTTGAGGACAGAGTTGTGGCTAAGACATGTAAGTTAAATCTGTTCAGAAACCAGACAATGAACAAATGAGAAAATAATCATCTGGCAAAGCACTGAGTGTCATGGAATATTGAAAATGAAGGGCAAAAAGGAGAGCAGGGTAGGCAAGGATTCAGTTCAGCCCTTGAGTGCAAAGGATAAGAATGGATTAGCCTGGAAAGGACACACAGGAAGCTCAATGGCCAGACATATCCTACGCATGGACTTCCGGGGCTGGAAACAACCAACAAGTCCTGGAGCAAAGGAAGTCCAGGGTGGGAGAGGTAGAGGGAAAGGCAGAATGAACAAGAGAGATGGAGTTGGAAGATGGGTAGTGGGTTTGCTTGGCTTAGGCCAGGCAGAGGTCACATGGAATTGCTCATCTCATGATAAGGATTTTGACCGTCAAAAGCATTCTGTATTAGTTACTCTCAAGTTACTGTGACCGCCGGCAGAGCAATCCAAGAAATGAAAGATTTATTTTGGTTCACGGTTTTAAAGGGTTTCCGTATATTGTGGTTGGAAGATATGGATTGTCCATCCAAAGGGTAACAGTGGAAGTGAGTGTTGCGGACTGTTGACATCACAGCTAACAGGAAGCAGAGAGTGTGACTGCCACTTGGGGAACTAGCATTTGAAGCTTGAGCACATGGAGGAGCATTTCAGATTTAGTCAAATATCTAAACAAGAGATGCTATTGAGTTAGGTTGCAAGTGGTGTGAAGATGTGGCCATGTGTGAAGTATTTAGGATAGGAAACTTGACTACGGGATGTGAAGGAGAAAGAATTCCTTCAGGATGATTCTAGTTCTTAGTGAAGTCACTAGTGATGTGACCCTGCTTCTGGCTGAAGATAGGCAGGTCGGAGGGCAGGAGGCCTCCTTGCGGGGTGTTGGGGCATGGGTAGAAGGTGACAGTCTCCTGAATGTGAACTGTGGTCCTGGAGATCCTTAACAAGTGATGCTGGAAACCTGCTGTGAAGGTTTCCTCTTTTTCTCTCTCCTTTTTCTGTTTCTGGGGTCTCCTCTTTAGGACCCTTTGTTCAAGGTCTCCCCTCATTAGCCACACTGGGGTTCCTGGGAAGGTTAGGAGGTAAGAGTGCTGTCCATAGGACAGGTTTTCCAGAACAGGTATTACTGGGAAACCATCACTACCAACTTTGGGGGCTCACTGTGGTGTTGAGATGACAGCATCGTTTAATTTCATCTCATTCAGCTCAGCCAGTGCCTTCTGTGCACTCGCTGTGAACCTGTAAGCATCGACAAATAGACCGTGTTCACTGTTCACCTGCTCTCAAGTCCTCTAAAGTTAACATGATCATCAATGAAGCAGATGTGTAAAAACAAAGCTTGACATACTAGAGAAATAGGCACAGAGCACTTTGAGACTGCAGTCAGGAGGTGTATAGACGAGATTTCTTATTGCTCTTTGGAAACAGAAACTGAGGCCCAAGGAAGTTAACCATTTCAGTTGGCAATGCTTAGAAGTGAAGGCCAGGCTCGAATTCCTTTCTGAGCCCATAACAGGACATTTGCCAGTGCTGTATCAGACCTCTGCAGGATATGTCTTCTCATGCAGGATGTGTCATAGACCTGGAAGAAGAATGAGGGAGCTGTGGAGTTGATTAGATCTGGGTTCAATTCCTCATTAATGCCTGTGTGACCTTGTGCAAACATTTGTCTCTTTTTCTGAAAGGGGAGTAGTAGCAAATTTGGAGCTAATTAAGGGATCCCACAATCTGTGTATACTGAGGGGTGTAGTTAAAGCATAGTTTTCTCCCCATGTCCCATAGTGTCAACATTCCATTGTCATACTGGGCCTAGATCTCTCTCTCTCCTCCTCCTCCTCTTTCCCTCTTCCTCCTCTTCCTCCTCCTCCTCTTCCTCTTCCTCTTCCTCTTCTTCTTCTTCTTCTTCTTCTTCTTCTTCTTCTTCTTCTTCTTCTTTCACAATATAAATAGAATCTGAGTAGAGGTTTTTTTTTTTTTTTTTTTGGTTTTTCAAGACTGAATAGAATTTTTAAGTGACTGATTTATGGAGGAAACTAGAGGAAGTGAAGGATGTCAGAAGGGGAACAGAAGGTGCTCTGTAAAGATGCATCTCAGCTGGATACCAGTCTTGGGCAATCTCAAAGTGGAGCCTCGATTGTCTCAGGTAGAGGGCAGGTTTTCTGTCTCATGTTAGACAATTGCCAAATGGGATATTTGTGACTGTTAAATCTTTATGAGATTTGTTCTGACTGTCCAAAGAAAAACTAGTTGGAGAGGCCTCTGCTGGAAGTGGGTATCAGCAACTGGCACACCACTGTGCTGGTCTGCTCCTCAAGAGAGCTTTAGACAAAGTACTGATACTTTGATACAATCATAGCCTTCATACACTAATCTCCTTTTCATCAAAGGGGTACGAGGACAAAATTGGTATAATAGCATCCGGCCTTAATTGAACTAATGTGGCAGATGTTTTAATTGTGTGTCATGTCAAATGGTATAATACTTCTGTGTGAATGGTATGAAGGCCAATTTTAACATAAATATGTTTACATCAAATGACTGTTGATTTCTAGGTGACTATCAAGTAACTAATGGTACAAATGGTAGGAAGAGGAGGAAATGGTAAATGGGGCTTTTAAGAAGGGGGGAGTTTGAGGGAAATTGTGTTTCAAGGTAGAACAGGGATAGATAATCCAAGGTCCTAAATTGGAGGAAGATCCTCATCCTCCACTCCCAGTGATGCTGGATGGCATGTATCAAGAAGACCTACTGCATGGTCCAGCCAATCACTTATTACTGGATTCTAGGGAGCTCAAGTGGGAAATGAAGTGTTCAGACCAAGATGACTCAGGACTGGTTTTAAGTGTCAGAAATACAAATAAGCGTCTAAAGAGGAGCCCACTGCATCTCACCACTGTGAGGGTCAAGTACATGGCAAATGCTAGTTACTTTGCTTGTTGCTGTCACAAGTTACCTGACAAAGAACAACTATAAGAAGGAAAGGTTTATGTTGGCTCATGGTTTTGGAAGGGATTCGGCCCATTTTGGTGGGTGAGGCATGGCAGTGGGAATATGGCAATATAAGGGCAGTTGGCCATGGTGCTTTCAAAGTTAGGAGAACTAGAGTGGACGAAACGTGAGGTGTACTCTAAAACCTCAAGGCCCACAACAAGTGGCCCGCTTCTTCCATCGAGGCTCTACCTTCTCCTGCAACTTTCCAAACCAGCCTCAGCAGCTCGGGGCCTAGTAGTCAAACACAGGAGCTGATGGAGACCATCTCAGGTCCAAGGCACATCAGGTGGCTTCAGTTCTGGCTGGATCCAGGGGTCTCAGGTACTGTTCTCTTCTTCTAGGTCCACTTTCCCCACGTTCCCTTCCTTTTCAGTCTGGCTTTCTCTAGAAGGGGGACCCCAAAGCTCTACATTTGAATGAACTTTTTAGCTCATACATTTATGGGAAGGGAGATTTTTTTTTTTTCCTAAAAATTTTTGGACAGAATTCCTAAAAATTGGCCTGAGACTCTAGGTAGATGGAAAGTTCTGTCGGGCCTGGCTTCTGTGCTTGCTGAAGGGTCACTACCTACAAGTGTGCAGTTCATCTGTACATGCACGTGTGTCTTTGGTGTCACCGTCTGTGTCCTCAGTACAGAGTCAAGTCCTCAGAGCTAGTGAAGACCAGCGAAGTAATTAATGGCCCTCATTTACCTGCATGAAGGCAAGGGTTGGTTCTAACTATTCTCTCTTCCCTGCATGTGCATTTCACTCCTCCAGGACTTATTTACTGAATGAAGGGCAGAGAAGATGGTGGAGGGGGTAAGTAAAGGAGGAAAAGTGGGAAGGGTCAAGGAGAAGGGTGGTTTGGAGAATGGAGGGAGAGGTCAAGATGTAGCTCCAAATCGTTGCACCGAGGACCCAGGACTGGTGCTGAGGAGAGCCTAGCCTGCTGGCCCCTTGCATAGCTCTTCTTCTGGCCCCGTGGGAAGAAAGAGACCCCACCCAGCTAGAAGGGGAGTAGTTTTGTGTTGGAATGATTTGTGAGTATTTTACCGTCTTATCAGTTAATAATAAAAATGAAATTACATTAAAATACAACCATGTGTGGGCTGCCACACAAGTTAATGATTCGTCATGCAGTCAGATGAGTGTCCCTTTAATTGAGGCATAATGATGCTGGTAATAACACCCTGGGTCTGCTTGTGGCTTCTTTCTTTGGAGGAGCTCAAAGCACTTTCTCCTTTATCTCATCTCCTTCCCTGACTTCCCAGGGAAGTGGCTCTTATCACCCACCTTTCTCAGGGGTCGGAGGGTTGTGACTCACGGCCTGGGTGTGGTGCGGGTGACTCTCTTTCCTCAGCTCACCCTGTAATATCACCATTTCCTAGGTGACTGTGACAGTCCTGGCTTTGAGGGCTCTCTGAACTATCGGATTGTACCCTAAGAAGCTTAACCATGGGAAGTAGGGTGGGGGAGGAGGGACAAGGGGGTCTGTTGCAGGTCCAGAGGGGGATGCGAGGCCCCAAGGAGTCAGCTTGTTAGAAACAGGGCATCCTGGAGAGTGGGTGATGTCTTTTTTACCTTCTCATCTCTCAGATCAAACACAGCACATGACATGATGTAGGCATGTAATATGGGAGATGGAAATGTCTTAGTATCATTCAAGACCGAGTTCAAAGGTCACATCTCCTCTCTCAAATGTCTTCCCTGGTCCTCCCTGAGCCCTTACCATGTCACCATGGACTCTCCCAGCTCTTGAGGTCTTGATTTATTCTTCTCAGAGGGCACTGTGTTAGCTATGTTGCCAGCCACCTCTATCTACATCAGCACCTAAATGAGGCAGGGTATGACTTGTTCTGCAATCCCAAGAGTCTATGTGCACAGAAGGTTTCATGTTGTAGACTCAGAAGACAGGCCATGGGAACAGGTGGGTGGGCTTTAATGCAGGAAAGAGCAGATTTCAACCCTGTATTCTGCCTCACAACATCTGTGGGGATCAGGAAGGCCTTTAACCTCTGTGAGCATAGTCCTTCCCTACCTCCTTATCCCAATAGAGCTAAGGAGACACACTTTTACAAGCTTGTGGAGAGGTTGACTGCAATGATTCTCTTTGGTACTAAGTAGGTGCTGGGTATTAATTCCTAGTGATTAACTGTAGACTTGGTGGTTCCTAGTCCTGACTCCAAATCAGAATGGTCCTTCTTTGCAGGAGATCTGCCTGGAAGCATCCTGGGAAATTCTGGTCCCTGCACCTGGTTTGGTTCCAAGGCACCTGCCTGTTAGAAAGGTTCCTCTGATGGTTCTTATATCAGAGGGTCTTAATGTTGGTCAAATTGAATGTGTGATTGAATATAAAAAGTATAAAATCCATTATGTCTCTG
Source organism: Mastomys coucha (assembly GCF_008632895.1). Lineage (NCBI taxonomy): Eukaryota > Metazoa > Chordata > Mammalia > Rodentia > Muridae > Mastomys > Mastomys coucha. The sequence goes on from NW_022196913.1 coordinate 98,021,781, forward strand.
GTTTCTAAAGTCCAGGAGAAGGGACAGTAAGTGTACCTGAGTACAATGACCAGTGGTTTCTTCAGGGAAAACAATTGAATTCACACTGTGGCTAGGTGGCCCATGAAGGCCGGTGGAGGAAAGTCACCTGGCTTCCAGTGGCTCTGGGATCCAATTAAGCTGTCACATCTGAGCATCACTTTACTGCTTCTTCTGCGGGAGAGAGTGGGGCAGGGGTCCTCAGTACGGACTTTCTACATTAGAAGTACAGAGCTGCTGGATTAAAGAGCCTGGGAGACTCCATGACTAGTATCCAGTGGGGTCTCAAGGGGTGTCCCTCCATCTTTTGGGAATTTTATATCTCAACTTTATGAAGAATTAGGGCAGGAAGGAAAAGTTTATTACTATTTTCAGCTGATACCAATATCTGAGAGACCTCAGGGCTAGCCGAGCCTTCTTTCTGGAAACCAACAGCCCTTGAAAGGTCTCTATGAAGACCCAGAATGTGACGCAGATGGAGATTAGGATTAGAACTTGAGTGCAGGCTAGACCCTGCCAGCTCCTTGCTGAGCAAGTGAGGACTGGCTACAGAGGCCACATAGAGATTATGAGACATGAGCTGGGCAGCTTTTTTTTTTTTTTTCTTAGAGGTGTCGTATCTGGAGAAAGAATGTGGTGAATCTGTCCCATGCATGAGAGCAGTAAAGGGCTAATAGCGGAATCTAGAAAGATCTATGTCCACATGAATGTGGGAGTTAGGGGTCCTGCAGATGCTGAGCCTGTGTGTATGACGCCTATGACCTCACACATGGAAGAGAAGTGGGGTACAGGGGCTGAAGGTAGAGTGGGGCATCTTCTCTCACACAATGGTCTTCAGTGTTCACACAATCCTCAAAGGCCTCATTGTGGCTGTGTTCGACCTCTGAGGAAGCAATCTAATTCATATATGAGGCCAGGTAGGCAAAAGCCCTCCAAGTCATATAGCAATCTAGTGGTACGAGAATTTGAACCCACATTCATCTGACTCAGTGTTCTGTCCCCATTGCTCCAGTTGCTTGTATGGTGGCTGACGGGAAGTACTTGAGTGTCTTCAGATTCTCACTGGAGTGGCTGTCTCGATAGTCCTTGTAGTAAAGCAGATTCCATTACCATTCCTTTCCTGGGAACAGGCCACTCATAGTATTTGGTTAGGAAAGGGAGTTGTATATGCCAGTGTCAAAGACACCAAGGTGTGGCCTACTGTCACCACAGGTGAGAGATAGGGTTTGTTTTAGTTAGGATTTTATTGTTGTGAACAGACACCATGATCAAGGCAACTCTTATGGAGGTCAGGATTTAACTGGGACTGGCTTACAGGTTCAGAGGTTCAGTCCATTGTCATCATGGAAGGAAGCATGGCAGTGTCCAGGCTGGCATGGTGCTGGAGAAACTGAGAGTTCTTGTTCTGAAGGCAAACGAGAGAAACTGACTCCCACATGGCTAGGAGAAGGGTCTCAAAACCCACCGCCACAGGGACACACTTCTTCCAACAAGGTCACACCTACTCCAACATGGCAACACCTAATAGTGCCACTCCCAGGGCTAAGCATTTTTAAACCACCACAGGATGCTACTGGGGATCCCGAGCAGAGCCGTACATTGTCTCTGCAAGCTTGAGCCTGGAGTGATGGCCCCACATGGATGATCAATGTAATAACTGACCAGGGAGAGTAGACAAGTCCCAACATCTCTAAACCTGGGAGACCTGCAGGATTGTGCAAGGGCGACCTCTACTTGGGCTCAGAAAACAAGACAAACAGCTTCTTTTCCATGCACTGGGACTGACTCATTTTCTAAGAAGCTCAGATGTTCTCTGGGTGGTTTGGAAACCAATCCAGGACTGAATGAAGCAGGGAAGACAAGGAGTGGCAGCATCATTGACCCCCCCCCCCCACTTTTCTCTCTCTAAAGCACAGAACTCAGCCCTTGAGCCTGGGGATGGGACCATCACAAGACCTCCCTTCTTCATTCCAAAGTAGTTGTCCCCTCCCCCCAAACCCTCAGAGGTCACACTTATAGATCAACCTTAATCAGGACATTCTAATCTGTCCAAGCCTTAGTTTGAGCCATGCATTATCAAGGAGATTCAATAGAAGAAAGAGGATTTGCCTGTCACTGGGATACTTGAGTTTAAATCGTAGAGCCCTGCTCTCTGCCATTAATTTGGGAAGACCATGGTCCTTTGGAGTTTAGAAGGACCATCCATAAAATAGAACTCCCTTGTGCTGTTGCTGTCAGAGAGTACTTCGGCCCCCCCAAAACCTATCACACCCCTAGCAAAAGTGTTAGCTACCGTCTCCTTCCTGGCTCCTTCCCTCATGACTTTGCCAAGAAGAGATATTTGGATCTGAAGATATCAAATTATTTCAGGCACCAATCTTTTCCAGGTTCCTGTTTTAGAAACAGGGATCAGAAAAGCACAGCTCTCAGGTTGTTGTGAGACTGACCGAGTCCACAGGAGTACCGCGCCAGCACAGCTCCGGAAGCAAGCGCTCAGCTTTGTGGCTGGTTATAAATAGTTCTCCTCTGTGTGGGTGATGCCTCCTTGGCTGGTGCTGTGTGTGCTGTGTGGTCAAGGCTGAACTGACTCACCCTGCAGTGACTGATCTAGGTAGTGACACCCAAGGTAGCTGGGCAGAAATAGCTGGGCTCTTTATTAGAACCAAGAGACAGCTCAGATGTTCTTGTGACAGGTGCCTTAGGGCTTTGATAGGCCCAGAGGGGAGAGGAGAGGAGAGGAGAGGAGAGGAGAGGAG
>NW_022196913.1:98024603-98037881 GCF_008632895.1 Mastomys coucha
GAGGGGAGGAGAGGGAAGGGGAGGAGAGGAGAGGAGAGGAGAGGAGAGGAGAGAGGTCTGTGGCTACCAAGTCACAGGAAAACGGCATGCCCCTACAGTTTTCCTAGACAAAGAAGCTTGTGGGATGTGTTGTGCTCCTTGAGGACATAGATAAATGGCAGCTGGAAGGGGGGCGGGGAGGGGACTGGGTAGGGGATCCCAGAGCCTGCTTCTGGCCAAGTCAGACAATATTCGATGTCTTCCCAGAAAGTGGAGGGGATGAGTGAGACTCAAGCTCAGTGTATGTTCAACAACTGTATTCTCTACATAATTCTACAATTGTGTATATATAGTTATGGACCTGGGCTGGGAGCTGGGATGGGCACACAGCCCACTGGATGTCCAGGGAGTACAGAGGAAGAGAAAACTTGTGAAGGAGGCCACATTTGAATAAGAATTCTAGGTAGGGCTAAAGGAGTAAAACAAGCATCTCACTTCCCTATCTCTGCCTCATTCCTTGACCTCTACTAACAGATTCCCTCACAATAGGAAACTACTCTCATTGAGATCATCATTGACCTTCTTGTGGTAAGCCCAGAGCCTCCCTTTAAACTAAAGGAGATGTTCATTTTATAGTGAAGTTCATTTCTCCCTTGACTCCTGGTTCTTTTTCTGCCTCTCTGGTTGCCTTGTTTCTATTTCCATTGTGACTTTATCTGTCCCATCAATCTAACTATTTACCTTCCATCAATCCATCCCTCCTCCATCTTTAGGATGAAGAGACTTTAATGGAAGCAACATTTACAGAAGTGTGGAAGTTCCACAAGATAGGACTAATATCAGGGAACCATCACTAGCTTTGGGCCTGAAGACTAAGTGTTTACTAGACTCCAGAAATTTAAGGCTAGGGAAAGTAGCTTGGTGGTAGAATGCTTACCTAACATGCACAAGGCCCCGGGTTCAATCCCTGGTACCATGGAAATAAAAATGAAGGCACAAACAAACTCCTAGAACCTCAAGCTGTTGAGGAGCTTCCTGTCAGGAGCTGAGCCTCTGGTAGAAGAGTGAAACTACCTAGGGGGTAGCCTCTTGCCCTGTCTTCGCTCTTCCCAACATCATGCGGGCTGCTTCTAAGCCAGATCCCTCCTTCTCTGATTATACACCCTTATCCCAGAGACGCTTTTCTTTTCTTTTTTTTTATTAGATTTTTTTTATTTACATGTCATATGATTTCTCCTTTCCCAGTTTCCCCTCCAAAAAACAAACAAACAAACAAACACAACAAGAACAAACCCCTGTTGCCTCCCCCCTCCACATGCTTGCCATCCTACTCCCTCCCACATATTGGCCCTGGCATTCCCCTACACTTCACAGAATCTTCACAGGGCCAAGTGATCGACTTTGCAATCCTCTACTATACACATGCTGCCAGAACAATCAGTCCCACCATGTATAGTCCTTGGTTGGTGGTTGAGTCCCTGGGAGCTCTGAGGGTACTAGTTAGTTCATATTGTTGTTCTTCCTAAGGGGCTGCAAACCCTTCAGCTCCTTTGGTCCTTTTTCTAACTCCTTCATTGGGGACCCTGTACTCAGTTCAATGGATGGCTGTGAGCCTCTACATCTGTGTTAGTCAGGTACTGTGAGAGCCTCTCAGGAGATAGCTATATTAGGCTGTCATGTCCTTCCTTCAGGCAGAGACACTTTTCTATTCCAGTGGCAAAGTGGTTGAATTTCTGTCTCTTCCAGCAATTGGAGTTACCTGCCTTCTTTCTGGACATCCCTGTCTTTCAGACACCAACAACTCGGGCAGTCCACAGGCCATCATGCCTTCCTCTCATACTGTCCCTTTCCTGTCTTCTATTGTGGGGCTGGCTTGTCCTTTCCATTGTCATGGATGATGTCTTATCAAGAATTCCCCCAACTTCTTCCAGCAACACTCTTGTCTCTGCTGGTAGGAAACCCACGAGGGCTCTTCCTAAAAGATAACCTCTAATACTTTCTTACCGCTTCTAGAAGTTTTTCTACTCAGCCCATTACATCCTGGATGATGATGCAAATCCTTGGTCTGGTGCACTCTCTGCTCCTCTCTGCTCCCCTCCTCCCCTGTTCCCATCCCCCCTTCATGGCACCAGCGCACACTTTACTATAGCTAGGCCATCAGTGGGTCTCCCAGGGGCTTACAGGTTCATGCTCTGGTGCCTTCTCACAGACTGGAAGATCCTCCCTCCACCTCCCACAGCAAAGGCCTCAGGTCTTCCTCATCCCATCAAACTCCTCCTCTCTGGAAAGTACTACCACATCCTATGTTCAGCAGGGACTGCCTAGAGCCCAGGATCTTTATTGCCTTATTTCTTTTGTTATCTATGTAAGTTCTCTGACCTCCCCTTGCATTTGGGACCCAGCCCTGACTTTGTGTTTGCTGAGAGCAGGGGCAAGTGGAGCCTTTCTCTAGGCACTCAGTTGAGTTTTCAATTTCTCTAAAATTTGGTCTCCTTCTTCAATCAACCCCACCTCTCAGGGCCCACTTCCCACTTCCAGTTCCAGCCACACTCATCTGGACTGGTCCAGACACATCACACTCTTTCAAGCACTAATCATCCTGTGCCCATGACTGATTCCTCCACCACCCCACCCCCACGTCAGTGGGAAGTGCCCTCTTGCCCTTCAAGGCCTGTGCCTGCAAGCTTGTTTCTGACAGGAGTGAGGCCTTGTCCCTGTGGATCCTTAGGAAAGCTTGTCATCTCATGCTGGGTGTGCTGTAAGATGGGGCCTGTGTGTGGTTAACCAAGGTCTATATGCAGTGTAATAGAGTCTAGAGACTATTCTGTATGCTTCACACATATCAACGGATTTGATCTGTGTAACAATGCTATAATGAAGATACTGTTGTTGTTAATATTTTATGGATTGCACCACTGAAGCACAGCGTATTACTAACTTTTCTTATCACTATGAGCAATTACCTAATAAAAAGTAACTAAGAGTTGGAGGATCCCTTAGGTGGGGAAGGCATGGTGGTGGGAAAATTCCCAAGGTGTTTACTCACATCTCCGGGTACCAGGGAACAGAAACAGGACAGAAAGTGAAGCCAGACTATAAACAGAGGCATATTTCCTCCAGCTAGGCTTCACCTCCCCCAAGTTCCATACCTTTTCCCAACAGAGCTACCGACAACTAAGAACCAGTTGTTTAAACACATATTCGTGGAGGTGGGGCATTTGTCACCTAAACCTTAACTTATGTGGAAGTTAGTCACAAAGTCACATGGTTAGAACAGATAGGATTTAAACCTAAGTATCGGGTTTTGACTCAGGGACCTAAATCTGGGACATAGGCAGATGGGTTTGATTATCTCACGGTGGAGGGCAACCTTGACTTTGCAGCTGTGGTAAGTTGTGGAAGGTCTTCAGGTTCTCATAGTGCATAATCTTGAGGTGGATTTGGATTGTACTGTGCAGAGGGGAGAAGCTGTGGGGTTGGGGTGGGGATCACTCCCTGGGTCCTGGTAGTAGAGGGATGGTTTCCTCCTGTATCAAATTTGTGCCTAGAAGAAGACAATCAGTTGTTTGGTATTTTCCTCCCTTTCCTGGAAGTGCCAAGGCTGCGTGAAGAGAAGCTTTCAGAAGCTCTGGTGGGTGGCTAGGAACATCTGGCATGGGAGTTGCTAAGCAACTCCAGAGGCCTGCTTTCTGGTGAAGCCTGAGAACTGGCCTGGCTTCTTGGCCAGTGAAAGGCATGGCTTCCTTAAAACACTTGTATCCTGTGCCTTCCAGCCTTCTCCTGGTCAGCCTTGGGTGACAGTGATGAGTGTGGACACTTAGAATATTATCAAAGTCGGACAGTCTTTGCTACGGGCTCTCTCTGTGGACCCTGGAACCAGCTACTGGCCACTAATGAGTCTGATTTAGTGTGTGGGTGATCATGGCAACAGAAGGAAGGAGGGAAGCTGAGATGTATTGTAGGCTGAATTAATGAATTTCAAATTATATACTGAAGTAAGAATCCCTGTGGCCTCAGAATGTACCTATACTGGGGAATAGGCCCCTTAAAGAAGTATGTAATGCTTACTGGTATCATTGGGGTCATAATGCTTACTGAGATTCTTCACAGGGCATATTAATCCAAGAACTGGGGTCTTCATCAAAAGAGGGAACTTGAATTCAGACTCCATGTAGAAGAACACAGGAAGGAGCCAGCCACGAGGCAGCCCCAGAAGAGTCAAAGCAAGCCTGCTTATACTCTGATCTTGGACTTCAGCCTCCAGAATTACAAGAACATAGATACTAATTGCTTAAGTCATCCTGATACAACATCTGCTTTTGTCAGCTCTAGCAAGCCATTGGAAGGTGACACCATGGCCCTCTCATTCACTGTGCCCCCCAGTCATGGCACTTCCATCTCCATGGGGTCAGCCTAGCCAAACAGGAAGGGATTTCTGGCTAGAGAGGGACTAGGTGTAGGTGACACTGGGCATGGAGCCTACTGGGCTGTCACAGCTAGACTGGTAGGCCTTGCCCTCGGGGAGCTTCTAATCCCATGGGGAGACAAATACACTGTGAGCTAAGTACCTATGAGTCATTCAGTAATGAAGCATATAGATTGAAGTAAGAGACAGCAAGACACATGAGACAGCAAGAGAGATGAGAGTCCATGGTCCAGGATGATGTCATAGTGGCTTGCTTCAAAGGCTCAGCCTTGGGGACTGTGCATAACAAGTGTGAGGGCCTGAGTTCGAATCCCCCAAACTCTTATAAAAATCCAGGAATGGGTATGTGTGCCTGCAACCACAGGGACTAAAGGGGAGAGCAAAATAGAAAGGTACTTCATGTCCTTGTCTGGCTTCTGTGTGTACTTACACAAGCACACACACTCATACACTCTGGTGAATGTGCCCACCCCTGTAGCATATATCTCATACCATGTACACACACACACACACACACACACACACACACACACACACACACACATACACACAGACACACACACGAACACACACGATGCAGAGAAACACAGGGTTTTCTCTGGCCCTGGCAATCAGAGACTGGAAGGAAGAGTCCCCAAGAGGAGGTGTATGCATGTGCAAACACTCAGAGGCATTTACTATGATGCCGGAGATCAGGCCTGGAGCTAGATCAGACAGGCCAGCACACACAGGCTGGGTTCAGGAACTTCAGAAAGAACACAATTTATCAGTCAGGGTGCTGGGCCAGCAATGTCCTAGGCTAGTTGGGGGACCATAGACAGGTCACTTAGTTTTCTAGGACGTCAACGCTCTCTGCTTCCAAGTAGCAGTGGTCACAGCACTTGCCTTTTGTAGGAGTGCTGTGAAGACTAGGTGGGTAAAACCTTACAGTGGTTCGTCATGTGGTCTGACCTTCCCTGCTCACGCATGGCTCACTCGTCACAGCTGCTCCTCCCTGCTCCTTGGTGTGGCTGAAACAACAACTTCATCAACTTCTCTTACTAGGCATGGAGGGGAGTCAGGTCAGTAGAGAGAGCCACTTGTCATCAATTGGAATTGAGAACTGAGAGTCTAGAGGCTCCTGGCAAGTGCACAAGAACTTGCCAGAAGGCATTTGGTCCAGGGTTCCGGGATGCCTGGTTCTCAACACAGAACCCTCTGAGGCTCCCTAGGTCGCTCACACATGCACCGGGGAAGGAACCAAAAAGAGGACCTGAAAGAATGATACATTTTTTCTCAGTAAGAGTCCAAGGAGGTGGTCAGGGAAAGGGATGCAATCTCAGGCTCCCAGGAGAAAGGTTGCCGCAGAGGTCACCTGTCTTGTGGACACTGTGTGCCAGTTGATAGAATGTTCTTAGCTTGAATTAAAGACCCCCTACCCCATTTTATAACCCGTGTGGTTTTTGATAAGGTTAAAACATGTAGACGATGACCATTCTTTCATGATTCAATATCTCTTGTCCTAACTCCATATGCCCTTTGAACATTTCCCTCACTTCCCTGACCTCGTCATCTGTCTGGCTCTTCTTTGTCAAGCACGATAGGGTTCTTGTGATGATGACATTGGTTAACATTAAAGTTTGAAGGTGAAACATTCCTCATAGATTCTTTAGGTGTTAGAATAAGTAGATGGTCCCAGATGGTGGGATGTTGGTTTAGGAGGCTGTAGAACCGCTGAGACCTGGAGCCTATCCAGATGGGGTAAGGGGTTTATGGGTAGTGGCTAAACCTGGATTCTGCACAGAACTCTGGCTCCTGACTGCCACACCAGTGTAGAAGCCATTGTGTACTCCTGCTGGCTTTGCTGGAAGCTTCTACTACCATGTCTTCCCCAATATGGTGGACTGTATCCCTTGCACTGAGGGCCAGAATTGACCCTTCTTTCTGTAAGTTACTTCTGTCAGGTGTTCTCTAACAACCAGCTACATTTGTAAAGAACTTATTTGCAGTGGTCCCCACACATGTAGGCACATCACCTGAACTTTGTTAAAATAAATAACCAACCCTATAATTGGAACCGTTGCTTCTTAGTTAATTAACTCCATTCTGAAGAACCATGTTGGCTTGGGCCCAACACAAGGCAAACTCAAAACCAAAGCGTCTTTATAGTGTATGCCCACCCTTGAATGGTGCTTTTATCTTCTGTGGTATTTTATCTTGAATAGTCTTGCCTTTTCCATAATCAAATTATACTTCCTTTCTTGTCTGCTGAAAGGCCATTTTATACTGCAGGGAGAGTATTGGCTGAGACCTACGGAGCTTCCTTTACAAAGTCATTCTCTTAACCTGATGCCTCCTGATGACTTGGGGGAAATTAAGAGAAGGCTGGAAACCATGAGTTGCTCCTGTTGGTGTTCTGCCTGCCCATGGTTTGACCTTGGTTGGCCTGGTTTCTAATGTTTCTGGGACACAGAGATAGGAGTAGGTGGGTTTGACCACCAGGAAGCACTGGTTGGTGAGGGTGGGCAGAAAGGTGGGCATTAGGAATGAATAGTTCACAGTCAAAAACAATCAGAGGTCCAGCCTGCTTGCATTGCCACTCCAAGGCCAAGGAGTTCTCAGATGCCACATGATCCCGTCTCAAAGGAGAGCTGCGGTTTTGGAGTCTGGGTGGCTTCGGCCCATGATTTAAAAAGCAAAGCTGGGCATGGGATCTAAGATAGGAGGCTGGTCAGGGACTAGAAGTGATGATTCTGTTTGAAATTTCACAAAAGCATTTAAAAAAAGAAAAGGTGGTAGGGGAAGAAAGAAAAGTGAAATGCTTGAAATTTAGGAGAGATCTTCTTTGGCAATCCTTTCCTCTAACAAAGGAAAGAAAGCATGCAGAAGAGAGAAGCAACCAGGCAAGCAGGGCCTGGTTGATTCTGTGGGCTTTTGGGTTTTAGAATGAGTAGATCGTTACAGAAACAAGGTAGCCTCTGGGTGGGACAACCAACAGGGACAGCCACTCCCAAGGGGCCTTGTCATGTCCTACCCTGCAGGCCCTTTGATGTGAACACTGATGAGTGAGCCATTTACAGTGTGCTATCGAATAGTGTGCCACAGTGCCTCAGCTAGCTGTCCCCCCACCATGACCTTGGGAGGGAGATGTGACAGTTAGATCTGTTTTATGGAAAGGGAGGCCCCACGTTTTAGGAAGGTGATATTGCTTGTTCAAGGCCAGGAAGAGAAGAAACAGTAGTGGTTGGTGTGAGGGTCATGGCAAGGTCATGGGGGCTCTGTGTCACCAGTTGGCCAGGAGGGTCAGACAGAAGTAAGGAAGAAGGCTTATGTGACCTTCATTTTTAGAGCTGTCACTAGAAACCAGAATATAACATTTGTGCCTTGGGTGACTGAATCTCTTTGAGTGGTAACAAGGTCTAGAAAAAAAAGACTATGACCTGAGTGGAATCCCAGATCCCTATTCTGCTACCCACATCCTATGGGGCTAGTTCCTGGCTGCTTCTGAACCTTGACTTCCTCATCTGTAAAATGGGAGAGTTGTCAGTCTTGTCTTCTGCAGCCTCAGTGGGCGCATATGACTGGCGGCTCTTATTACAGCATCTTTTCTCATCAGCTCCTCCCTTGGCATTTTATATTTATGTGCTAAGGGAATTCCCTATTTTTGTTCCCATTTTACAGATTATGACACAAGGCACAATAGAGAGGTTATTTGCCCCAGATTCAGGAAAACAGAACTAGAGTTGTAGCCTGAGATTTAGGATGCCAAACCTGAGTAGCTCCCAGCGGTGCTGGCTTTCCTGCCCTGGTTGCCCAGCACTGATGCACCAGGACTGGAAATGACAGAATTAGGGTATCTGGCTCCCCTGTCATCCCCTTGGGCTCCTTCCATATAAGGCTGCAGGTCTCCACCCTCCCTTCCAGGTCCTGAGAACTCCTTTGTGCCTGCCCTGTCCAAGCTGGTTGTCTTACCGATGTGAACACCACTCAAGTGCCTAGTGAACATGAACCACCCTGCAACCCTGTTGTAGATTCGCAGTTAGAGGCCCATCTGAATCCACAAACATAAGATGGATAGAAGCTCCCATTTTCACAGTTCTTCTGATCCCCTAGAGGCTTGTTGAGTGCTTAAGCCTGCCCAGGCATTCCACTGTGATGGCTATGAGGGATGAGGGAGAACAACCTCAGGTTCATTGGAAGGGGTGCTACGAGTGAGATCTTATCAAAGGAAATGAGTCAGGTCTTGGGAGAGTGAGCAGTAAAGAAAACTGACTCTAACTTTCAAGTTAAAAAAGGCTCACTCAAGAAAGGGATGCTTGAGCTGTGATCTGGAAACCAGTTATCAAAGTGAGATGGAAGGGCTGAGTGGACGGTGGGGACAGCAGTGCAAAGCCTCTGGAGGCAGGGACGACGAGCCTTTCCAGATAGGGAAGAATACAGAGGGGATGTTGTATGAGCAAGATCAGGAAGGGAAGGTAGGAGCTGGTAAGTAGCACCACATTACAGGTTAAAGACATAATGACAGAGGAAGTGGGGATCCACTAGAGAACTTTAATTTGGGGGTGCTGTGTGAGGAGTCCATGTAATTGAGTTTGGAGTTTTAAAGTCTTCCTGGCAGATGCAGTGAGACTGGGTGTAGGGATACAGACTGGTTGTAGAGATTAATCAACACTGTGGGTGTGGATGAGAGTGGACTGTGCCTGTGCTTTGGACCAAGACAGAGGTAGTGGTGATGGAGACAGACAGACAGACTGTGGACTCCATTCTAGGTACCATGTAGATGCTGGAGATACAAAATTCTATCAGACTTAGAAGCCCTTCTTCACAGTGTTTGCTGCCTAAAAGGAGAAAGAGAGAGAGAGAGAGAGAGAGAGAGAGAGAGAGAGAGAGAGAGAGAGAGAGAGAGAGAGAGAGAGAGAGAGACCTAGTAGCATACACTTATGTGCCTCAGAGACCGCTGTGTGCAATGGAAGATGAGAATTGAAATGGCCAGTCCTGTAGGCTGCAATATATCCACACCCTCTGCAATGGGACTTCTGGCTCTTTATACCAAGAGATGAAAACCATCTTTCTAACTCTCGAATCTGGACTGGTTTTACCATGTGCACTTGTCAAATGTAGTAGAAATAATAATGGGACAGTTTGTAGCTCTGGCCTCGATTACCCTTGCTTCCATCATACCTAGAAACCTTGCAGTTTCGAAGAACAAACCTAAGCAACCACCTTGATGATTGACCCAGACTCAATCATCTTTAGCTGTTAGCAAGGGAACTCCCAGCTATGTAAATAAAGTCTTAGGTTAGCTAACCCTGAGTCCTTGGCCAGGTGGCTACAAATGCATGCAACATCTCAACCATGTTCTTTAGAGTTTGCCCATATCAGCAGAGGGTTAGCTAGCTTATAGATTCAAGATCATGAATACTGCTCATTGTTTGCAGCAGTGACTGGAAAACTATGGCCTGTGAGCATGACAACTAACCTGTTTTCTTAGAATATAGTTGTGCCATTTATTTACATATTGTCTCCAGCTGCCTTTGGGTTTCATAATCAGAAATGAGTAGAGAGCCCAATATTTGCTATATGTCTCTTTAATAAAATCTTTGCTGTCTCCTGGTTTGAAGCAAATGAGTTTTAGAGAGGCTTGTTACACAGCACTGACTGGCTGCTGCACAAGGATTATATTGAGAGATCCGAGGAAGGCATAGAGGAAGTGGTGGGTGAGCTTTGTGCTAACCTGGCATGCAGTGCTTGGGAACACCTCAGGAGAGGAAGTGATGCTAATTCTCTTGAGCCATGAGTAAACTCAGGCTCAGAGGGAAATGATGAAGAAACCAAGGGTCAGGATGATGATGATCAGGCCCAGGTCATGTGGCAGGGTTGCTGGTTCCTATTTAGTGACATTTTCCCTCCCTTCCTCCAGTAGGCACTGTGAATCTTCTGGTGAAGACAGGGGTTTGCACTGTGGCCCTTTTGCTTCTCTGACATGTGGTTTGGGGCAACTTATGTAGTTTCTCTGTTGCTTAACTTCTTCATCCACGTAGTGGTGGTGGTAGGGACAAGACCAGCTCCATAGATTTTTGTTTGTTTGTTTGTTTTAATGAAATCAGATGAGATCATTGGCTCAAGCTCTGTGCTATTTTTTAGTTAGGTACACCATTTGGAAAGGGTTGTCATAGGGCTTTTTAACTGAACCAGGGATTGAGTCCTACCTCCAGGAAAGTTGTCCTCTGCTAAATTTCCAGTGAGCGGGATGATGTGGGGGCATCAGACATGTGTACTCAAGGACCCTGGACCACGTGGAGGCAACTTATTTCCCTGATATTATTTCACACTGGGATTCCCACTATCAGCTTCTTCTCGGGGCCCACAGTGCTGTATTTTCCAATCCATTACCTGTAGTTCCCTAAATGTCCGTGGCTGACAGAGTCGGTGATTTTGACCTTACCTCTCGATCCTGTTTCGCTGGGTGAGGCCCAACTCAGGTAAGGAGAACAAATGAAGGGTGTGGAGCCAGGTTTGAGAAAATGCTTCCCTGGGCACTGGACCTTGCCAGGTCCTGTGCTGGACCATGGGAACTGGTGAAGACCCAGAGCCAGGGTCTGTTTTCTCAGGACACAGAGTCCACTATGGGTGCTAGACTGGTCAACGGATGCTTATTTTCAACTCAAGGTGATGAGAACAGGCAATGGAGCATGGGGATCCTCAAGGACTTAGGAGAGCTTGGGTCTTTGCAGATACTCTGTTGAGTAGTACTGAGTCTCAGGGTGAGTAAGTGGGAGAAAGTGAACATGGGCAGAGCTAGGGATGACATAGTTCAGTTGTGCAAAGCATGACAGGAACACGATGGTGGTAAGCAGGGAACTGCAGTGAAGGGTAAGAGGGGACCGGCAGGGAGGAGGAGATTTGGCCCATTGTCACTATAAGGATAGACGGCTGAGGACCTGGAAGATGGACTACATGTAGGAGGTAGGGTTGAGTGACCTCTCCCAGGGTCATCATAACAGGTGACAGTGTCTTCTCTTTTTGGTCCTGAGGGAGGCAATGGCGTAAGGAAGTTCCTGGCATTAAGATTCATCTATTCACTATTCACTATTTGTCTATTCTGCAGGTTGGTATGGTATCACCATGAGGTGGGGTTATATTTCTTCCTAATCCTAATGGATTCTATCATGTTGTTTCATAATATCTAATGGAACCTTAAGGGGCTTGTAAACCACACTGAGTGGGTAATTACGCAGAAGTAGGGGAGAAGAAGAGGAGATGGAGACATTCAACTCTCTGCTATATGGCTCCAAGAGGTAACATAACTGTCAGGGCCTGGGGACAGTCTTCAGGGCTCAGCAGGGATGTTTGGTAAGTATTTGGAAATTCTTTCTGCTTTTCCAAATGAATGAAGAAGTAAACACAAACCTGGAAGTGGATATTGAAAAAAAAAGTGTCCCATCATCACTTTAGGAGCTGATATGTGAGTGTCATCAATAGAAAAGAATTTCTCAATGAGGAACTGGCCAACGAGGGGACAAAATACCCTTCCGAATGCTTCCTGTGAGAAGTTAAAGGGTAGACAAACAAGAGTTGCACCATCAAGCCTGTGTTCTTTCTCCGTTCATGTTCTGAGCATGTAGTAGATTAGATTCTTCAAGGCAGCCCTACCACTGGCTTTCCACACTCTAACCACAGGGAAAGAAACTTGTAGATGGTCAGTTGGTGCCTGGCTGAGACAGGGCTGAAGGAGCCTTGGGCTGAAATTCCTTTGAATCTGTGAGCCAAAAGAAATCTTTCTTTCCTGAAGTGGTTTCTGTCAGGCATTTTGACACAGTGGTAAGAAATATAAACCAGAGGCTGTGCATGTGTTGAGTGTGAGTGTATAAGAACATGTGGTAGTTTGTCAGTGTGTGTGTGTGTATGTGTGAATGTAAGTATGCTTTATGCTTGTGAGAAGTGAGTGTGTGGAGCATGCATAAAGTGTGTCTTTTTCTCTCTGTGTTAGCTGAGTGTGTGTGTGTGTGTGTGTGTGTGTGTGTGTGTGGTCCATGGGCACAAGAGTAAGTGTGTAGGGAACAGAGGGGAAGCCATACACTCCCTGGTTTTTCCAGAGGTAAGTATCCATCCCTTTGTCCTTTTGAAGACATGTAGGGTCATATCATATCAGCCCAATTTCTTCCTCTAAGTTTTAGATTGGAGACATTTGATGTCTGAGTCTCAGGTCTTAATTTCCTTTCAAAAATGAGACCACAGGGGAAGTTGGTTTTGGTCAATACTCATTAGTCTTCCAGTGCCTGACAGACCTAGACTCAGGGGCGAACACATGGCAGTGGGGTCTGTGGCTCTTGAGTTAAGCTAATCTGGGGAGTCCTGGCTTTTCTTCCCTCATGCCATGATCTTGTGATGGTTATTTCCCTTCCTTAGCCTCAGTTTCCATTTTAGTAAAATAAGGATATCAATTCTTACCCCACCTGAATGTGAAGAGACTCAGTGGAGTTCGGCATATGGGACAGCTGTACAGGAAACATTTTATGTTACTCACAGGACACTGACATGCTGAGGCTGCGTTGACATTTTTCAGTAATCTCAGGACAGCCCTTTGTCCTCAGGTTTCTCACAATCAGACACAAATGACCCATGAGTGTCTGGAAATCGCAGGAAGGAGGCTCCTAACTTCCTTTCAGATGCATGGGTTTGTGTCCTGGTTGTATCAGAACTCCTCAGAGTCAGGATGTCTCTGTGATCCTGTGATTCTGACCCTGGCTTAATCCTGTGACCCTGGGCTTGTTTGAGCACCTGAGAGTGCAGCAGCTTCCTCTGGGTGTTGTGGGACTGGCTGTGGAGCCTGGGATCAAGGTCTGCTTAGGACACCAGCCCAGAGAGACTGGAAGGAACCCAAGCCACTCTGC
>NW_022196913.1:98038212-98040605 GCF_008632895.1 Mastomys coucha
GATCCTGAGAGTGTCAGAGCGCCTGGGAGTGGAGCTTCCTCTGGGTGTTGTGGGACTGGCTGTAGAGCTTGCACTCAAGGTCCACTCAGGACACCAGCCCAGAAAGACCAGAAGGAACGCAACTGTGTCCTGCTTGTGACTATGCATTTGAGAATGAGGGTGTCAGCCGGTGTGTGTGTTCAGGTATATACATGAATGTGGAAGAGAGTTGAATGTGTATGTAACAGTACTTATGATTGTCAGAGGATTTGTGTGTGGCTGTGACTGTGTGTGTGGATTGAGAACATGTGGTGGTTCTGTGAAGTGTGTGATTTGGTTTGAATGGGAAGTCCTCCACAGGCTCATGCATTTGAATTCTGACCCTCACCTCCTGGTGGTAGTGTTTTGGAAGATGTTGGAACCTTTGGGATGTAAGGTATAGCTGGTAGAAGTATGGCATGATCCTGTGAAGGATATCTCTCCTTCTGGTTCTGCCTGGCTGCTTTGTGAAAGGGTCTCTGCTACAGAGCTGCTTTGCCACGTCTCTGCTACTATGGTGGCTTGAAATCCCACGGACAACATGAGCTGACACAAATCTTTTCTCCCTTTTCCTGCATGCTCATGATCAAAGTGTTTTAATCACCTTTCTGGTAGTACTAGATATTGTTGGTTGAGCCAGTATGGAAACCTCTGGGACTTGAGCTGGTTCAAAATATCTGATGAGCTTTTATTCTTAAAGTTGATCACTACATGCGTATTGATGGTCATTTCTGTAGGGTCTGCCCAAGCCATGGAATGGCTTCCATTCAGGAAACACTTCAATTTTTTTCTGTTCTTTCCCAAGGGCCATTGGGCTTCAGTCTACGGGGCTTGCTCTGAGTTGTGCCAGTTCCATTCTCAGCTCCCTTGTTACTCGTCTTGGTTAGTGTATGTGTGTGTGTGTGTGTGTGTGTGTGTGTGTGTGTGTGTGTGTGTGTATTCTGACTTCTGCCACATCTTTCTGATGCTCCTGCTGTGTTTTGCCTTCTGTCTATTGCTGTAGTCTTGAGCTTCTCCTACATGGGAAAGATTCCCGGCCCAAAATTTGTTCCATCTTTTTACATAAAGAAAGCTACTGCAAACAGGCTCTGAAAATGGCCTTCTGGTCTCCTGTGCCTCTTCCTCTTCCAGATGGGGATCCAGTTCACATAATTCTTGGTACAGTCTCTTTGCTCCAGGAGGAGAGAGAGGAGGGGGAAGGTCTGAGTCTATCTAGCTGTGCCCTCCAGGGGCCCAGGGGCAGCTGTCAGCAACCCCTGTAGTTCCTCCTTTAGAGCAGCTCAGCTCCACGGCCTCCCCACTGTGCTCAGCTGGGTGCCTCCTGAACTCCCCCACTGCACCACAGTGCACCCAGGGGAACCGGATAATCTATGCTTTCTGCAGCAAATGTACAGAGAGCACCTGCTGTGGGTCAACTCTGCTAAGGGCTGGCTGTGCTCTGGCAGCTAGGGCTCAGCAGTGAAGGCAGGAAATAGGCTTGCTTTTCCTGGCTGGGTGGGGATGGTGATGGGAGATGATAAGCGGTGATACCAGTTCCTCATTGGTCAGGTAGTGGTACATATTTAGATGAAATAGGATAAGGAGATTGACAAGGTGGGCTTGGGGGTGGACTGGAGACTGTAGATCAGTAGCTAGAGCATAGCATTCAGGAAGCCCCAGTTCAATCTCTAGCACAGTGTACATTCAGTGTGATGGTGCACATGTGTAATTCCAGCAAATGGGAGGTGGAGGCAGGAGGTCATCCTTGGCTCTGATGTAAGTTCAGGACCAGCCTGGGCTACATGAGACCCTGTCTCAAAAAAGAAAGGAAAATAAATAAATAAATTAATTAAAAATTTAAAAAGGCTGGTCAAATGAGCTGTTTATAGAGGGTGGCTTTGGAGGAGGACATACGGAGAAGGTGATTTGAGGCTTGGGACTGGCAGCAAGTGGGGAAAAGGCCCTGTGATGTCCCCTGAGGGGACCAGTATGACGGCCTGCTAGGGCAAGGCCCTGAGGTATGTGGGTGCATTCCAGGAATGCCCTACACGAGGGGAGAGGATGACAAGACAGGGTAGCCTTGGACACCAGAGAGGGGCAGAACAGACCTAGGAGGGCCTTGAAGGCTGCAGGGGTGGCTTTGCAATGCATTCTGGGTACCAAGTGAGGCCTTACAAAAAGCAGAAAAGTAATAAAGAAGCCAGAGTTGCCCTAGCTGTTGGGGAGAAGAGGAGGAAGCAAGAGTGGGAGGGTAGTACAACAGAAAGGTGGAGAAGATGAGAGAAAGGGGAGGAAAACAGAAAGGAGGAGGACAACAGAAAGGGGAGGACAACAGAGAGGGGGAGGACAACAAAAAGGGGGAGGACAACAGAAAGGTGAGGAGGATGACAGAAAGG
>NW_022196913.1:98040906-98094571 GCF_008632895.1 Mastomys coucha
GGACAACAGAAAGTGGGAGGACAACAGAGAGGGGGAGGAGAACAAAGAGGGGGAGGAGGACAACAGAAAGGGGGAGGACAACAGAAAGGAGGAGGACAACAGAAAGGGGGAGGACAACAGAGAGGGGGAGGAGAACAGAAGGGGAGGATAACAGAAAGGAGCCGTCCACTCTGTCTTCACCACAGCCCAGGCCACAGGCACATGTCTCACTCAAGGGGCCACTGTCACTGCTCTCATACCTGACAACACCACCATCACAGCAGTAGCCTGTGGACTTAGGGAAGTCAGTATTTTGGGTCTCAGCTTCAGCTTCTTTGTCTGGAAAACCAGGCAGACAGTATCTCCCTTCAGGAGCACCAGAAAAGTTTGTCTTGCTCAGGACTATCATCTTCTTGGGAAGTTAGTAACTGTTATTCCCACTTTCAGGATGAGGAAACTGAGGCCAATTTTTACCCAGCTGATTGTAAACATTCTCAAAATAGCCCCAAATCTGGAGCTTTACCTAGAGATATGTCAGGTCTGCATCTCTGAGTAGATGATGTAACTCCAAGGTCCCCTTCCCCTAGTCTAGTAGGATCACAGGTCCCTGCCCCTCAGGCAGATGGAAGCCAGCTCCTAGTCTTTTGACTGACACATCTCCAAAACTCATTTGGATCTATAATCATATTGCTCTCACCTCAGGAGGTGCAAGCACATCTCCATGGGCTGTGATCTCCATATGCCACATTGGGGGGGATGAGTAGCTCACCTGTAATAAGAGCCATGATTGGTTTCACATTTCCTGTAGTGGGCTATCTGAGGTGTTTTGCATTTAGCCCTATAAGGACTCCACACTCCTATGAGTGGAGAATCATCCCTGTGCACCCTCACTGATGAGGAAAGGGAGGTTGAGAAATGTTGAGCAATTTGCCCAAGGTGAAGGGCAGAGCTCAAATCCAAGACATCTTTAAAGCTGCTCTTTCTGTAAATCTCTGCAGCTTGTTCCAGGGTGTGGCTGGCTTGGGGAGAATCAGGCATGAGCTGATTCATTAGCTATTTAATTTGCCCCATTGAGTGATGGATGAATGGGGCTGACTTGGAACCACTGGAGAGTGGATTGGGCAAGGGCATAGGGTAGTGTCTGGATGCAGGTCTCGGAAGAAGATGACCTGACCAGCAGTACGGGCCTTGGCAAAGGTGGTTTCATGATGAAGGCTGCCAACCATACCCACCCTTGGTTCCCTGGACCCTGTGAAGACATTATGTATGTAGTAAAAAGCCCCTTAATGAAGACCCTCTAATTACATGATTTTCAAACACAGAGACACTTCCTGCGGTCAGGGTGGGGGATGTCAACAATGAAGATAAGATGGCGATACAACATGGGAAAGACATGATGGGCCTTTTGATGGGTTTTGAAAACTGAGAAAGAGGAGTATATCCAAATCTTTCCCTCCTCTGCTCTGCTCTGCTCTGCTCTGCTCTCCTCTGCTCTGCTCTGCTCTGCTCTGCTCTCTTCTGCTCTGCTCTGCTCTGCTCTCTGCTCTCCTCTGCTCTGCTCTGCTCTGCTCTGCTCTGCTCTGCTCTCCTCTGCTCTGCTCTGCTCTCTTCTGCTCTGCTCTGCTCTGCTCTCTGCTCTCCTCTGCTCTGCTCTGCTCTGCTCTGCTCTGCTCTCTGCTCTCCTCTCCTCTGCTCTCCTCTTCTCTGCTCTGCTCTGCTCTGCTCTCTGCTCTGCTCTGCTCTCTGCTCTCCTCTCCTCTGCTCTCCTCTGCTCTGCTCTGCTCTCCTCTGCTCTGCTCTGCTCTCCTCTGCTCTGCTCTGCTCTCCTCTGCTCTGCACTGCTCTCCTCTGCTCTGCTCTGCTCTCCCCTGCTCTACTCTGCTCTCCTCCCCTCCCTTCTCCCCTCTTCTGAGACAGGATCTCACTATGTTCTTCAAACAGGCCTTGAACTTGTGATCTTCCTGCCTCAGTTTCCCAAATGCTGAGATTACAAGCATGAGCCACCATGGCTGGCACAGTCATGACCTTTCCTTCCCTCATGCCCTTCCTTACTGTCTTCTCCCCTGTGATGTATGCCCTCTTTTTCACGTGTGTATACACACTCGTGTATGTATACATACTTGTGAGCACACTGCAGAGTCCAAGAGAGCATTAATGTCTCTATCTGTACTGCTGCCAATCTTACTTTTTAAGACAGGGTCTCTCACCCCTCTGGAGCTCATTGTGTTATCCAGGCTGGCTGGCTGGCCACGGTGGTCCTGAGATCTGTCTGTGTCTGACCCCCTGCTGGGGTTACAGGAAGACACGGCCATACTTGGCTTTTCATGGGTGGTAGGGATTCGAACTAGCAAGTGCTCTTACCCACTGAACCACCTTCCCAGACCAGCTGTGTTTATTTCTTATAACAGGAAACAAATACGACTAGTGATCTTGGGCCCTGGGGACTGTGTCTTCTACTAAGTAACAGAGAAAGCACAGCTGACTGTGGGGCCAGCAACAGAAGTTATCTCATACATGGCCTGCACACAGAGGATGTGTAGAGACCACACTGGAATGTGTGCACTCTTTTCTAGAAGAAGGCTATATGATTGACAGCTGTTCGTCAGGGACAGCAAGTCATGGAGGTGTTCTAAATGGGAAAGAGCTGTCCAGAGAATGCTTGGAACAATTGGGGCTGCAGATCCAAACGTGAGGGGGCATCATCAGAGGTTGCTTTGTGACATGTAAGAGATTAAGTCTGTCTCAAGCTCAAGTGTCCGAGTTACCCTTTTTATACTTGTGATGGATGGCTTCAGATCAAGATGTGCCTTACTGGAGTGGCATTTGCAGGAAACTCTGATCTTGGGGGTGCAATGGGCTGCTTCCTGCCACTGCTACATCTCCCCCAATGATATGCATCCTCCTGAGAGCCTTTCCTTTGAGACCCTGTAGTAGGGCTGCCCTTGCCCTTCCCCCCTCACTTGTCACGTGACTGACTTTATTTTTCTAGGTTCTATTTCCTTGGTAGCCAAAAAAAAAAAAAAAAAAAAAAAAAAAAAAAAAAAAAAAAAGACTTGGTTCCATATCATACACGAGGTCTAGGACTCTGAGTGTACATGGGATTCTGAGGAGGGCGGTCCTCAGCCCCAAATGCAACTAAGCACTGAAGGTTGGCATGACAACTCTAGAGTAAGGAGTGCTAATCTATTCTTGTTGGATGGCAGGCACTGTTCACTGATGCTCACTCAATCCCTGGAAGGGTAAATGTGGCTCCTGTCTGGTCTCAGGTCACATAGCAGGAGTCTGGCACTGCTGGGCTTCATGCTCAGAAGCAGCGGTTGGAAGAGGTCTGGACCAGCTCTGCCTGTCACTGGTTTCAAGTTCTCCTGATGGACATCGAAGGTTGCCTGTGTCTTTTCACTGAATTTCCCTTGTGTGGCCAGATTACTCTTTAGTATTTTCCAGAAATTTGGGGCTGATCTAGAAGAGTATTCTGAGGTATTTCATGCCTACTTGTCTGCGGGAGCTGAAGTGAGTCCAATTGTCGTTGAGAGTTACTGGGCATTGACTCTGGGTTGGGTCCATTCCAAGAACTTCGTGTGTCTTGACAGTGAATTGTCACGTACACCCTGTCTGACAAGGTGGATCCTCTGATTGTCTCCACTTCATATTTGAGGAAATGAAAGCCTGGAGGACGGCTAGCCTAACATGGCGGTGTCTCACGGATAGTACAGGACTCTGTTGGGATTCCAGCCCAGCTCATTAGCTACAGACATCGGGCTTTTGCTTCACTGTTGGTCTTCCTCAAGAAAGCGCTCTGTTTCAGGAAGCCTCTGAGACCATCACTCTAACATGCTCATACAGTTGTCACCAGACTTAAAAATGCAGTCTGTGTCCCCAAGAAGCCAGGCTTAGCCACCCAACTTCAATAAGCAAGGTGAAGCAGACACGTTAATAGGAAAGAGCAGAAAGGGGAAATATATTCGATGAGGTCACACTGGAAAGAATGACAAAGAGGTCTCCTGATCCTACTGAGTCTACCTTTGGGGTCCTGAAGTGAAGGCAAGGTTCAAGCAGAGGACCGGATGCTAAGCAGTCCTAGTCAAGGTGTGGTTCTGTTCATCATTATCTGGGCTTCAGTCTCTCCAGCAGGGAGGGTCCTCTAACAAGTTGTCAGTGTGTGAAATCTCTTTCTGGTTCCTTCCCTGGCTGTCCCAGGCTTTAGGCTTTTCCCCTCCTCCAGCATGAGATTCCTGGGGGAATTCCAGCTTCTTAAGATCCATTGTTCCAATAGTTTGATAGCCAACGTAAGGAACACAAGAACATCTTTGTTCCTGCCAGGCTGGCTGCAATATAAGTTTACGAAAGGGGATTTAAATATAAGGTCAATGAGGAACTGGGGAAATGGCTCAGTAGTCAAGGTGCTTGCCACACAAATGTAAGGACAGGAGTTCAGATCCCGAGCATTCAGGTAAAAGCTGGGCAAGTGTAGTGACCATTTGTAATCCCAGCACTCAGGAGGTAAGATAGGGCATTCCAGGATGAGCTAGGATAAATGAAATTTGCCATCTCTGGTCTCAGCAACAGAACCTGCCTCAACAAACAAAATAAAGAGCACTCAATCAGGACACCAGACATCAACTTTGGGCCTCCACATAGACATGCATACACAAGTGCACAAGCCTTGGTACTTACACACACACACACACACACACACACACACACACACACACACACACATGCACGCACACACACACGGCCTACACACATGTGAACACACCACATGAACGTATTAAGAAAAACAAAACCAAACACATTGCTTCTATTTGGATCCTTGAATAACTAAGTGGCCATCGGCATCTTTAAGAGCAGGGTAGGGTATCTTTTGACCATGAGGACTCTTTACATTTGATGGACGATCTCAAGGTACATGCTTTGTGAGAGTCATTTGTAGAGGCATGCTAGGTGGGAAGGAGCCATGCTTTCAGATTAGCCCTAGTCTTCCATGCTTCCTCTAATTTTACCTCAAATATCACCCTGCCCCTGTCCAAGTCCCACACTATTTTTCCAGGTATATAGCTATTGATGTTCAGAGGAAGTGGGGAGGTGAGTCAAGTTTCTGAAAACACACACACACACACACACACACACACACACACACACACACATTGTGGCACCCAGTTGGCGATTTACCAATGATTTCTCAAGTGGAGATTTCTGGTAAAGCAAGTCACTATGACCTGACCTGTGTTTTTGAAGCCCATAGGCTGTTTGTTTAAGAGAGATCCATGTGGCTATGTTCTCCTCTGGGTGAGAGGAGAAAGCTGTAGAGGGCAGGAAGGAGAGAGCCCAGCACAGAAGTTGCATGTCAGAAGATGTTGGTTTTCCCCAAAGTCTCACAAAATAACAATAACACGACTCCTGCTTCTGTCCCTATTGGGTGGCAGTGGGGGCATCCAGCAGTGTCCTGGGGAGGATGGGCGGCTTGTATTCAGAGTCAGCGCAGTCTTGGATCTTTAGATCTCTAAGATCTTCAGATCTTAGAGAGCTCAGGTTGTCGCTCCTGGGTTGGCTGTGGTTGCTCACAGTTCCCATAGACTTCTCTCAGGCTCCAATGCTGCCAGGCATGTTTTTCATTTTCTTTTTCTTGCTATGTTTCATTTGATCATTTCCATGATGAATTCTTTTCTGCTTGGTTTCCAAGCACTCTGGAGCTGGCTGCAAGGTAGACCCTGCGGGATCAGGGCTCTTTAAGTTTAGGAGAGAATGGAGGAGCCATTTTCTCACTCTCCTGGTGTTGGAGATACAGAGATGACTGAAGCATTTGCTCTGCTATGGAGAAAAGCTCCCTTGATTAGCAATGGATATATCAAAGATGCAGCCAATCAGAATAAACCCAAGACAGTCAATCATAAAAAAAGCAAAAAATATAGTCAATCAGAATAAGTCAAAGATGCAGGCAGTAGGAACTGTTGGCTTGTAGAATTTAAGAGTCTATAGAGATGAGCAAATGTGTAAAAAAGGATTGCAGGAGCAGAAGTGGGGCTAACGGGGCTGGGGTAGGGTGGGTTCTGTTGTTCCTTGAGAGAATGGCCAAATGTGTTAGATTTTGAGGGAGAAGAAGAAAACAGAGAAGCTGGTTGGAAAGACCTTCTAAGGACAGGGACCTTTGTGAGTGAGAAGAAATTGAGAAAGTCCATTTAAGGGTGAGTAGTGAAGTGACAGCAGGTTCACAGTCTTCTGCAGTTGTTACAACTGGAGACTCTTTACCCTCAAGACTCTCCCCTAACACTCAGCACCTGTGGAAATCTCTCTAGGTAGAGAGTTTCTGAAGCTTCCATCTGAGTAACTTCACTTCTGATAACTTTTTCCCCCCATCTCAGGGTGGGGACAAATATTTATCTTTTTAACTTAAGGCAAGGGTAAGAGTGAATAATGGTGGTACAGATTTGAAAATGTGGTGGCAACTGATAAATTGATTCAGTAAATGTTATCATCGCTACCATCATCACCACCGCTATCATCACCATCATCATCACCACCACCATCAACATCATCATTATTCATGTGTTTATTCGGAAGAGCATGCAGACTTTGTCCTACAACCTGGCTAAGAGAACTCTTTTTCATCTCTGCATCCTTTGCTCCTGCCAGGTTTAGAGCTATAGTTTTTAGTCAGTGCTCCCAGACAATTTGAGTTGAATGAGCCAATACGAGAGACACGGTCATCCTTTGTGGCCAGCATGCTGTCCCAGTGTCTCTTGCTCTTATGAGATCTAGACTGAGGCTGGCCTTGGTGGGAAGGCCTCTCCCTGGACCAGCCTTGCATCTTCATCTACACCCTTGTGAGTTCCTTTAGGATAAAGAACATTTGACCCTGGTTTAGAAAGATCGCCTTTCACAATCTCCTAGTTCCCTCAGAAGCGACTTGCTGAGCTTTCAGAATGAGCAGAGAAGTGCTGTCTATTTTTAGGACAAACTGGAGGGATTCGAACTTAGCTCTCTTCTCACACTTCACTACCTTATGGGAGGATCTAGGAAGGAGGGCAGATGTAGAGTGGGTATCCACTGTGTACTCCTTGCTCACGATTCCTACCTGAAGCCAGGACCAAGTACTGAACATGGATGTGCTTTGTATGGTCAATGCCATTTTATTAGTAGTCTATTATTTACTTATTTGTTTAAAATAAATATAATCACATCACTTTCCCCTGATATTTTTCTCCCTCCAACTTTTCCCAAGTCCCCTCTCTCCAACTTCTCCCATGTCACCCCTCACATTTAATAACTCATTAGTATGTATGCACACACACACACACACACACACACACACACATGCATATGTGTATGCGTCAATACAGTATCACAGGGGATGGATACAACCTGTCCTATTTTGTTATAGGAAAATCAAGGCAGAGAAGCAAGGATTGTGACCACAGCCACATGTAGGATAAAGGAAGTCTGGAAGCTCTTTATGTATTTGTGGGCTTGGGACGGGATGCCAGGGTCTTGTACATGCTAGGCTGATGCTCTACCATCAAGCTATACTTACCGCATCATTCTGTTTGTGTGTATGGCTGTGTTTGGTTGTGTGTGTGCACATGTGGAAGCACAGCTGTTCGCTGTGTCTGCCTCTCCAAGGTCTATCCCTTCAAATTGCCCCAGCTGGGAGATTAAGCAGGCTCGCCTCCTCCCAAGGACAGTGTGAGAGACTGACCTAATAGGCGTGAAGTTCCTGCTCTTTTCCTGTATCAAGAGGAAGGTGCCCTCTTACCATTGCCATTCCCCTAAGTCTCCACCGGAGGAAGGAACCACAATATCCCTTCGGTTTTTCAGGAGCTCTGTTTTGAGGTATCTGCATCAGTTGATTTTCTCCTTGCTGGTGTAACTTAAGAAAGGAAGGCTTACAGTTTGTATGGATACAGACCATCATGGCAGGCAGGGAAGGTATGGTAGCAGGATCATGAGTGGGCACATACAGTCAGAGAGTTGAAAGCTGACAAACCTCAAGGCCCACCGCCAGTGACCCACTTCCCCAGTGAGGCACCGCCTGTAAGGCTCTGCAGCTTTGTAAAACAGCACCACCATCTGGGGATCAAGTGTTCAAACAAATGAGCCAAAAGGGGACATTTCACATTCAAATCACAACAGTGGCTCTTAACCTTCCTAATGCTGCAACCCTTTGATACAGTTCCTCATGTTGTGATGACCCCAACTATAAAATTATTTTTGTTGTTACTTCATAACTGTAGTTTTGCTACATAATGTAAATATCTATGAGTCATAATGTAAATGTGAGTCATAATGTAAATATTTAATATGGGATCCCTGTCATTTAACCCCCAAAGGGGTCACTGCCCACAGGTTGAGAAATGCTGGTCTAGGGTGTTACAGTTGGACTATGGGCTCTTCTGCTTTTGGCTACACAGGACTGAGAAGTCCTGTCTCAGTGTCTGTCTCAGCTCTTTCACACTTAAAATGGGCACAAAGACAGGAGTACTGCTGATCCAGTAAAATTATAGAAGGTTCTCAGGCTGCTAGAAGGAGGTTATATGCTAATGCATGCACCCCAAGAAGGGCAGGGGGCTCTTCATAGTGCAGGGTCTGTGAATTCATGACTGCTAGGCACTGACTTGATCAGTGCTGAGATACTGAGAGCCTCCAGGAACAGAGAGTAATGGAGGAAGAGGTAGACACATGTGTTGCCTAGGCAACGCCAATAAGAAGGCAGATTCAACAGGAAAGTGATGGACACTTGAGGTGACCACAGTGGAGGGCCATCGGTGTGAGGTGATGGTTAGTGCTAATTGTCAACTTGACAGAGTCTAGAATCATCTAAGAGGTGGAATCTTGGCATGCTTGTAAAGGATCATGTTAAGTTAATTCAGGTGGGGAACACCCATCGGAACTACAGTTGAGGATGTTGTATAGAAGTATATGCATACACATGTGTATGCATATATGTATATGGCTGGGATTCTGTAAATAATAAGCCCCAGCATACATTTATCTCTGTGTCCTGACTATGGCTGTACTGTTTTGTAGGGCTTGTTTTTTTAAAATTGACAGCAACAGGCAAAGAAACTGGAACAGAGGAATACACACACACACACACACACACACACACACACACTTTACATCTGGTTTATCAACCAGAATTAAGATTCATGTAGCTTGCATTGCTTCAGTGCAGGGGTCTTGGAGCAAAAATGAACTTGGTAAATGATGTGAATTCTATAATGGGTTTTGCCCCATCCATTCAGTCCATGCCAGGCTCTGTTTTCTTTAGAGAACCCAAATTGCTTCTACAGTCATCAGTACTGACAGCCTAGGCTGCCCAGCTTCCCCTATGTAACTCTCTATTTGCAGAAATGGGAAGCTGAGACCCAAGAATGAGGAGTCTTTCTTTGCTAGGACTGGGTATTGGAGTGAAACGGGCTAGTTGGGCACATCAGTTTTCAAGGGTTTGTAAAAGACATGACAGTGTATGTGTATGTGTATGTGTATGTGTTGGGGGAGGACTGGTAGGTCTGCAGTCTGAAGGCTAGAGGTTAAGTCTGTGATTTTTTTCCCTAATAATTAGTAAGCTATATGCTGAGGGTACAGGGGAAACAAACTATTCTCCATGCCTTATGGGTCTCATAGGATACATGTAGACAAAACATTCACTAAATGCCTAAGTCTGGCAGAGTAATGTGCAAGGTGTCTTGAGACATAAGCCTTGTGGTTAGACCCAAGTGGATTTCAATTACAGCCCTGTCACTCACTGTGTGACCTTGGATAAATTGCTTAGCCTCTCTGAGCCTTGGTTTTCCCATCTAGGAAAGAGAGTGAAGTAACCTATCTACTGGCACCAATGGATACAGAGTAGATGAGATGTCATCAATATAGTGTGTGGAGACAGTGGTCCTGTCAGCATCAGGGGCTGGCTGGGTAAAGCCTTCAGCATCTTCAAGTGTCTGGGAGCTTGAGATACCCTCACTTCACAGGCGTTGAAGGGCACTGTGCTGGGTGAAACCGTGGTTGTTGAGCAAATGTAGGTATCGTTCTCAGGATGGTTGGCCAATCCTAATAAGGGTGGGGCAGACAAAGAGACAGCGAGGTCTGTCAAAGTCCAGTGAGTCACTGTGGGCCCAGGCCAAGCTAGTCTCCCCATCTCTTGTCCCTCTCACCCACTCCCCTTCTGTCTTCCACACTGCTCTGCCTCCTCTGCAGCCCCTGGACCCACTGCAGAGCTAGGGCTCTGGGCCTGGGCTCCAGCTCTTTGTCTGCCAGCAAAGCCTTTGAGCAGGGAGTGGGCCTTGCCCTGGGCCTGAGAAAGAAGTCAGGCTTGCTTGGAATGCAGTTGCAAAAGAGGTTACAAGAGAAGGCTGAAATCAAGTGATGTCGAGAGGTTTTGTTATTTTTGAAAAAAATGACTCATTCTGAGAAACCCTAACTGCCTCCCAGAATGTTCACCTAGGTGCCTGTGAGTGTAACTCTGTCCACTGCAGGGAGAGAAACTGCTCCTGCTGGTGCTGCAGTCGCCAGAGGAGGGGTGGAGGAGGGTTGGAGGAGGGTAGGAGGAGCGGGGAGGAGGTGGGGAGGAGGGGCAGGTTAATGGGAGGAAAGCTGGAAGGTGACTGTGTCACTCTGGGTGGGGGTGTGTTTCATTCTTGAGTCTTTTCCTCTAAATAGGCCTGTTTAAGATACCACACCCATCTGGTTGGAAGCTACAGGTTCTCTGACTTGAACTGAGTTTCTAGATGGTGTGTGTGTGTGTGTGTGTGTGTGTGTGTCTGTGAATATGTGTTTCTGTGTGTCTGTATGTGTGTGTGTATATGTGTCAGTTTGTGTCTGTGTGTGTTTATATGTTTATGTGTTTATGTGTCTATATGTAATGTGTGGTGTCTGTGTATGTGTCTGTATGTGTGTTTCTGTGTGTGTTTGTATGTATGTGTCTGTGTGTGTCTGTATGTGTCAGCATGTGTGTCTCTGGCTGTGCGTGTTTCTGCGTGTATGTGTGTTGTGTGTATGTGTCTCTCTGTGTGTGTGTATTCTCACTTCATATGCAAAGGAAATGGGCTCACAGAAAGCTTAAGCTATTTCCGCAAGGTGGGGTGGGGAAAAGAAGAGGAAGAAAGAAGATACAGAGACAGGAGAAGGTGCCAGAGGAGAGAAGGGAGGGGAGAGAAGAAGAAATGGGAGGGCTCACTCATCTTGATGGACTCCAAGGGCTGAGTTCCATTCTGCACCTGTGACTGCCCTCATTGTCATGGAATGTTAAGAAGCATAGTATTAGGTGAGGGCTGGGCTTTCCGTTCCACAAACTAGCCTTAGGTATCTGGGTGACCTTGGGGACACATGTTCTATTGCCACACCTGGATTTCCTATCTGTAAAAGTGTGGTGAGGCATAATTGACGCAGATGCTTGAAAACATAGAAGGAATTATTAGAATACACTGGAAAACTTGTTATAGGGCAGAGTATTGATGCCTGCCTCTGAAGTTCAGATTCACAGGTGTGGGGAATGTGCATTTCTGACCACTCTAATTTGTTCATGCCCCTCACTTTGAAGGGCCTGGACTGGGGCGATCTCTGCCACTCAGTGATTCTGTGTTTAAAGGGCTTCTGGACACTGAGTCCTTTGCTGGATGCTCAGAACACAGATAGATGCATCAGATGTAGCGTCTGTCTTCTGTGCCTGGCAGTGAGTGGAGACAGTCAGAGGCTGAAGCAGCTTGTGTGGGCTTCAAGGAGCAGGCTCGGGGGAACCTTCGAGTCTCATCAGTCTCTGATTTGTAGACTGCTGGAAGGAGACTTCTGGGTAGAGGGCCGTCGTGGGTTGCTTCAGACATGGCCCTCAGGGAGAGCTTCACCAGATACTCCTTGCATGAGCTCTGGCTTCAGTGATGCTAAGGGACAAGTGTAGCTCTGCTTTCTAGAGCCACCAAGGCCAACTCAATGGGTCCCTGACTTCCTAACACTGGGGAGTGTGATTCCTGATGGCCTGCTTTCTGGAACCACAGTCATGCATTTACTATAGCTTACACCGATACAATCATATAGATTATTACATATGTACAAATAAATGTTCATACACACATTTTTTTTATTATGCAGAGTCTATATTTTCAAAGTCTCTTATGTGCTGCTAATGTTTGTATGTGGTCCCCAGGTAGGTTCTTAAAGAACTCCTTCAGCCATTCATGGACTTCAGCAGAGGGGTGAAATTTGGACTAGCACAACATCTATGCTCCTGGGGATGGAGACCAAGGCTTCTCATTTTAGTTCATACTGTAAAAACACTTCTTTCTTGGAGACATTTAATCCCATGCTTTGGGCACTTTTGTGCTTTCTTTTGGGGGTGAGGTGCCCCTATAAGTGCTGTCTGATGTTCCTAAACACGGAGAAGCTGCAACTCACTTTTACAGTGAATGTGCCTGTTAGATAGACTTCCTACAGCCTGAGACAGTGCTGTTGTTTCCTGTGAAATCAGTGTGAATGCATCCAGTCTATTAAATAAGATGCTGTTCATAAAAACGCATAAAATAAGGATGCGTTTGGATGGTTGATGAAATGATATGAGCAGAGGCTATGGAAGACATAGCCCTCTGTTTCCCCTTGGAAATTATTTATTTTAATAATTAAAATATTCACGGCAGTTCTATGGAACATAAGTACCATGAGGAACAAGGTGTGTCCTTGGTCGCTCATAGATCTGTGGATATGTATATTGATGTGTCTTCTCTCTAAGCTGCCACTGAGTGTATAACAAGCATGGTTAGCTACTTAACTCACACTTTCGAGAGCTGAATGAACCTCCCGATACAGGGAATCTTTAGAAGCTTTCTTAGTTCTTACTAGTCAGGTAGCAATCCTCACTCAGTTTAGCCACCCCTCTGCATTTGAGCAAACGCCCTGAGCTTTTCCTTAGGCGCCGTGGACACACTTTAAGTTTAAAAACTCTCACAAACTCCATTTAAACACAAGCTTACAACCTGCAGACCTGAATGCCATACTGTGTCCCCTGTGGTATCACAAGACTCACGAAAAGCTTTAAATCAGAGAGGCTGGCTCCTCTTTGGCCATATCTGTGACGTCGTTGTCCATTTCCTGCATTTGATGGATGAGTTTGGCTTTTGTGGTAGAGGCGGAGATGGTTCACTCTTTAGTGGGTCTTTTTCAGGACCCCTTGGTGAGAACACCAGAACTGAAGTACTATAATGGCTCTGGGTGACGAAGAGAGGAAGTCCCGGGCTGAGTCTGCAGGCTGAGGCAGGAGGCAAGCAGAGCGTTTGTAGCCTCTTTGCATCTGTGCTCTGGTTAGCCTTCTCCTTGAGGTCATGCCAAACCTCTCCGGTGTATTTCTGAGAAATGTACCAGGAGCCTGAAAGTCCCCTTAGAACTTAGCTAGATTAGGAGGGAGAAATAACCTCCCTGGTTGCTAGGGCAATGACCATACAGAGCCTAAGAGGGAGGTTTCTTTGACCCTGCTGGGGACAGGTGGTACTGGAGGTGGGGGGGGTGTGCATCTGGGTGTTCTATGGCTTCTGTCACTGAGGGCAGACTCCTCCCAGGCCTTGGTTGGTCAGTGGAGCGAGAGGAAGCACTGAGGCTGAAGAAACCAGAGGTTGGCAGTCATCCCACATAAACATGCTCTGTCGCTCTGAATTATTTCCACAGTCTATGGAAGCTGGGCAGAATCTTCGACAGGCTCATTAATAAGAACCCTGAGGGTCTTGCTGTGGTGGCCCAGATTCCTTGGAGTTGGGGGTGCATGGAAGAAGGGGGGGAACATTTCCTTTTCCTCAGAGCCCCTCCCCCCCAGATTAGAAATTTGGTGTGACCGTTCCTTCCCAGGAACCTTTTAGAGTGCTGCGGTCTCCTTGGCAAGAGGCTCTGAAGGCTGTTTCACACACGGTCTCAGTGTCCCGATAGTGCGGGTCGGCTTCCCAAGCTTCTCCGCGGATATCCTGTCTTCTGCCCCTGACCTCTGCATCACATGCCTTCTCTGTTTGAACTCTTTGTTAGCATCCTTGAAAAAAGTCATGTGTCCTGCTCTGTGCAGTTTCTACTCCCCAGGGAAGGCTCGGGGCTCATTCCTTGCACTACCATGGCTCTGCGGAATAACTTGTGACCTGCAACCTAGCCATTCTCCCGAGAGAGCTTGCATTTCTTCAAGCACAAGGCAAGGATCGTGGCAATTCATTCCTTAAAAGCTTTGTGTTGGGACAAACACAGCCCCAGCTTCACGCAGGCCTGGAGCTGGTGAGTCACATGACAGAAGCCAGCTCTTTATGATTTTTTTTTTTAAATACTGTGGCTCTCATTTTCACACTGTTGAAGCTGCTTCTTGTCTAGGACCTACTCTTATGAGACTGGCCTATTGGAGTAGGGGACCCATGTTCCCTGTCCTTCTGTCTGGCTCTGCCACCCTGGGTAAGTCTCCTCTGCTGACTCAGTTTCTCCATTTGCTGATCATGGTGCTCAGTTCCCTGGAGAGATCAATTGGCTAAAACCAGAGAACACTTGGGCTGTGAATATGGCGAATAGTGTACAATGATCTCTTGCCTTATTTTTGTAGAGTTTGAGTCTTCTTTACCCTGGGTGGCTCTCTCTGTGCATCCTACTTAGCAGCAGGATCTCTGGCCTGAACTTCAGCCAAGCCTCCAGGGCCTCACATCTGTTAACACTGAGCAGGCAGCCATGTGCCCAGAGGTGCTCAGTACATGAAGAGCACTCTAAAAAACCATGCATTTACTGAGCACTGTCATGCCATAGGAGCTGGATATGGAAAGATAGCAGCTATATATGCGTATGTAAGGTTAAAGCCCACA
Organism: Mastomys coucha; assembly: GCF_008632895.1. Classification (NCBI taxonomy): domain Eukaryota; kingdom Metazoa; phylum Chordata; class Mammalia; order Rodentia; family Muridae; genus Mastomys; species Mastomys coucha. Next base: position 98,055,684 of record NW_022196913.1, read on the forward strand.
GAGGCCTAGCAAAGGGCAGGGTGATCACTGCACTATTCATTCAGTAAGGTGACAGTTGCCATCTGACTTTCGGAAACGAGGGGCAAAGAAAACACACGTGGGTCCTTGTAGGGACACGCTTGCATAGCTTAGGGACTGACCTGATTGGGGCAATAAGGAATAGAGAAAAGCAGGCTCGCAGACACAGGCACAGGAAAGCTGGGATTAGGCGGGTCATAATGCGCTCTGATAGAAAAGCACCAGCCGCAGCCCCAGGAACTCAGCAGTTCATGTCATACACCCGATCTGAGGAGGTGGGTTGGCTACCTACAGCTGAACGAGTGTGTAGTACACAGCTGAAGGAGGAAGGCAGGCTTAACTAGTCTTGGTGGGTGTCTTTATAGGGAGCAGTCTCGGGCTGTGAACACGTGGGAGGGAGGAGGAAGCTGTCCTGGACGCTTTGTGCCAATATCCATGCATGGACCAGGGGAAGGCTTTCTCACTCCCATGAGTCTGAGGTATTGGTGGCATTGACATGACCATTTTTGTGGACATTTCCCTGTCACCAACAAACATTCACTAAGGACTTTATCTGTTCCCTGCAGCACTGGGCATATATGAGCAGAAGCATCCTGTCACAGAGTGACGCCATCTTTCATCATGACGTTCCATCCATTCTCCTCCTGTGCTGACCACATCCTGGGGAAGGCCTGGAAGAAACGGAGGTCATCCTTCTCCAGTCTCCACCAGGTGCCTGGCATGGAGCTCTGCAGCTCATGTGAAGTTTGCACGAAGTCCAGTACTAGAACCTGAAGTTTGCACATGTGCAAACCCACCAGCAAGGCCACCAGCTGGAAACAGGACCTAGATGACAGAGCCAGCTGCCTCCCCACATCCACGGTGCTTTGAGGGCACCGGGAGAAGCGGGGAGGGGGTGCAGGGGGGGGGGTAGGCAAGGAAGGAAACAAGAGTCGTTCACTGCCTCAGGCAACAAGCGATAGATTTCCCTAGCTTCCGTCTGCTAGGCTCTCAGATGCTTGGAAGCTGAGCTTGCAGAAGCTGGCTTCTTCCTGACTCAGAAGCACCATCTTCAGGCCTGTGGAAGTGTTGCAAACAGGAAGAAGCACCTACCCCTCTGCTCTCCGCTAGACAGGCACCACCAGATCCTGGGGAAGGGACCTCCCATCTTAAAATATCCCAGAGTGAGGCAGAGAGACAGACTAGCTCAGAATTACAGAGGCAGGGATGGCAGCATGGGAGCTGGGCCCCTCTGACCCTGTCAGGAACCCCCTATTTTCCAGTCTCTCTTTCATCATCCTTGTGCTTCTTCACCTTCTCCCCACTCTCCTCTTCCTCTTTCTTCTCTCCTTCTCCTCCCTTCCATCCAACAGCTGTTATTGAGCACTTTGTAGGTCTTGGGCATAGCCTCCCTCTTTGGATAATAAATCTGGGTGGGGGGAAATCTGCTCTCAGGGATTCAATAACTGTTGAGTTGATTAGTTGACATCATAACTTTACAGTTACAGCTGAGCTGCATAGAGCAAGTGTTACCACATTTCAGGCCCTCCATAGAGGCTTCATCTCACTGACTTCTCACAGAACAGAAGATTCAGCCCCAGGGCAGTTTGGGAGCATGCTCAGTAGGACCCAGTAGGTTATGGAGCTGTGATTCAAACTCAGAGCCTTCCTACCTCAGAACTAGAGATGTCAACTGCTGTGTTCTATGTCTTCTCGAAAGGATAACTCAGGAAGTAGGCATGGTCTCATAACATTTTGTTCTCTATACTACTTTTGCTTGTTCAGTGTCTGAGGGAGGTGTAGGCCATCTTCTCCAATCCCTTGCTTCTGAATTCTGAGAATTTTATTGAGGTACTGTTAGGTACTGGTTATTGAGCTAGGTATCAGGGATGGAAAAGGGACTGACTCAGAGAGAATCATGACTTTGTAGCTGTCAGTGTCACAGAATCAATTAGCAATCAGGTCTTTATAGAAGTGCCCCACATTGCTGGGAAGGCTCTAGTCACATTGTCTGGTAGAAGTGCCCCTCCCCCAAGTTGTGTAGTAAATTACCTGAGTGACCAGACATAGAGTCCCTGACTGAGTCTCCTAGAAACACAGGCCAAGTTCAAAGAGCTGAAAGACAAAATGGTCACATGAGGGCTCTGGGAATCCTAAGATAAAGATGGGTTTCTGGTCCCCTCAATAGGGGCCATCATCCAGTTTTGAGGAAACGAGGCTCATTGTTTTGACACTACTTTAGTTTCCATTTCTTCATTAGCTACCAGCTTGCATTTCTCTTAAGTTCACAGGAATATTGCCTTTGTTCTTCTTTTTATTGAGGAGTGGAGCAATGTCTAGATTCTCTCTCTCTCTCTCTCTCTCTCTCTCTCTCTCTCTCTCTCTCTGTGTGTGTGTGTGTGTGTGTGTGTGTGTGTGTACGTACACATGCACATATGTGCGCACTTGATTGGCTCCTGAAATTAGAGCTCACCAGCTTATAGGTATCATATCCAAAGCCAGAAGATGAAGTGTGACCATCTGAAGCCACTTAAAGGAATTTCTCCACCAAAGCTACAGAGCATCCTTAGACAAGGAAACCCCATCATGCGCATGTGTCTTACAGAGGGCAGTGCTGCACAGAGATACCTTTTAACCCTTCTCCTCCCTGCCTTTGCACTGGATATCTTTTATCTTCCCTTCCCAAGAACAGTGTGTGTGTGTGTGTGTGTGTGTGTGTGTGTGTGTGGTGTGTGAACATGTACACAGATTTTATGTGCTTAGTACAAACACACATATCTCAGAGGAATGGGCTTCCTCACAGTTTTGCCAAGGCTACAACTGGGGAGGGGACTCTCCAGTGCCTCAAAATGTCCAAGATTCTTTTCTCTTTCAAAAATAGGAAGTCTTTTTAAGATTTCATTTTCCTCTGCCTGGAATAGAATGACTACATAACAAAAATGATAACAGAGAAGGGAGACAACCTGCGGCCCAAGTCTCCTTCCCCCCAGGAAGGGGCCAATCAACCAGTCTTGTCGCTTTATATAAATGATAAGACGGCCAGGTGGGGACACCTCCTCCCCACCTGTTTTGCCACTACGTGAATAAGTCTTGTGAAGATATACTTCTGTATTACCATCTTCTTTTGTCCCAAGAGGTGGTTCTAGAAGGGAAAGCCGAGGTGGCAGAAGGGAAGGTGCTTTCAATTGTAAATGTTGGAGTGAGGACACCTCGGGCAGCAGCAGACATGGGAGCAAAGTTCTTCCAGTTGGCTCTAGGAGGAAGATCATCAGGCCCCCACTTTCTTATTGACTCAGAGCTCTGCCTCCTTTCTTTGCCACACAGTGGGTTTTGTAGGTTTTGTTGACCACTGGGAACCATCAACTGAGACAACCTTGTTTCTGTGGGAATTCTCTAGGGAGTGACTCCAGGTCTTGAGTGATTCTAGTCTTGCCCTGTCCTTTGTCTGTCTGGGTTAGGGGTGGTACAGCTCTTTGCTGTCCTGGGTTGCTCACCGTTTTCTGTCCTTCTTCCCTCTCATTTTCTGCTTGAATTTCCCCTGGTTCCCAGTACTCAGTGGTTTCTGTTGACTTGGCTGGACTTTGCCTGATGCATTATAACTTTTATTGGTTTTACCTTATAACAGCCTGCAGTAAAGATGATGATGATAGTGTTGGTGATTTCCATCCCTTCCTTGGTCTATAACCTCACATATTACAAAGCTTTCACCCCGGTTCTGTAATTTGAGTTTCGTAATAACAGTGTGATGTAAGAAGGGCACTTATTATTAATTCCACTTTACAGAACGGGAAATGATTTCACTCTGTTCACACAGCTGCTGGGTCTGGAGAGAGTCTGGAACCAGATCCTCCTTAGACTTTCCTCACCCGATTTAACCCTTCATTTCCCATCACCATCCTGTCTGCCCCATGGGGAAAGAGCCTTAATGTTCTTGTGTCTTTATGGAGCACAGGGCACAAACCACAGCTCAAGGGAGTCTTAATTTTTTTTTTTTATTCCTGGGTACTAAATGTGGTAATACTTGGTGGTTTAGAGTATTAGCAAATTCAAATGTCTAATCAGAAAATATCGATCAACTAAAAATCCATATGTGCACATAGCACGTTTTCCTTATCTATCCGTTCAGGCTGGTTCCACTTCTTTGTTGTTGCACAGTGTGGCAATAAATATGGATGTGAAAGTGTCTGTGGTGTTGTCTTAAGTCTTTTGGGTATATACCCAAGAGTGGTATAACTGGGTTACATGGTAGTTCCTCTTTTAGTTTTTTGAGAAATCTTTACTTGGTTCCGTAGAGGCTGAGCACTTTAATTGCTACCAGCAACAAGTAAAAGCTCCTCCCTTTCCGTATCCCGCCAGCATTTGCTGTCACCTGTTCCTTGATCATATCCATTCTGACAGGCTGACATGAATTCTTAAAGTGGTCTTAATCTTCATTCACCTGATAGCTAAGTATGTTGAACCCCTTTTCCAAGTATTTATTGGTTATTTGTATTTCTTCTTTTGAGAATTAAGTTCATTCACCCCTTTGCTGATTGAATGTTACAGTTTTGCGTGAGCCCAACGATTGCCATTCTTTATATATTCTAGATGGTAACCCCCTGCCTGACGAGCAGCTGTGGACAGTTTCTGTCCCTGATTCTGTAGCTGTCTCTTCACTCTGGTGATTGTTTCCTTTGCTGTGCCAAATCCTTTAAATTTCATGTCACCAAACTTGTCAATTCTTAACCAGCAAATAGTTGAGAAAATTATTCTTACATGAAAACGAATGGGGAATACAATGTGTCATTCAATGCAAATATCACAGTATTTCTAAGGTAGTGCAACCCAACTTAAAGACAATTATATGGTTGTTGGCAGTTTAGTAGAGTTGTCCTCAGGGCCAGACCCTTCATCTACCAGTAGTAGACTGAGAAGGGCATGAGATCACACTCCTTGCTGGTGATGGTGCTGCTATAGGAAAGACTGAAGCACACTGGTTAAAGTTCAAGCAACCTCAATGTAGGAGACATATTTTTAGGCCTCCATGATCTTTAAGCTCCTGGGGTTCCTGTCATTGCAATATTCCCACCCTCCCCCCTTTCGGTTGACTGAAGGATTTCTGGCTTGTTCCTAATCCACAAACACGCCAAAGGCCACAGTGTCTTTCAGATAATTATATTATAGTGTATTAGACCTTACCTCAGCAGAGCCTCTCGAGGGCTGGACAAAGCTAGCAGCCATATTGGGAAATTATGCCCTCACAACTTCAGGGGATACGTGGACTGCAAGAATGGCCTTGACTAACAGCCAACCAAAAGCCAGAACCTTCAATGGAACAGATATACAATAACCTAATGGGCCTGAAAGTCCATTCTCTCCCAGTTGAGTGTACAGATGAGAATACAGCCTGTCAGACACTTTGATTATTGCTCAATAAGACACAAAGCACAGAATCCACTTCCATCAGATCCACACTGATCCGTAGAAACTGTGAGAAAACAAATGTGTGTTGTATTATACCTCCAAGTTCATAGTTATGTGGTACACAGCAACAGAAGCAAGCAAACACACCCACCAGAAGGCACATGGGACCATCTAGAAACATTTCAAGGCACAGCAAGTTTGACTATACATTTTCATTTAAAAGTTATCTTTGTAAGTTGCAAATACTGATACAAATCTTCTGAAGGATAGATGCCTCAAGGGCAAGTTGAAGTCTGGGTGGGAACTCTCTTAGGCCATGTTTGAAGCATATAAGAGCTGTAGAGCTCAACTGTACTCTGTGATGGGGAAGAGCTGCCTGAGTTGGAGGGTCAGACTACTAAGGGAATGAGCCACTGGGGAGAAGCTTCACGTCAGGTGAGGATGTGTGAGGGCTTCTGAGGATCATGTAGGGAAAGAACTATAGAGTGCTATACTCATTCTTTCCTTTGAGTCTGTGAGCTGGAAGGAAAAGGGTCACAGGGCATGGTGGACAGTTGGCACTGGGTGAGTCCAAGGGCAGGCTCCCCTCCTAACACTGGGCAGCCTAATTAATCTATTTCTGAAATCTTAGCTGCGATTGGCCAGAAACTCTTGTAGGACTCATGTTCTACCAATATGTTTATATTGCCAACAATAGTACAGAACCATGAGTGAGACAGTAACTCTGGGTGTACACACCACTATCCAGCAATCAAGATGAATATCCTTTTTAATACAATAATTAAAAAGAAAATCTAAAGCTGAGGCTGAGTCTCACTGGAGAACATTTGTCTAGCAGGTATAGCCTGGCTTTCAGTATCAGTATACCTCCAAAAATCAGCCATAAAATTTACAAATTTATGCCAAACAAGGACAGAGCAGATCATGCAAGCATGACTTCTATGATGGTTGCCAATGGTGGCAACAAACAAACTATCATAAGTTTAAATAAAGATGTGATGCAAACTTGGATTTGTTCAAATTGGCCGATGAGTGTTATCCTAATCCTGTTTCTCTCTCCAGGGAGACAGTACCCACCATGTTAGGACCCAGTCAGCAGCTAATGGGCCAGAAATCCCTGTGAGACAGAGGGTTGAGGAGAAAGTCTACCATGCCTGGAACATAATGGGGAACTTGAAGGAAGTTTGAGCTGTGACTGGAGAAAGCCATAGAAAAGTTAACTGGCAGTTGTTTTGTTCTCAGAGATCTCCACACACATGTAAACATTTAGAAATATTTAACTTATGTGAATTTCTAACATACAAAAGTGACTTTTGTTGTTGATCCTGTCTTGGATTTTCCAGAAAGAAAGACCCTGAGGAGGGACTTAGGACTTAATTTGGAGGTGGCCTTACGAAGTTCCCTTAAGGAGTGGGGGAGCCGCATAGAGGGTGAATGGCTGAGTCAGCTGATGCTGTGGATTCTTAGGACTTAATTGTACTGAGGAGTCATGGTGAGATAATAAAGGCTCTTATCTCAGAATTGCCCCACTTGGTGGTGAAAGGACTTGGGATCTGCCTGCTAACTCTTGTCCCCTTCCTCAGCTGAGTGTCACTATTGGACCTTCCCTGAGAGAGGCCCAAGTGCATGCTTGTGGCCAACACATCAGAGCAGGAGGTAGATAGAGGGACTTTGGGTAAGAAGGCAGAGGTGTTTGTGGGAGATAATCACCAAATTTCAGGGGATACATGGGATGGGTCGCTGGGATGACAGCTGGACATGGGCACACATGGTGCAACCCATTACAGTCTATGACCAGACATGGAGTGGGAAGGGTTCACATGGGGGTTAGGAGATTATACAGTACTTGAACAAAGATGCTCTGCATTATCTTAGCTTTGGCCTATCTGTCCCTGACTTCAGTGGATTGGGCTTGGAACCCTTGATTCCCAGGTATCATTGACAAGACTCAGGGAGTACAAGGGACAATTCTAGAGGGATCTTCAAAGCCACTGTAAGCTGAACCCATCTGTGTGATTCTGACAGTTCTTGCTTGATCAAGTGTCTTTTGTGCTAAGCCTGATAAATCGCCTCTGGTTTAAAACATGATGGCTGATTGAGCTTGTGATAAATTTAGAATGTTTGGTCTCTTCACTGTGTCCTACACTTCCTGTATGTTTCTTTCTATTGGTTTTAAAATTTTACATATACAGGAAAGTAAGGAAAGCTGAGAGTGGGAGAAATAGTCTTCTCCAGAGAAGAGCGTGCCAACTGGTTACCCAATACCAAATGGTCAGCTCTGAAAACAGATACAAGAAAGAAAACATTAAACAGACTGAACAGGTTTATTTATATATTTAGAAATATATATGCACATATCTTCACGGCATTGAATTTGAAACTCGAATTTGAAATAGAACAAGTGGTGTATATAGGAAGGGTTGGACAGAGGAAAGGGAAGGGGGAAATGATGTAATTATATTATAATCTCAAAAATAAAAATGTTATTTAAAACAAATAAGTATGAACTTCGTTGACCTTGAGGAGAGAGAATTGGAAAAATAGGAACATTTGGATTTAACTCCTTGTTATTTGGCCTGTGAAGAGATGAGATTATGAATCACCGTTCAAGCTCTGATCGCTTGCAGAATCAGTGCTGTTGGATATTGATTGCTAACATGCTTTTTTGGTGATTACTGCATTAGCTTAGCCTTACCTCTTCGAATGTTCACAACAGCCCCATGAAAGAGGCGGCACAAGCATCTTCAATTCACATATGTGAGACTAGTCTTCAGGAACTTGCGTTCCAGAAATAGGGAGGACATAACTCCAGTTTACAGCCAGGCACATAATATGAAGCTGAGGAGTGCTGTACTGGACAGCCACTAAGATCATGTGTACTTTCTGAAATGCTTTGTACATATGAGTGTCCAGGAGTCAACTGGTTAGGGTCATCTATTGGGTCTTCCGTTTCCTATGGTACTAACATGGCTGTCAATACCCGTGCTAGGGCACACACCACATTTATGAATATGCAGGGAAGAGTCTCTCTGTGCTGGGAAGCTTCGAGAGTCCCTGTTGATCTCCCTGCCCCTTGACTTCCCAGGAACAGCCACCTGCTGTGTCACAGGAAGCTCCAGAGGATGGTGTCTTGCCATCTGGTGACTGATACGGTTATTTTGGGTCCCACCCTTTGCTGGCTGTTTGACTTGAGGCGAGGGACTTAGTCATCAGGGAGCCTACTTCTCTCATCTGTGAAATAAGGATAATGAGGCCGACTCCTGCCTTCCTCACAGGGAGGAGGAAGCCTCCCGAGATCACCTTGTAGAGAGTCCTTTGATGTGCTTGAAAGCATTCTTAACTGCACAGCCAGGTACTCCAGTAGCTGGGTGAAAGTTTTATGGCCAAAGATTCCCACAGCCCATAATCTCCGCATTCCCAGAAGGCCAGTGATAGATTTGGCTGTCGCAGTTTCTGCCTGCCATGGGCAGAGATTTCTCAGAGCCTTAGTCATGTAATAGGCGGTTTCCCTGGGGTGTTCTTGCCAATGCTTATTTATGGAGTATTTCTGGAGAGTTCCTATGAGCAAATGGCAGTTTCTCACCGCTCCTCTGACCTGCCCACAGCAGTTATCTGTGGCTTCATGGAATGGTGGGATGCTTTAAGAACTGCACGTGTCTGTGTTTTCAACAGTCTGGAAGTGCTTTTCCTCCATCCCCTCCCCTGGGACATTTTTATAAAAATATTAAAACATAAATATGCTCATTCTTTTTTCATTTCTGGTCTGCACTGCCATCAAATGTATCTGAAGCGTCACCTTGTCCCCAACCCAGTTTTCTCTCTGTGTTTATCTACTGCCATCAGATGAAGTGATGGAGAAGCCGCTTCTCTCCTTGAAACCCACTAGACTCTCCATCTCCACGGAATAGACAATAAACAAGGGCCGTTGAAAGGAGGTAAAAACTAGCCTCGCAAGCCCAATGGCTCCAGTTCAGTCCCCGGAACCCAGGTAAGGAAGCCGGATGTGGTGGTGTGAATTGCTAATCTCAGAACATCTATGGTGATGGGAGGGGGAGCAGAGAATCAGGGGATGCTCAGGGACCATCTGCCCGGAGTATGACGCTTAGAGATCACCTCAACAAGGTGGATGGTAAGAACTGACTCTTGTGATCTCTATACATGCACCATAGCACGTGTGCGTCTACACACACACACACACACACACACAAAGAGAGAGAGAGAGAGAGACACAGAGAGAGAGAGACAGAGACAGACAGAGACACACACAGAGAGAGACAGAGACAGAGCGAGAGAAAGAGGGAGAGAGAGAGACACTATTTTAAAATACTGAACAAACTAGTTTGGTGTCTTTGGCTTCTTCCTGCTTTCCCAAAGCAATATCTGATCCCAAGTTTCCTCCCCACACCTTTGTCCCCTCTTCCTTTGTTCTTTCCTTGTCTAGTCAGGCAACCACCCTACCTGTTTTTGCTCATTCACTTCCCGTGTACCAAGTACTGTGTTTAGCTCTGGGGAAGGAAATGATGGCCCTCCTCCCAGCCAGGCAAAGCTTTATGGGAGGTAGAGACACATAAACTGGTGGTTATTGCAGGCTGATCGGTGCCGTGATAGGGGGGATGATGGGACTGCAGTGTCCATTAGAGAGGAGACACACTGGCCTGGGGTGGTGGGACACAGTGCTGGGGATGGGAGTGGGGAGGGAAACACGACCACAGGACCCCAGCTAGAAGGATTCTGAGAGGGTTCAGACAACTGTGAATGCCCTAGACAGCCTTCTTAAGAGGCCTTAATGTTACTTTAAAGAAGAGAAACACAGGTCAGGTGATGGTGTGGCCACCTACTGAGCTGGCTGTTTGTTGGGCACTCTGGGACACCCAGGCATTTGCTATATCCCCACACCCCCACACACTGCCCACTTCTTTCTCCTCTGTCCTCCTCTGTGTGGCTCTACCCACCTTTATGGTCCCCTTCAAACGCAGCCTGTTCTCTGGTGGTATCTCAGATGGTCTGATTTCTTCTCTGGGCCTCTAGTGTCACTACACATTACTTACTTATTACCCTTTACCACATTGGATCTTTGAGTTTATGCCAGTAGTGTCTGTTGGTTTCCTCCACTGGCCTGAAAGGCCATATCCGCCCTGGAGTATTTACCCATGTTTCTCACCACACGTAGTCCTTAGGCCTCCCTTCCAGATCCAGTCCTACTGCTCATCAGTTCTGTAATCTTGGACAAGTCACTTTATCTATGAGACCTCGAGTTGTCTCATCTATAAAGTGGGGGTGATGATTTTTTTTTTTTTTTTACTGCACAGGATAATTGCGAGGATTAAATAAAGTACCTACTTAACACTCAATAAACATGAGTTGCCTTCCTCCTTCATTTACTCTGGTTCAGAGAGATTGCCGCAACAGCTTGGGAGAGCATCTCTGGGGGAGGGATGCCTCACTTTTCCCATGGGCCCAGAGGAAGTGTTAGGTATGTGAGCAAGAGCCTGGTCTGCATGGTTTGCTGAGTTCTGGGCAATGAAGCAGAGTGCAAACATGAGCGGTAGCCGTCACCACCCATTCTAACCTCATTACTTCTTTGACTCTTTCCGTGCAACACTCACCCTTAATGTAAACAAAGAGAAAATGTTGAAAGCCATTTGCAAAAAAAAAAAATCCATGAAATCACATGCACCTCCTCGTCTGGGATTGTGTTTTCAACTGTGGTGTTCTGAGAAGGGGAAAGAACCCCGTTTCTTTTTCTTCAACTCCTCATGGTTCTTGGAGACATTGCATATATCTGGGATATATGTTGGCTTCATGAATAAAGATTGGGACAGTGTATAGAGACTAACAAAGTGAGAATCTGTTCGAGGCTTTAGAGCTGGAACTTGGGACCATATTCCACAGGTGCCCCCATCTTTCTGCCTTAGCTCACAAACTGTTGGATAGCTGCTGTTTGCCCTCTGCTGGAGTTAGCTGCTCCCTTCTCTCCTCCCTCCCTGCGTCCTGATGGGAAGAACAGAAGTGTTCCATATTAGAGCATGAGAAAGGACTTGTATTCACTGGGTTACTGTGCACAACTCACACTTTAACCCGGTGTGGCACTTTCTTCCTCTGGACTCTCATGCTGGGTCCTGCACTTTTATTTTTATACTTTAATTGCCTTCCCTTCCCTGCAAGGGAAATATGAGGATCGTTGGCTGAAGAACAGAGGTGGCTGCTTTATGGCCGGCCTGTGTTACTAATTAAAACCACACACACACACACACACACACACACACACACACTCATCCACACAACAACAACAGCAGTTCCAATCAGGTTTAACTCTTAGTGCTCTGAGTTGAAGCATTTTTGTTTTTTTTTTCCTGGCAAGCACTGTCATTTTCTACTCAAGGTGGAATGAGCTTCAGCTGTCAGCACCAAGCCTTCCCGACTCTCTGTTGGACAGGCGTCTTCCCTGGGATTGTTTCAGATAGCTCTGGCCAGGGAACCTCCCTCTCTCCACCGTTCTCACTCACTTCTCCTTACAGCCACAGAGAAAGGGAGCCATCATGGTTCAGTTCTTTGGATGTAACCTGGTCATTGTTTGCCTGGGGACAAGATGACCCACCTTCCTCTTTTATGTTTGAGATAATTGACATCAAATTACGATGTCTTCATTCTGATTTGGGGGGGGCCCTGGGATCTCAGTTTCCTCTGATTTCTAACAGATCTGTTACAAAATAGCAAGCCTGGAAAATGTCTCATGATCTACAACAAGATAAAGACTTTGAAGGGTTGCTCCTCTTTCATCCACGCTCTCTGTTGTAAGAGCCGTGAATTATATCTTGGGAAAGCGGGAGCCCAGCCTGGGGGGAACCATGCTTACCTAGATAGTCTGTCAAACTATTGTTTTCTCCAAAGGAGATGGAGTGTCACAGGGTGACATAGCCACAGTGCTTGGCCTTCAAGGCAGGATCCTTCAGGTCTCAGGGCATGTGGAGCAGGGAGGCCCAACATCCCCAAACATCTTGGCTTGAGAATGATGTGTCCTTTCTAGGGCACTTGGATAGGGGTCCTCAAGTCCAGCTGTGCAGGCTGGTCACCGAGGCTACTTGAATTGCACTTCCTGGATGTGATCGGAGGCCCTGGGATCCTTTTAATTGAAGTTCCCCAGGGACTTTAATATTCAGTATGAGCTATGCTCCAAGGCAACCTCTGATTCAGAAACTTATGACAAAACATTTAATGGAATGCCCATTTAAATGTCTGTGGATTGTTCCCCATGCCTATTAGTTGGTGATAATAAGGACTACTTCATAGCATCAGCATCTATAGGAGGACTGGAGTCCGGTGGGACTAGGGATGAGAAAAGTCTCACTTCATCCCGACACATCCTAATCCTCACACTAGTCTTTCAAGGTGAGTGCAGGTTTTTGAATGGAGACAAACCAAGAAATTGTAGCTCAGGGATGTTGACATGAATCCCTGGGTTCATCTATGGAGCATGAGTTTAACACAGGCTCATGTGTATCCTCCCCCCCCCACCCCCACCGCAGCTGAAGGTCTTTTCCCAGCCTACAGTGGGACTCTCTTGACCCGCCAGTGCTTTCACAGTCCCTATGGTGGCGGGGTTGAGTCCTCTGGTTCCCAACGTCTCCAGACCACAGGGTGGATGATATGCAGCCCACCTAGACTGCCCTGAAGCCCAGCGGCCAAGGACCTTCGCCCTTTAACCCAAAGGACCACCACCATTCCTCAGTATCTCTACTGCCAACCTCTGAATCAATCTCAGCTTGTTCACAGGAATGTACCATTTCAAAGTTGATCCATATTCTGGTTTCAGCTTGGAAAAAGGAGTCCATAACTCACATGGAGACCTCCTTCCTCAGAATTCTTCCTGAACCAGACTGTCAAGTGGGAGAAGTTCTGGTCTATGGTGGCTTTGATACATTGTCTCAAGCCTCCATCAGTGTGACCTTCACACCAGCTGGGTATAACCTCAGGAAATGTAACATGCCTCTGGGTGTTCATTAACAACCAGCTGTGCCTGGCATACTGGCATATGCCTATTATGTTGAGGCAGGGGGATTCTGAGTTCGTAAAAAACAAAACTCTGTCTCAAAAAAAAAATAAAAGATAAAACAAAAATTTTGTGAGAACTATATATACTTAGCAGAGTCTCTGTGATACATACCTGGGATATGAGTCTATGGGAGCTACAAATGCACCAACATAAGGCCTCCCGCAACACATTTATCACGATTCCCTCCTCCTGCAAACATCTGTCATGACTCCTCCCTCCCCCAACATCCCTGACATGACTCTTCCCTCCTCCAGCATGTTATAGGACTCCTCCCTTCCTAACTCACATGTCATAATTCCTAACTCAACACATCTCTCATGACTCCTCCCTTCCCAATACACTTGTCATAACTCCTTCCTCTGTAGCACATCTGTCTCTCTTGACATCTTCCTTCCCAACCCATCTGATATGAGTTGTCCCCACAACACCACTATCATGCCTTCTCTTTTTCCTACTCACCAGACATGACTCTTCCTTCACCCACCACACTGACACAATCTCTACTAAAAGAATTGTGAGGGAGTTGGGCCCATTACATTGAAGTCAGGGTTACCTGAGGCATCACCATCGGTTTGGTGCATCAATCTAGAGAAGCGATCTTGGGAACTGAAAGGAATTTCAAGCACTAGCTGGCATGGTGAAAATAATTCAGAAACACAGAAAACAAAACAGTAGCAACATGTCATAAGCAAACTGAAAACGTTCGCATAATGAGGAGGGGTATGGGGAGAAGAGATAAACATATTTATTCCCCACGGTCCCAGGGGCTACCGATTAGGTGTTAGTTAGGCTCTGTTGTACTGCGCTTCAGTAACAAAATAATGCACACACGTCAGCAATTCCACAAGAAGCTGTGCGTGTCTCACTCGACTCAAGCACAGGGAAGACTGTGAATTCTTGGTTAATTTTTTGTTGCATCATGTGGAGCACTTAGCATTTGGTGCCACTGCAGGAGGGGAAGAAGGAGATGGAAGAGACATGGGCTTTGAGTTTCTATGTTATTTCCACTCATGATCCATCAGAACCAGTCACATGACCTGGATGCCTTTACAAAGGAGGCTGTGTGTGTGTGTGTGTGTGTGTGTGTGTGTGTGAGCGTGTGTGAGAACATTGGGGAGTATGCTCAGCTAACCATTACTTCTATAACATTTCACGATGACCCCACATCTTTTACACCCCATGATGTTTTTAAAAAAATATTTATATTTACGGTTTAAACATTCCATACACGAATATGATATATCTTATTCACACGTGCATCTTCCTCCCCATCCAATACCCTCAGAACCCTTTAACTTATATGCTTCCCAATTTTATATCCTCTTTTAAAAATTTTTATTAGTATTTTTAATCCAGTGAGTTAGTGCTGCCCATTTGTGCATGGACATGGAGTCACCCACTGGGAGCATGGTAGCTTCCCTGTGACCCTCTCTCAAGGCGAAGGGACACGTCCTCCTCCCAGGATAGTTCATCAGCCAGGGCTGGGGCCTTGGGAGCCCCTTCCCCAACCATCCTGGGCTATTTAACTGACTTCTGGTCCCGTGTAAGCTACTGTGAGTTCATGTATGAAGCATACCCATCATGGCCGGAAGATAGCATTCCACGGTACCCCTCTCCATCCTCAAACCTTTGTCAGAGAAACTTCTTACAGTAGTTGGTAGTGATTACGGCAGACATGTATTGATATTCAAGTGCTGAGAATAATCAACAATAAGAAAATAATAATAACAGTAATAATCAGCTATAGATGGGATATCCCCAAGGTACAGGGCACACCCCAGAAGAGGGGACAGAAAGAATGTATATATACATAACACAGACACAGTTTCCAGAGTCTGTTTAGTGTTGCTTTGTATGCACAGGTGTTTAGGGACCTGACCGCTTGGGATTAGGCAACCTATCAGGGGGTACTGTCCTTGGAGAAAACTGGTTCTCAAAGTCCCCCATTGATCATCTGTAGCTCTTTGGCTAGGCATGGAGCTTTGTGAAATTTTCCCATCTACATTGGCACATCGACTGGAGTTGTTATTATGCAGGTCTTGTTTAGACAACCGTATTGAGATTTCATGGGTGTAGCTTTCCTGTCATGTCTAGATGATGCTATCTAATACTGGGTGTCCTGGTTCTCTTGCTCTTATGATATTTTTGCCCCCTTTTGTGAGGCTCCCCCAAATGATGCATTGTGGTTATATATTGGTCAGCACTCTGCATTGAGACAAGATTACTTCTTGTCTTTGAAACCGGATCTTGAGAGCTTAAGTCCAGAGTCAGGGTAGAGATGGGATGTAGCATCTGGTGCAAGATCTGATCATGTTTGGCCTCAGTTCATTGAACTGGACTTAAAGAATCGAGTCATATTGTAACTGATGCCTGCATATCCAAACTATCACCCGTTAGGATCATTCTGTAGTTATCAATGACCCTGACCAACCATTTCCTGGAGAATGAGATTCACTCCTGGTTTTCGATATGAATACAACATTGATAGTCTAGGTGGTACTCACTCTTTTCTAGACTTGAAAGAATTAAAATGTTAAAGAGAAAAGTGTTAGGCTACCAGGCAAGTGACACTGTAGCCCACTGTAGGGGCTGGGTGATGGCAGATGACAGCAAGAGTTCTGGAATCCCACTGTGTGCATACTGATTCGACTAAGTCCTGGCTGTGTGACTAGGCTAGTTTCTGAGTCTCTCTGCTCTTCATTTACCATGACGGTAAGTTGAGGATACGTCACCTACCTTACAGAATGGTCGAGTATGTTAGCAAAAGGGAATGAATGGGTCTGTGCTTACCACATAGCAGATGTTGTGCAATTGTTCCTTCCTCATGTCCCTGCCCTGTACTGGGCTGGAATGTCTCCTCAGTGATCCCACCTAATAGGACTTGTTATGTTCTAGTTGCTAACCTCCTTCCCATATTAGTTCATGCCTATGTTTCTGGTGCCTAGCAGCCGGGTGCCTGAAACATCCCTGGTGTTTGGTGTTATTCTTACTAATATTTGTCAGGAGGAATGAAAGGATTCAGAGATCAGCTGGCCCAAGCTGGAGCCCTGAAGATCAGTGTTACAGGAATTAGGTGTGAGTCATCTAGGCATGTGGCCATGGCCTGAGGAAGCCTGCTTTCAGGCCCAGAATAATCTGAATCTTCTGAGGGGAGGCACGTGGGGACAGGAAAGCCTTACTCAATACCTGCTCTGGGCCAGAGGTTGACATGGGCTTGTCCTTTACTGAGACACACATTGTTAGAGCAGGTCATCGCGAACAAATGGCACTCTGACTACCAAATGAGGGAGCCCTCAGGGTCCTACTCTCTCAGTCCACTTGCCCAGACATGGGAGGAAACTGGGTGAAGATTTGAGAGTTGAGCAGAAAATCAAACTATTTTTCTTGCCAAAACCATCTCTGCAAATTATGATGCCTTCTGAGCTTGGGTTTCCTTCTTCAACAAAATTCTGAATCACTGGAAATTCCTGTCCTGTGAGGAGGAGAGGAAAAGACTCTCCTCCCACAGGTACAGTGTCCTGTTAATGTTCTCCTCTTAAAAATCAGCACGTATTGTATAACACAGTAAAAATAAAAATAATCAACGTCACCAGGACATTTTCATATGTGTATAGTATGAACTTTGGTCTCTTGCCTCATTTCCTATGTAGTGTGTGTGTGTTTAAGCTAGAGTACATATCTGAGAGCCTTTCCTTAAGATCATTAGCCTTGTTTGTTGATGCAGGAGCCAATATGTATGTATGTGTGTATACATACACATATACACGCACATATATGTATATACATGAGGCAGGGATTTGTTATTATAGCTTAGTCTGGCTTCAAACTCTGATCCCCCTCCTCAGCCCTCTTACTGCTGGGACTGCTCCTGTGTACTGGCATGCTCTGTTCCATCATTTAGATCTTAATTTGACACCTGTTCCTATTGTACTGTTCTGCACGCTGCTGCTCATAGTACTTTATGAGCATTGGCTCACTCTAACCATCTTGCTGGCTTTGAAAGATTGGCACCATCCTCCCTACCTGACGAGAGATTAAAGCACAGAGATGCAAAGTGTTGTCGCTCGTGACCTATAACTAATGTGCCATAGGAATGGGGACCAACGGGCTAGTTCCAGAATTAGGTCTCAGAATGTCTCCATCTCATTGGTGTCCTACTACCTTCACTTATGGCTCAGACAACTCACCAAAGAAGCATTGGTGCTGAGAGATCCAAGGATGTAGGGGTTCCAAGGACACATGCTTGCTCAAGTTCGCTCAGCTGCAAGCAGTGGGGCTACAACGGAGACTCATGCTGTCTGACTCCTGAATGGCAGCAGGCTGGGCTAACTGGCCTGTATACAGAGGAAAGAGGCCTTCCCTTACAGGCTCGGAATCCATGGGCGCCTCCCTGAGAGTCCTTTTCTTCTCTGTTCTGTTTGTTTTCTTCCCGTCTACTTCCTAGTGTTGGGGCTTCACACTGAATGTTGGTGTCAGTGCTGATGGTAGTGGGCATCCTGTCTTGCCCTCGACTGTGGTGAGGGGCTGCTAAGGCTTCCTCTCTTTTCTTCATGTGTTTATTTACGGGAGCTCCTTGGTCTCTCTCCAAGCTCTGCATCAGCAGCATCAAGATGGGGTATGGAGCATGACTCTGTCTCTTGCTTACAAGAGAACTTGGGCAAGCTATATGACCTCTCTGCTTTTCAGTGAGTCAGCACTTAACATTAAAAGATTTACAATTAGTAGACTCACCTTTTAAAAAAGGTGGAGTCATTGTAAGTTGCCCAGGCTGGTCTCAAATTCTAGAATGAAACAATTTTCCTGCCACTGCCTCTTCAGTAACGGAGACTATGGCTTTTTCTCTTTTAAAAACAGTCTCATTATGAAGGCCTAGCTGGCTGGAGCTCACCATGTAGACCTAGGTAGTCTTGAACTCAGAGATGCAACTGCCTCTGCCCCCCAGAGTGCTGGGCTTAAAGGCATGTGCCACACTGCTTGGTGGCTAGGCAATTTTTAAAAGCTGCAAAATAATAATGAGAAATCTTAGAAGCACCTCTAGCTTGGGAAACAGAGGTAGGTGAAGGCCAGCCCAGTCTATAGAGCGAGTTTCAGGACAGCCAGGGCTACACAGTGAGACTCTGTCTCAAAAAACCTCACACACACAAGGGAGTACTTCTAAATACAAATTAGCCACTGTGTCTGTTACAGTATCATGGGGGATGCAGGTGACTCCCCAGAGTTTAAGTTTGGAAGTCCCTGAATTAGGAAATATGGGACTTGGTATATCATGTGGAATTTTATTTCTGTTGTTGTGATACAAAAAAAAAAAAAAAAAAAAAAAAAAAAATCCCAACAAAAAGCAACTGGTTCCATCTCCACAATAAGTAAATAACTAAATTTATTCCTCTCTCATACAATACATCCTGACCACAGTTTCCACTCCCTCCACACCCTTCACACATCCTAGTTACTTCTCCACTTCCTCTTTCCCTCAGATCCACTCTTTCTTTTTCCTTCAGAAAAGAACAGGCCTTTCAAAGAAATCAACTGAACATGGCATAAAAAGATACAATAAGAATAGGCACAAGCCCTCATATCAAGGCTGGATGATGAGATAATCCAATAGGAGGAAAATGGTCCCATGAGCAGTCAAAAGAGTCAAAGACAACCCCACTTGCCCTGGTAGGAGTCCCACAAAAACACTAAGCCAACAACCATAACTTATATGCAGAGGACCAAGCACAGCCCCATGCAGGTCTGTGACAATCACTTCTGTCTCTGTGAGCCCCTATGAGCCCTGATTTACTTGATTCTGTGGGCTATGTTCTCCTAGTGTCCCTGACCCTTCTGGATCCTACAGGCCTTCTTACCCGTTTTCTGTGTGATTCCCCAAGCTCTGAGGGGAGGACCCTGATGGACATCTCCTTTTTGGGCTTTCTCAACCTAATGTTGGCTGTGGTCTCTGCATCTGCTCCCATCAGATGCCAGAGGAAACCTCTCTGAGGACGATTGGGCTAGGCAGTAATCTAACTCATTGTGCTTTTTAAAGAAACTCCCAGAAAGGTGTGGGAAATCAGATTATCACTGGGGAGGATGGAAAGGCTCTGGTGGAAGTTGGCTAGCAAACTTCCATCTTTCCCCGGAATTTAAAAGGGATATTGCCACTCATTGGCTTTGACACTTAGCGTGCAACCTTCATTAGGATCTAATGTCGTACTGAGACATCTTTCCAGGTGTGACAGCCATGAATAGCAAATTAAAAAACCCTGAATTTGGAATGGAAGCATCAATTAGGTTGTCATAACAATTAAACCCTACTGAAGAAAACTAGGAAAGCATATTGAAAAACACAGCGTTACAGGTAAAATGATTTTTTTTTTGTGGTGTGTTAACTCTTCTTAAAATAATTTTTTAATTTATTATTTGAGAATTTAACACACCTAGACATTATGTTTTGATCATATTCAGCCCTGATCCTCTTTCCAGCTCCTCCTGGATTCCCCTTTCCACATTTATCTCCTTTTGTTTTCTGTGCATGGACATGAGGCCATCTACTGGAGTAAGCCAGAGCCTTCCTGGACAACACATGGCCACTGCATGAACCCACAGCAGCTGTGGTCGCAGTAAAGTGATATTGTGGCCATTTGTGGGATGGGCAGCAAAAGAAGTTGTTAGAGATTATTACATAAAAGAATTAAAATAGTTCAATTAATTTTGGTTTTACCTTCTAAAAGTTTCTGCTTAAGTTATATTTTATGGTATCAGTCATAAAAATATATGTTGCTAGAGATTATTACATAAAATAAAATAATTAAAATTGTTCAATTAATTTTGGTTTTTACCTTTTAAACATTTCTGCTTAAGTTATATTTTACAATGTTGATCATATAAATATGATTTATATATAACAATAAATATAGAGTCTGAGAACACAGAGGCATTGGCTGGACATTCTGTTATTCTTGCTACTAATCACAAAAGCTCAAAGACCACTGATCTTCATTTTAAAAAAATTATTTAATGTGTGGGCATATATGTGGAGGCCAGAGGTGGTGTACCTCAGGAGTTGTTCACCCTGTGTTTTGAGACAGGGTTTCTCACTGGGCTGAAGATCACTGTGTAGGTGGGACTGGATGGGCACAGTGAACTCCAGGGATTGGCTAGTCTCTGTCTCCTCAGCACAGGAATCCCAAATATGAACGACCATGCTTGGCTTTTTCTGTGGGTGTTGGCATCAAACCCAATCCTCATGCTTGCACATCAAGTGCTTTACTGGCTGAGCCATTCCCCTTACCTGATCATTCCTCTTACCTGAACCTCACTCTCTACTTGTATTTAGCCATTAGCAACTGGTTGGGTTAGATGACCCGGGTCTGGGGCCAGGGAGCAGAAGTTTGGAATCTTGGTTTTGCTACACACCAACCACTGTCTGATTCTAAGCAATTCAACAGATCTGGATACCAGTTTTGTCAATGGTAGAGTAGTAATTTATCATCTACACACATACACACACACACATACACACACACACACACCCCATTACAAGGTACTTGTAGAAAATATTTAAGTCTCACCTTAGAATTTCTTTGGTAGGTAGGGCTCTGAGTCTTGCAGTTTCAAAATCTCCAGTGATTCTTGTCATCACAGGAGTTTGAAGAAGAAGCATCTGAAGGTTCTGAAGCCTCCCCTCCCATAATCACTGAAGGATGCCGGGAATGAGCCTCATGCGTAAGTGCCATGAGCTTCCTTTGCTCCAGCAAAGGAAGTGTTCCTGCTGTACTCCAGCAGGGAGTGTTCCTTGCTCCTTTGTGATAGAAGGGAGATGGTGGGGAAGACCAAAGTGAATGCCCCTGATCTGGGACAGTAAGTGGACATCTCAGTGGGTAGAGCTTTGCTTCAGTGCCAATGACAAGAGCAAGAGGCGTCTGGGTAATAGAGAGGCAGTGAAGAAAATGTTGAACTTTCCTCCCCAGGTAGAAGTTCAGACAAAGGACTAGATCTCTGGAGGAGTGGGTTACTGGAAGGAAGACATTCATTGTACCTTCCTGGGAAGGCTATGGGCCATTGAGTCTTAGTCCAAGGGGCAGAAATGAGACATAAAATCATTGCTCATGCTGACTTAGGAGAGATTAAACCCTGAGCTGCATAAGGATTAAGCCAGGTAGCCATATGGGACAGCATCTGCTTCATCAGCCTTATCTGTCCTAGGTGCTTAATAAATGCATTCAACATGCAATCAGGTACTCACACTAACTCTTTCCGTGTGATGTTATCTCTGGGTATCGATTTATTTCTTTCCCCCATTTCTTGTCCCCTCCCCCTGCCCCTGTCTTCTTGTCTCTCTAGGGAGAACCCATCTGGCTGAGCAACACCAAGCTAAGGCTCTTCTCTAGTTCAGATACATTGCTGTGTCCTGACAGCCTGTGTTGTCCTCAGTTGAAGGTGTGGATAATTAAGGTAATGAACACTTTTCCACTAGCTGCTGAAAGCCTCATTAATCTACGCACAAGTTGCCACAGGCCAATTGTGACACCAAGGGTGGGAGGACCAACCAAAATAACTTCAGAAAAATTCATTAATCAGACTAATCAAGCAGGTTGTTCTGAACGGAGAGTTCTTTTCCTCCAGTGGTCAGAGGATTAGACATGAAAGAGATGTCTTAAGCAATGTTTGGGAACATCTAGGTTGTTTTACTGGCATTAAAGTGGCTGATGCTAATGGACTCCATCCAATGCATCAGCATGGATGGTTCTGCAACTGAGTATCTAAGGTTTCTAAGCACTGAGAAAGGGGGGGAAGTCACCATGAGATCACACAGACAAACACACCAACAAACACACCCAGGTATTACAGAGACAGCCAGCACCACCACATACTCATTTTTGTCTTGATGCTTCACAATTTTGCAGGTGCGGTGCCCTGGGGTCAGTTTGGAGATGTGACTATTTGTGGGTATGCCTCATCTAGTCCTCTCCTTTTCTGTCTTGGCAGCCTTGGAGGACACTATTCCAGATCACAGTACAGCGTTATAGTTTTCTGCTCGACCTGCCCTGCACTGCATGTGTATGGAGAATAAAGCTGCAGAGATTTCCTGACTATCCTAGTTTCAGTTCTGCCATAGTGATAAGTACCCCCAACAAAGAAACACCTTGGAGGAAAAGGGGTTTATTTTAGCTTATAATTCCAGGTTACAGTTCATTGTTTTGGGGATACTAAGGCAAGAGCTCAAGTAGCGAGTTACATCACACAAGTCGAGAGCAAAGAGAATGATTGCATTGTTCCTTTGCATTGCTCCAGTGCTTGCTTGCTCTTAGTTTTCTTCTCTCTTCTACTGTTCAGGACCATCTGCCTAGGGAGTGGTGCTGCCCACACTGGGTTGGGTCTTCCTACATAAATTAATAATCAATACAATCTCCCACAGGCCAACCTGATGTTGATATTTTCTCATTAGGACTCTTCCCAGCTGATTGTAGGTTGGGTCAAGTTGATAGTTAGACTAACCAGCATACTGGCTTTCACTGCAGCAGAAGCTAGCCCATCCTGAAAATGAATCTGATACTTTAAAACCTATGCATAATTTATATTTAAATATGGTGGTTAGGCTAGGTGTCTCATGACAACCTTAAGAGCAAAATGCCTGGATTTCTGTATGGCTTTCCATGGATGACATGAGATTGCTTCTGGACAAGTTGGGGTCATGGGTGATGGATGATGAAAATGTTACATGTATTCTAAGCCTGTACTCTAAAGAATTGATTAGCATATCTGCTGAGGCTTAGCAGTAGATGCTGAGAAAATAATCCCTGCCCTGTGTCATTCTACACTTTAACAATGGCTTGGTAGATGACAGAGATATACCTGCAGGTGCCCTGGAGTAACAAGAAACTGTCTTGACTGACAGATTCAGACCACAGATGAACCCAGAGGGACAGAACACAAACTTAGACTGACAAGATGGGAGATAAGTATTCCATATGAATATGTGTTTAGCTGAACCACGGAACCACAGAGAAGAGTGATGAGGTTCAAAAGCATTGTGAAAACTGATCTAACTACACCAGTGTTACTCAAGAATAGAGTAGAAAGATCAATCCACAAGGGCAGGAAATAACGTTGGAAGGTGACCTGGCCTTTAAAGTCTATGATTTCAAGCACTGAGGATCCACGCACAGTATCAGCAAGGAAGTGATGTGATCTGATGTGGTATTTTTTTAAACCATTCTTTACTTTTATTTACACAGTCAATAGTCAGTCTCTCCCTCTCTCCCTCCCTCTCTTCCTTCCTTCCTTCCTTCCTTCCTTCCTTCCTTCCTTCCTTCCTTCCTTCCTTCCTCCTTCTCTCCCTCCCTCCCTCTCTCCCTTTCTTCCTTCCTTCCTTCCTTTCTTCCTTCCTTCCTTCCTTCCTTCCTTCCTTCCTTCCTCCCTCTCTCCCTCCCTCTCTCCCTTCCTTCCTTCCTTCCTTCCTTCCTTCCTTCCTTCCTTCCTTCCTTCCTTTTCATTTTTCTCAGCTGATTAAAGGATGGCTAGAAGAGACATGGCCATTTGTTAAGTGTGAGGTACTAGTACATGAACTGGTTCATTTAATCATCTCAAGAATGATGTGAGGTAGATTTAGTTAGGCTCACTTTACACATAAAGAAACCAAGGTTCAGGGTAAGTTATGAAGTTTATCCACTCACTCCTTCAGTTTCTAGACTCTCTCTCTCTTCTCTCTCTCTGTGAAAATGTCAACCATAGTCATTGAGCCACCATGAAGGGAACCTTGTGGAGGATGAATCTGAGAGCAATAGGGGCTGGGTGAGATGGCTCAGTGGGAAAGAGCACCGACTGCTCTTCCAGAGGTCCTGAGTTCAATTACCATCTGTAATGAGATCTGATGCCCTCTTCTGGCGTGTCTGAAGCCAGCTACAGTGTACTTATATATAATAAATAAATAAATCTTTAAAAAAGTATCTGAGAGCAATAGAGAACAGCAAGCCATGATTGGCTACCGCAGTACCTACACTGTACCTACACTGTACAGCTATGAGTCAATGCAAGCTGAGACTTGTAGACTAGCTCTCTCTATCTTTGTATCACTGAGGGCCATCATAGTCTGCACAATTTCCAAGACAAAACATGATAGCCTGGGTGGCTTAAGTCATAGACAGTTATTTTGTATTAGTTCTGGGAGGTTCAAGGCCAGGGTGCTAGCTGTTTCAGTTTTGTCTGAGGGCATGCTTCTTGCTCTGTCCTCACATGGTCTTTTCTAGTGTCTGTGTTTTGTCTCTCCTTTCTCTCCTCCTCTCTCTCTCTCTCTCTCTCTCACACACACACACACACAGAGAGAGAGAGAGAGAGAGAGAGAGAGAGAGAGAGAGAGAGAGAGAGAGAGAGAGAGAGAGAGAGAGAGAGAGAGAGAGAGAAAGAGAGAGAGAGAGATTGAGAGATTCTGCTATGTAGCCCAGGCCTCAGATTCCTAGTGATCCTCCTGCCTCAGCCTCCCCCTGTACTGGAGTTACAGGTGTGAGCCACCACTTTGAGGATTTCTCTTTTGTATTCTTACTTCTTCTGTTTCATCCATCAATCCCTGTGTAAGTTGCTACCTCTTCCGTATCATTCTACCTACTCTCCTCAAACTTCGGTTGTACCAAAGCCCTGCAGTCCCCCGAGACACAATGTCTTCACTTTCTGCATAAACTATCATTTTTTTTTGTTCCTCTAGTTTGGGTGTTTCCTCCCCTAGGACGCCTTCCTGACCACCCTGTTTTGTTAGGTGCTTCTTCAAGCCCCATCAATACTCCATACTTACCCTTCCCGTTTACTTCATTATATGATGTGGTTGACTATGTGCTTGGATTTCCTACTGATGTACATGTTCACAAGAGAAGGCTCTAGATCTTGGTTTTTGTAGTTCCCATGCTTAACACACAGAGGGTATTGGACCATAGCCTAGGCTAGAGCCAGACCATCCAGGTTCAAGTTCTAGGTGTACTCGTAGTCTCAGACCTCGGATGCATTATTAACCTCTCAGGGCATCTATTTGCAAATCTAATAAGATGTGAAAAGCAAAGCCAAGGCATTTGTGTTGTGAAAAGCTCTTAGGATTGTGACTAGCACATGGCTGATGTTCAACAATTGCTGTCTTTTATTAGGAGATGACTGATCAAAGCACATTATCTTCAAGATAACATTTTACATGCAGGAGATTCATTTTTGACTAATCTGATAGGTAGGAATTTGCTCTCTCACTTCTTGCAGAGAACAGGCCGGTTTGTGTTGATGCTTATCTTGTAGCTCCTGAGGGTCAGAGCTAAGATGCAAACCAGATCCGCTGGGCCTAGGGCTCTTTTTTTGGCCAACTTGTCTCAAAACTTCTCTAATAATCTCTTACTTGATCTACTCCTTTAAAGATCTTTTTTAGGGCAATGGTTCTCAGCCTGTGGTTTGTGACCACTTTGGGGGTTGAATGACCTTTTGACAGGGGGTAACATAGCAGATATCCTGTATGGCAGATATTTACATTACTTATTTCATACGAGTAGCAAAATTATGGTTATGAAATAGTGGTGAAATAACTTTATGATGGGGAGCTATCCACAACATGAGGAACTGTATTAAAGGGTCACAGTATTGGGGGGCTGAGAACCACTGATTTAGAGAGGAGTTAGGATGAGGGAGAAGAGGTAAAGGACAGACCTCTTGAATTTAGTTAGAAAAATCTAAAGATCCTTTAGAAAAGCTAAACCCAGATTCTTCAGTGTTGGTAATAAGACATGAATCTTCATGAAGACAGGGTTATTTTCAGTGTTGATTGCTCTCACAGCATTTATGCTCTCACAGATCAACTTCATTCTAGGTTTGAGCTTAGAAGTCAAGGGTCTGACCTATTAAGTTGGCCCATAGGGTGTTGTTTCCTGGGTAATAGGAGACCACAAGTCCAAAGTGACTCTTAGACATTGCTGATCACCATTGTGCATACAAACGACACTGAGTGATTCACAGGTGCCACAAACACGGCGAGTTCAGACTTATTGGAGAGTCAGATGCTGGTGATTCTGATAGCTTTCCTAAGGATATAGACAGTTTACGAAACCACCTTGCAATAGAATAAAAATAGCAGCAACAATAAACTAGTACCAGTAATAAGACAGTAGAGACCCACATTTCCTCTACGAGAACTTAAAAGCTCACACTTTCCCTTTCTGTCACCTTTCTGTGTCTGATAAGGTGTTGTACCAAGAGTGAGATCTGGTGTGGGGCCTGGCTGAGGCGAGCTCTCTCTCTCTCTCTCTCCCTCCCTCTCTCTCTCTCTCTCCCCCTCTTTCTCTCTCTCTGGTGTTGAGGCCTGCAGGTCTCCCTCTCTCCCAGGTTCTGACCTGTGGCTGCACAGTGCATTAGTTAAAAAGGAGGCAATGTATAAATGAGAGATATTTTATTGTAGGAAGGAGAAAATAGGATGGTCAAGTAGAGAGAATGAGAGGAGAGGAAGGAGAGAGAGAGAAAGGAAAGAAAAGAAAGCAAGAGAGCAAGAAGGCAAGAGAAGAGAACAAAGAGCGGGAAAGAGAGGAGAGAGAGAGAAAGAGGAAGAGGGAGGGAAGAGCAAGAAAGCAAGAGAGAGAGGAGGGGGCAAACCACCTTTTATATTGTATGGGGCGTGGCATGTCTGGCTTGAGGTCAGATGACTGGGGATAGGGTCCAGCTAGAATGCTGGGAGCTTGGAGCATTGCCTGCCTGATAGAGCACACATCTCCTACTGGGGCAGCTGTGAGGGGTTGTGATTGAAACAGGAACCAAAGACTCAGGAGCTTGGCCAAGCTCCTTCAGCCCCCTGTAAGCAGAAATTGCCCACAGAGGCTCCAGGGCTGAAAGCCAAATACTCAACTGAGCCTAAGTTGAACAGTTACCTGAACAGACCATTGCCCCACACTGCCCCCACAATAAGGTAGAAGAAATCAAGCTTTCAGGAATGCAGTTGAGAGTCCTGAGCCAGGTGGGTGGTGGTACAGGTCAGTAACACCAACATTTGGGGAGAGGAGGCGGGAGGAGAAGCAAGAGGTACAGGGGAACTTGGGCTATATAATGAGACAGAGCTTCAGAGAGAACTCAGTAGCCAAAGGATGGCTACCCTGTCCTAGCTGGGTGTGTCTCTCATTCCCTGGACTCTGTAAGTGGAGCCAGAGGCTGACTGAATGTAAATGTGTTTAAACAGGGAGCTCAGAGGTAAAGTGAGCAGTTAGCTCTAGAACATAAATAAGCTGGCTTGTAAGCCATAATCCAACAGTCTTCCAAAAAATCAGCAAGAAAACAAATCTCCAGTTTGTGAACAAAAGCAGAGAAATCCAGGGCTACTGAATCTCAGTGTAAAAGCAACACATTCGTTTAGGACACTTGGAAGGGTCATTGGTGCCCCTTCTTGGCCAAATGATGAACTCTGATAGAGGAAAGATTTTTTTTTTTAATGGAGGTTCCTGGGAAAAGTCTTAAATGAATGGAGTCTGAGATCTCTACAAGCACACATGTGCTTTCATCTTGTGGACACAGGATGGGATGAAAGATGGTGGGCAGTTATGTCATCTCAAGGCCTATCCTGAGGATTGGTTGAAATATACTGCTCCAGGGCTAGTAAGTACCAGGTTGGGAGCCCTTTCAGTGCTCTGTAGACTGGCTTGTTCTGTTTGATATACAAGTTTCCATTATGAATAGACTGAAGGAAAATCTCTGTGAAGACTGTAATTAGATGTTCCACATGTACTCCAGGAAGGGATTCAATGGCATGGTGTCCATCTTCTCCATCTCTTTGACTTCTACCAAGTGCCTTTGTAGGAGCATACTAAGTGATTCCTGTATGTCCTCCTCTGTCAGCTCCAGGTGAATCCCATCTTGGTCATCTGGATGAGCTGAGAACCAAGGCATCTATGGGCTTGGAAGCAGGCATTGATGGTCACAGAGATTCCCTTATTTAGCAAGAGAACTGGAAGCAGTGGGAAAAATGTGAAACCCTGACTTCAAGGTGGGCCAAGAGCAAAGCTCCGATGAGATGTGTGACTAATATTGTTTATTTGTTTGTTTTTGTTTTTGTTTTTAGTGGACACTGACACTCCTTGGCCTGAAGACAAGATTTTCACTCATCCCAGTGAAAGCCATATCCATCATGGACCAATGGCCATTTTCCACTTTCCCAAACCTTCCCTGTCCTTCCTTATCCTCTCTACCTGCCCACATTGGCACTGTGCAAACACCCTGGAGCAGGAAGTAACTCTATCATACACAGCCTGGTCCTGAGCCTGGGAAACTCAGGACTGTCCTGATAATCCACAGCAAACCCTATCATACCCCCAAATGCTGCCCCCTTGTACTGAGGAGCCTTTCTCTAAGTGACCCCTCTTTATCTCTAAACCTGCACCATCCCCTTTATCCCTGGAGGCCCAAAGGGGTGGGCTCTGCTGGCAGTTCTTTCTAGAGCTTTCATCTCAATGAGATGCTTTCATTTTCAATAAGACAATGTATCCTCAACTGCAGGAACCTTACAATGTTCTTTGGGTAGGTTGGCAAAGAGAACACTCTCAATGGCGCATCAGTTGTGGGAGTAGAAGCTGTAATGAGGACCACAGAGCAGGTTTATGGTCATGCCTTAGACTCGGAGCCATTAGTGTGAAGCATCACACCAGTCTCAAGTTTTTCCCCACTGTTCTGTAATTATTCCTTCTATCCCTGAGCAAGGCTGGTTAAGACTCACTGACAAAGTTCAGGAAGTAGTCAAAACTCACAATTGTAAGGAAGTTCCTGAAACTTACCAGATTCATCAGGCCTCTCTCTCAAAGCTATATAAATAGTAATAATGTCAGGGAGGAGGAGAATCTATGACTGACCAAACTGCCTGAAACTCATGCAAGGAGTTCCCACGATACAGTTTTTGTGAGTCATTGCCCATGATCGGGTGGGTTATTGTTGATGCAGCTGCCTTTGGGGCATTTGTGGTCCTGTAACTGTTTACCAAGACTCCTGTAAGTAACCCCCGATAAACCCACTGGTTCACTAAGTTAGGCTTGGGTGGATCATTTCTTTGGTTTGCTGTTGATGACTTATTTGGGGTGAATAAGTGTTTTCTCATGTCTTATGAAGAAAAGTCACAAAACACCCAGCTTAATAACTTTGGACAAATCACCACATGCAGCTTTAGTTTATTTACATGTGTAGTGGGAATACAACACTGGGAAGAACACTGAGAATATTAACTGTAGTCACATATATGCAGCAATAGGGACAGTCCCTGCACATGGCAGACAGCTTTTTCCTTTATCAATTCACCAGTGGATGAAAAGCCAAGACCTCAGTGCCAGGGCATTGAGAAGATAGCTTTAATTCTCTGGGTTTAATAAAGCGATACGCCCTTAATTTTTATCAGCTTCTTTTAAACTTGTAGGCTCTCTTCTTTTTCACTCAGCAGTGGTGCATTATCGTGTGTGTTGCAGAGTCAGGATTGCACTGGACCCTTTAAGAGAGGAAACCATGCATTGTGAAAAAAGTACTTAGGATTCCCAAGGAAGGGCTCCGCAGGAAGATGGAGCAGCTGGTGCTGCAGAGATGTGTGTTGGATATAGGTAATGTTCTTCAAGCTAAGCAACATGGCCTACATGAACAGTGTCTTTCTCATATTATACCATCTGGGAATGGGAAGTTCTGGCTAAAATAGCCCAGTCAAGGCTCGCATGCTCATTTGCTGCTAATGGTTCTCTTCCCAAGTTTGTCTTTTTTTTTTGGGTGATTCTGAATAACATCCAGAAGCTGGGGATGTCTGGAAGGTCACAAGGATGAGTATTTGTTTTTGGTGGGTGGTCCCCAGAAGGATTAGAGCAGGATGGGTGGATTCTACCGAGGACTGGCTCTAAAGTCATTTAAAAAGATTTATTTATTTTACGAATATGAGTGTCTATCTGCATGCATGTCTGTGCACTTGAATGTGCATGCTTAGTGTTTAGAGGATAAAGGAGAACATTAGATCCCCTGGAACTTGAGTTACCAATCCTAAGCTTTCACGTAAGTGCTGAGAGCTGAACCCAGTCCCCCTGCAAAAGCAGCCAGCGCTCTTAAAGCCTCCAAGCCATTGCCCCAGTCCTTCTGATAGAATTTTTGAGGCTGAGATCTAAGATGCTATCGCTGTCATCCCAATGAACATGAACACTCTGAAATCACCGAGAGGCTGTCAGGCTGCGCCCTGCTGTTCTCACTCAGTGTGGAGAGCCTGAGATGACATGTCTTCATCCAGGTCCCCAGAGTACGGAAGTCACGTGGGATGACACACAGAATCTCTTGACATTGCAGTCACTGGTCTCATGAGATTTCCAGGCTCAGTATAATCTGCTCTTTGAAGCCTGTGGATCTCTCCTCATAAACAACACTTAGGTAAAATACATGCTTATCTAAATCTATAATAATATTAACATCAAAGATTTAAAAAATTAACATTTAAAAATTCAACATGGCATCCTTATTATTGACATTACAGTAAACACACACACACACACACACACACACCAGTAAGCCAAGATTGACAAGCCAAACCACCCACATGCTATAGTTTTGAGTGCAAAATTCTGTTTCTTTTGATATTTATGATCATGTTAACTATTTTATATTCTGATGTTGCATTTGCTTTTTGATTATTATTTTAAAATAATTTTATTGGTGTGTTTATATGTGAGTAGGCGTGTGTGAGTGTGGGCAAGGCGCTCAGAGGTCAGACGTGTTGGATCTCTCAGGAACTGGAGTTGCAGGTGGTTGTGAGCCATCTGACATGGGTGTTGGGAACTGAATGCAGGTCTTCTGCAAGAGTATGATGCTGGAGCTGAGCCATCACTTCTCTAGCCCTTCATTTATTTATTATGTTCATGTCTTAGAATTTAATCCCCAGAGCAACAGTTGAGAGATTGGACCTTTGAGGTGCTAAGTGAATACAGAGCTCACACAGACTTTCTGACTCTTTGCTTTGGACCCATTGTAGAAAGTTTGCTTGCTGAATTAGAAGTGTCAAACACCTTGAAGGTTCTCTGTGTGTCTTCCCAGTCTAAGCTTTGAGTCTCCTGTGACTTCTGAGCTCCTGCCCATCCTTCATCTTGCTGACTGGGGGATGCATCCAGTTTCTTAACCACCTTTCTTACCACTGGCTAAATATCTCTTTGCTTTGCTGGGCTGTAAATCTCTTAATAAAATCTGATTTAAATGGAAAGACCTTTGGGGTCATCTTTACTGCTCTAGTGGCAACTGAATGGGAAGGAGACATTGGTTGCTTCGGTAGCTTCCTCTGTTTTCCAACCAATAAAAATGTATGAAGCATGCATGCCTGTCGGAGTGCAAGGATTTGCCCCTAAGCTCCTATCTCATCCCTAGCATTGAATCATGTGTGGGTCCTTTCCAGGGCACCTGGTCTGTGGGGTGGCCTCGGCAGCCTGGATCTTCATGAGTCACCGCTTTCCTTCTGCCACAGCTCCCTATTTGCTCAACAGTCACTTAATGGCTTCATCCCTTAATTGCCTGTTCTATCAGTTTTCCCATCTGTAGAATGGGGACTGTGATTCTGGGCTGACAGGGTGTTGGGAGTATTAATGAATGTTTTGAGGCACGTTGAGATCTGTAGATAAACAAACCTCAAGACGTAGAAAGTGCTAATGAGCCTGGGGTTGAGCAACTGGCCTTGAGAAGTAGCTTTGTTTCCCACAGAGGAGCTCTGGGCAGACATGTGTCTCCTGGCTGCCTCAAGAGGAACCAAAACAGTGGATTGGGACATCGGCTCTTCCCAGGACCACTTCATCCCTCAGGCAAACGAGAAACGAGAAAGCAAGTCGAAAGCCACACCAAAACGACCCCCCAAGGTAGCCTGTCCTTTGAACCGACTTTGAATGTTTAATAGGATTCCTTGGCATGTATTACAACATTGAAGTCTGAATGCAGAGTGAGTCGACTGTCATGCACACAGTTTGGTAGTTATTTTCATTTTCCCTGTGTGTGTGGTGCTGCGGGTCAAACACGTGGCTGCTTGCATGTAAGACAAGCGCTCTACCCGCTGAGTGACACCTCAGCCTTTGTGGCTGCTTTTTTTTTTTTTTTTAAATCTGTAGCAAGTTTGTTCACTACTAATGAGAATAATTACCACTTATGAAGTGCCTACTGTGTGCCGGGCCCAGATGATTACTCGTCCCATCAGTCTGATGAGTAGGTACTTGTATGACTTCCTGGGCCAAGCACGCTGTGATGTGAGGATATTAAGGAGGCTCGCAGTCTAGCAAGACTCATGTAAGTGCCAAGTATTAGAGATGGGATTTCTGTCAGACACTTTTGTTCATCATCTGGCCCTATTCTCTTTCACTGTATTCCCATTTATGGTGTCCATAGGAGCTACAGTCATCACCCATGACCCATGGAAGGGTGTTTTCATTCTTCCTCACAAACCACAATCTGCAGGTGCTTAAGCCCCTCAAATAAAATACGGCAAGGTTTTCATGTAAACTATACACACTGTCATCTATAGTTTAATTTCTAGATTACTTATAATACTTATAAGTAGTGGTTATATTGTAGTGTTTAAGGAGTAATGACAAGAAAAAGGCAGTGAATATTTGGTATGGATATAATTGTTTTGCCTATTTCTCATAACAGTTGTTTAAATTCACACACAGATTCGGTAACCCCAAATCTGTAGGGCCAACTGTCTATGTAAGAAGGAATATTGAACCTTATAAGATGTTAAGAGATAAAATGATTAAATGTTACAAAAGTTATAGGTATGAAAGCTAACTTAAAAGTACTGGGATGCTGGAAAACCTGGAAGACACTGGGATGCAGGGGTCTGAGATTCTCCAGAGGCTGATCTGAGTACTGATGTGTCTGCTTTCCCTAAGGCTCACTCACAACTCAGGCTGATGTTGAGGGCATCTCTGTGGTCAGGGTGCAGGAGGCTACATTGGTAGCTAACTCCTTAGGGCATTTCTGCAGATGGGGAAGCTGGGACACACCTCTCTCCCACACCTTCATTCCCTATCAAAGCCGAGACAAACAACAACAGCTGCTGCTCGCTCGCCTGGGTGCTCAGCTGGGCGGCCACTCTTGGCACACTGTCAGGGAGAGTCATGAGAAGGGACAGAGGTTCTGTTTAGGACCCCTCTGTGTGTCTGTGGACACGCTGAGGCAGCTGTGAGTAGTTCTATGTCATAGATGAATGACTAGGTCTGTGCTGGTGCTGGAGTCAGACCTGGGCAGATACATTGCTTTAGCTGCGTCCTTCAGAGCTGGTGTTTACAATGGTCTAGATTATCGTTACAGACATGAAGTTTTAGCGAGGATTTCAGGATTTGGCGAAATTGATAAAACCTACTAATTTCAGCAGTCATCAGAGGAGGAGAGGTCAGATCAAGGAAACACACGGTGTGCCTCAGTCTCACATTGAGTGGAGAGGGTGCGGTGTGGATTCAGGTTCCTGTTAGTCATGGGACCATCTTCTTCACAGCTGTCCATGCATCCCAACAATGTCACCATTCTTTGTATTCAACATTTGGTGTGTGCCAGCTGTCACCCAAATGAGACATATGATCTCCTCTTGAGTGTTCTCGCTGTATCTCCGGAGTCCACCACTATAGGCAGTCCTCTGAATCCATGGCTTCTGTGAATTCAAAGTGCTCAGAGAGTACAGACAATCCAAAAAAACAAAAATCCAGGAAAAATTGCATCTGTTCCGAATGCCATTTTTTTTCTAAAGAGTGAAAGTGTCATTGTGACACTGTGTTAGGTGCGATGAACAATCCAGAGGTGACTTAAGGGACACAGGAGAATGTGCACAGGTCATATGCAAATGTACTATCATTATATAAAGGCTTAGTATTTAGCCAAAATACATGCATCGAAGGGGAAATAGAACCTGTAGAGACCACCTCCAGTAGATAGGCATGGTTCCCAGTGGAGGGATGGAGCCACCCACCCATCTCAAAGTTTTTAACCCAGAAACGTTCCTGTCCAAAGGAAAGACAGGGACAAAAAAATTGAGCAGAGACTGAGGGAAGGGCCATCTGGAGACAGCCCCATGAGGGGATCTATCCTGTCTGCAGACACCAAACCCTGCACTGTTGCTGTTGCCAAGAGGCACTTGCTGACAGGATCCTGGTGTGGCTGTTCCTTGGGAGGGTCTGCCAGCAACTGACCAATGCAGATGTGGTGCTTGGAGCCAACCATCAAACTGAGCTTGGGGACCCCAGTGGGGTAGCTGGTGGAAGGACTGGAGGACCGGAGAGGGATTGCAACCCCATAGGAAGAAGAATGTTGGCTGGTCAGACCACTCAGTAGTCCTAGGGACTAGACCACCAACCAAGGAGTGTATAGAGAGGGATCCATGACTCCAGATACATATGTAGCAGACAATGGCCTTGTCTAATGTCAATGGGAGGGGAGGCCCTTGGTACTGTGGAAGTTTGATGCCCCAGTATAGGAGGATGTTGGAGTGGTGGGGCAAGAGTGGGTGGGGGAACATGAAGAGGCAATGGGGAGGCAGGAGAGGGTGAATATGGGAGGGGCATTTGTGGAGGGATAACTGGGAAGTGGGATGTCATTTGAGATGTAGACGAATGGAATGATTAATAAAAAAATAAAAGACTTGAGTATTCACAGAAATGATCTTCATGGATCCCAATGGATGATGACTATACCAAGTATGAGGTAGGTGCATCACAGGGGTCAAGAACTAATTATTATTGATGCTTTTATAATGTTGTTCTACTGTGAACGGGCAAAAGCCTCTTTGTCTTGTATCAGCTGAAGCCATCTTTGGTTTTTACCTCCGCCATGAAAAGTCCCAAGGGAAAGCACCCAGCCTCGTTTTAGAAACTCGGGGTTGAAGTGCCCTAGCTAACGGGCATGCTCTTGGCTCTTGTTAAACTGCTTGTTAAACTTGCTTCCCCGCAAACCAGGATGTAGTTTTTCTGTGTTCTTTAATTTTAAAAGCTCCCTGCAATCCGCATTCAGGGCTGCTCTGGGAGGTGTTTCTACTCAGGCAGTCCCCAGCCTGCTCAGTACAGACTCCCAGTTCGAACTTTGGTCATGCTGGGTGAGTGGTCTTTGGGTCTTTACCCGGTAATGCTCTCACTAAAATACCATTGAACAGCTACTGTACTAGAAAGAGCTATGCTAGTAGCTGTGAGAATGATGTGAGTTGTCACATGATGAGAATCAGGTAAGGCAGGGTTATGCCTGGTGAGTCTAAGTGGTAAACTCTACATCCCGTTGCCAAGGCATCCCTCCATTCTTGGTGGCTGAACGGTTACTTAGGCTTTGATGCTAAGAATGTTGCTATCAGGAATGTGTCTTCTCAACAAACAGCTACTCGAGGACCTGGCCCCTTCCATTTTGTGAACGTCGTCTTAACCAAGGAGCTGTTGAAGTCATTGTGGAAGGGGAAGAGAGAGTGTGGCAATAGGTCAGAGGCTGTGATGAGCACCCATCGGCCAGCATCCTACTGAACTGACTGCAAGGGAGATCCAGAGATGTGGTCTTGCATGTTTGGGGAAAAGAGGAAACAAGATTGGAGAGTATCTAGAAGTTTCTGTCATTGTGCAAGCAGTAGAGGGAGGCCGTTCCGTTTGGAAGTCTGACTGGAAGCTGTAGAATGGAACAGGGTGGAAACCAGGGGAGGTTAGTTAGACGGTGCCAGCCAAAGCCAATCTTAGGTCAGCAGTGCAGTGTTTGTGTCCTTGGCTCTCCCATCCTCTGGGGCTTGCGCTGCTTAGATTGTGAAGAAGGCATCTGAGAATCTGACAATTGGTTAGGGCTAGAGGCAGACATCTATAAGAAAGGAAATAACACTAGAGAAAACATGTGGATAGTGCCAATCACCGCAGTTAAGAAGTTTTTTTTTTTCCCCCCGCGTAGCCCTATTTGTCTCCCTCTGGTGGCCATTATAAGCAATCACAGTTTCCTTCCTGGAGAGTAGTGTTAGCAGCTTGGGCAAGATCAAGTTATCCATCTCCTCAGTCACACGAGGATCCCTTGAAGTCAGACACCCAGCAGTTGACATACTCTGCTCCAGCAGCAGCTCTTTGTGATCGTCCCCGAGGGATAACAGTGATGTAAAACCCAGCATAGAAGCCGAGGAGACTCATTCGACACCCTTCTGTCCGTCTAGAGCAGTGGTTCTCTCACCCTTCCGAATGCTGTGACCTTCAATACAGTTCCTCACGTTGTGCTGATCCCAACCACAAAATTGTGTTGCTACTTTGTAACTGTAATTTTTTCCTGTTCTGACTTGTATTGTAACTATCTGATGTGCAGGATATCAGATATGTGACCCTGGTGAAAGGGTTGTTCGACCCCTGCACCTAATCATATGGGTGTGCACTAAAACATGGAGTCCAAGTTTTCAGACGAGGAAGCTGAGGCCTGGCGTGCCTGTGTGACTTGTTGAAGGTGCCATTGCTCCTGTGTCAGAGCTTGTGCTAGTGCGATGGCCGTAAGACGCTTTCTTCACTTGGTGCTGTACCAATCATGACTGTGACTGTGAGAGAAGATGTTTTAAGGTACTCTCAGCCGTTCTTGCTCAGATGGCCTATGTTGTTCACGCTGGTGATTTCTGGTGTGGCAGAGAAAGCACAGATTGGGCTACTGAGTTTTTTAAATACTTATTCTTGGATTTTTGATATGTCACTCTTGCTTTCCCCAAATCTCCATTTATTTTTATTTTTGCACAATGTATTTAACAGTCGTATAGCAGTGTGGTCATTTTCTAAGTCGAATTCAGATGACTGAAGTTGGTGCCCAGGACCCTCACCATCTTTCTGTAACCTAGATTATTTTGAAATGTTCCAGTCAGGCTCCTTGCTTTATGGCTCCAGTCATCAAAATCAAAGATGATATGGACTGTGTCCTTGATTTGGAGAAAGTAGACCTCTAGGGCAGTTAGGAATGGCTCTGGGTCGGGGCTGGGGGTGGGGCTAGTGGGGTAGAGTTCGGTGGGGTGGGGAGGGGCAGGGCACTGAAAGTCTCGTAGAGATACTCCATACATCAAGACCAGTCCTGATGTAGAGAAAAAGTGAAAAGGCTCCATGGTGAATTCTGTTGGTCCCTTGGGATTCTTGTAGCCATAGATCAAAGGTTCCATGTCCTTAGACTGTCCTCATTGAGGGGCAGGCAAGGAAGCAGCGTGCCCACTCTGTGTCATCTCCACATATGGAGTCAGTGACACTTGAGAGAACCCTGATATTTTCTCACTTTCTATCTACAGTTCCGGTCTGTCTCATCACCCATTACCAGTGACCTGAAATGCAGAAGTTGTCCTGGTTAGAAACCACCCCAAAGCCCATAGCTTTTCCACATCAGCCTTTGAGTCACTGGGCAGTGAAACCCTAGGAAGGCCACAAGGGTCACCTGGGCATCCCCCAGAACCACGTGCTGTGGTCTATGGCAGGGAGGCTTCTGCTTGCCTCTGCCTTCTATTGCCTGTCTGTGATGTGCTTGCATCTTTTCCTGTATGGATGGCCCATCAGCTAAAGACCATGCTCAAACATCTACTCTAAGAAATCGTCCCTGCTTCTCCCAGAGCTCTTTATCAGCAAGCTTTATTTTTCCCCCATGGAGCACTAAAAGTTTCTGTTGTAGTCCAGGCTCTGTGGGTTAGCCATCTTTGTCTTCGATCTGTGAAACTTGAGGGTAGCTACCACGTCTTTCCTCCCACATAGACTGAACAGTTGGGACATGGTAGGTGCTTTGAAGTAAGCATTGCATGAATTATTAATGATATGGCTAATTTATATAGTGAATTTGCCTGTGCCTGTGGATCTCATGTGCACTATGTTGGTGGAATTGGGAATCCACTGATAGAAGGATCTGTTCCATATTAGCTCTCTTGAGGGTTGAGGTTGGTGTTGATTTTCACAGTCATCCATCCTGTTCTCTTATATAGCATCCTTGCAGGGAAGGGGGTTCTGGCATAATATTAGCAATGGTAGCAAACTGTGTCAGAGTTAGGTTTGGTGATAAGTGATGGAAAATTCAAGGTGATAGCTTAAGTAGATATACATTACTCAGGAAACAGACACAGGTAATTTTTTTTTTTCATTTTGTTTGTTTTTTGAAACAGGGTCGCTGGAATTTAGTATGTAGATCAGGCATCTCTTGAACTTAAAGAGATGATTTGCTTCTGTCCCCTTAAGTGCTGGGGTTAAAGGCATGTGCTACCATACCTAGACACAGGTAATTGTATCCAGGATTCCGGTGATGGTTTTTCTCTATGAAGTCCTCAGAGACCCAGGCTATTCTAGCTTTGCACTTCACTGTCTGGACTTTACCACTGTCTTTCATGGCCCACATGGAGTTTCTTTCTTTTTTTTTTTGTTATTTTTTTTATTAGATATTATCTTTATTTACATGTAAAATTCTCTATTCCCAGTTTCCCCTCCAAAAAACAAAGAAACAAACAAAAACAACAAAACCAAACCCCTGT
>NW_022196913.1:98102676-98116511 GCF_008632895.1 Mastomys coucha
TTAGTTTCAGGGGCTTCCTGAAGCATTCCAGGTGCATATTTTGTGAGCTCAAGGAACAAATCTTCAAACAGGAATGTTCTCACCTATTAGAGTATCACATGTATTAAAGAGCTTCCTTCCAAGATGGAAGTGTTATCTTTGAGGAAAATGCTATATAGGTTACACACACACACACACACACACACACACACACACACAAACCATGTTTTGGCCATGTGTTAACTATGCTTTTCATGATAGATATTTTAGAATAATTAATTATACTATTAGAGAAATTTAAGACATTTAACAGAAGAATTTGATGACCCAATTATGTTTTAAAAAATCTACTTATTTCTTGTTATCATTAACATTTTTTATTATCATACATGTTATGTAAGTTGAGACCATGGGACTCAATATTGATATTTCTCATTTTAGCCAGAAGGTGGCACTCATGTTGTATTTAAATTCTGAAAAAAAGTTAAAAAATCCATACATATTCATATTTTCTATTTTTACCAGAAAGAGTAAGAAAAAAAATCTTAAAAAAGGCCATTGTCTGTGCCGTGGGGAGATAATTAGGGTATGTAAAACAGCTAATACAGTAATTAATAAAAGCAGTGACTTGTGAGTCTGAAAAAGCTTTATGGCAAAACTGTGAGAGAGTAATTGACCTCGCTGGTATAGGAAAAAACCATGCAGCTCACACACAGCATGGAGAGGCCTTGTTCAACCCTACGTGGATTTAGAACCAAACTTGTGAATCCTGGAGCTGTGTTTCTGAGCTGTGCAGTCTAAGAAGTAAGCTCCCCAAGAGTGGGTCCCCTGCACTTATACTCACTGCTGTTCCTGGAACCCAAGGCAGCAACAACATAGTAGATGCTAAATAAGCGCGTGTAGAGTGGATGAAGGAAGCTTACAGCATGTGGAGTCCTGAAATCTAGACCTCTGTTACCTCATTAATCCTGTAGGCATTGGAGGCTCTGGCATCTGGCCTCCATTTTATGGTGTGACCCTGGGCACAATTCCATCTTCTCTGAGTGTCACCTGTGCTCTCTGTGAGATGCAGATGTAGCATGTATGGATTGTTTGTCTGGGTACTGGCATGATGTCGTCCTCAAGAACTCTGCAAAGATGAAACATTTGCTATGATCGTGGAGGACATTGCCTGTGTTAGAGGGGCCAAGCATTCAGCCACGGGGCATGTTACTTGGATTTTATCTCTACCATACTCCACTTCCCACCTTCCATAAGCTTCCTCCCCTGGCTCTCACAGACCACAGAGCCACACTGCTCATATCTCTTTCTTGAAAGAGTCTATTACAGGTGCCCAGCTCATTAACTGACCCCTTGTGCCCTGCTGAGCTCTAAGTGGTGAATGCCAGCTTCTCTGGCTCTTTGTTGAGTTTGGGAGCATGCTGCTTAACTGAGTCCTCCAAGGGCACCTCTGGAACCTGCCGCCATCTAGTGAAAGTCTCAGCACCGGGAGATCTTATTCCCAGTCTCCCTTCCCATCCCCTTCCATGGTGTCCGGCCTTTGTCACTTCTAGAATGCTACCTACTGATCATTCCTCTTATCCTTTAACTGTAAAGTGACTCTCCCATTTGTCCAACCCCGTCTTCCTTGGTGTTGCTTCACAGAAGTTTAGGGCAGCTGTGCTCCACCTTCCTAATGTTGCATCCCTTTAATACTGTTCCTCATGTTGTGGTGACCTCCAACCACACAATTATTTCATTGCTACTTCAAAACTGTGATCTTGCTACTGTTATGACCTGTAATGTAAATCTCTGCTATGCAGGATACACAAGTTAAGGACCTATGGACTAGAGCGAGCTAATAGAATAAGTCGTTATTGAACCACATCTTGCACTTTGCTTTTTACCTGTTGTTTACCTTCTTAACCACAAGGGTTGGTGTTCCTCTTTATTGCTTTGCAGAAAGCAAAAACTAAACTCCAAGTGACTGCTATTTTAATAAAAGGCGACTTATTTCTCAAACCACAATACTGGTTAGCTTAGGACTATCTATGGGGTCTGTACTAGTTGGCTTTTATTCAGTTACATTGTAGTTCAAACCTCAAAGTTCCTATGGATGATAAACCTGAAGATGTCCTTCTCACCTCAGTATGTGCCAGCTGGGATCATCCTCTGAGTCCCATGGACATATTACTTACTTTTCTCATCACTGTTGTCAAATGCCCCACAGAGGCAACTTAAGGAAGAGGGCGTTATTTTGACTGACAGTTTGAGGGTGCAGTCCATCATGCTGGGGAAGGCATGCTGTTGGAACTATGAGGCAACTGTCACACTGCATCTGCAGGCAGGAAATAGACAAATGCTGCTGCAGCTTCTCAGCTCATTTTCTTCTTTTGACTTATCCTGGGACTCCAGCCATGTGATGGCTGCCCACATTCAGAGGGAGCCTTCACATCTCAGTTAAACATTTTGAAAACACCCTCATTGATACACCTGGAGGTATGTTTCTTTGATTCTAAATCCAGTCATGATGACGACAAAAATTAACCATTACAACCATTACAATGCTCCACCTTTCAACCTGACACCTAAATACACCACCAAATTTGTCAGGGTTCTGTAGAGTCATGAATGAATTTCTATCTTTCTCAATTATATATATATATTATATATATATATATATATATAAGTATTATTGGAATACTTACAGGCTGCAGTCCAAGTAATCCAACAATGAGTGGCTGTCTGGAAATGTCCAAGAATCTAGTAATTGTTCACTTTACAAGGCTTGTCTTCAGTATATGCTGGAAGACCCAAAAACTAGGCTCCAATGTCAGTAAAGGAATGAATGTGCTAGCAAGGCAAGGGCAAGCCAGCAAAGAACAAAAGCTTCTTTCTTCCGTATCCATATGTAGACTTCTAGCAGAAGGTCATGGCCCAGATTAAAGGTGTGCCTTCCCACCTAAGACCTAAATTAAAGCCTTGGTCTTCCAGCCTCAAGATCCAGATCAAAGACGTGTGTCTTCCTACCTCAGAAGTCCAGAGTAGAAGTGATTTACCCACCTCAAACCAAGCAGAAAGTTCCCCACAGGCATGCATTCCATGTCTGGATTGCAGTTCATTCTAGATAGAGTCAAGTTGATGACTAATAGTAGCCATCATAATAACTTAGAATAATAGTGACCATTTCAATTCTTCAAACTGTCCTTTTCATTTCATTTCAAACTGTATTCAGCCCAATTTCAAAACTCACCACTGACTCTTAGAATCCAACATTGTTCAAAATCCAAAGTCTAGACTCTCTGCTGAGAGTCGGGGTAGTCTTTTTGCTGTGAGCACCAGGAAAAGTAGAAAACAAGCAGCTACTTCCAGTATACAGTGGCACAGAGAGAACATTCACATGTCAAATGGGATGGATGGGGGCACAGCAAGGGGAATAAAATAGATCAAGGGAAGACTGAAACCCCACAGGGAAAACATCAAATTCTCAACCCTCATGTTTGGCATTTATAGCACATGATGGAATAATCTGGGCTCAGGAAGCCTTGAGGAGCCCTGGCCTTCTATTTCTGCTACTTCAGCACATAGAACCTCTCTCTCTTGGGTCGTTTTGTCTCTGGGCCTGAAGTTTCTTTTGGTGATTCCCATGCTCCTGACATCTCCAATATAATGAAGTCTCTATTGATACTTAGGATTTATCTTTACACAGCTTCATGCAATGGATTCTCAGGGACTCCTTGAAGGGAACTCAACTCTGACACACACTGCCTGGTATTGGAAGCACTCCAAACTCCTCAGTTTTTCATTTTGTGTATCCACATAAACAGCATAATGTGGACAATATCGCCAAGTTCTACTGCCAGCCAGAGTAGCTCTTCTTGGTCTCCATCAGTAGTGGCCTCTGCACCCCATGGTGGATTCTTTGTGGACCCCTCAGTGGCATTCTCAGTTCAAGTTGTTTCTTCTCAAATGAGTTTGTGTTTTGGAAGATTTGGGGTTTGATAGGTGGGGTCTTGGCCTTGGTCCCTTCTCTAGGGTCACAGTGTAGAGTACTAGGTTTCCTTTTAATGGTGTTAATCTCTTTAATCACTGCTGCTCTCAGATATTTTGTCTGCAACTTTAAACTCCTTCTTTCCCTCACCAGACTTCACAATCTCCCCATTTTTCTATTCATTTCTTGCTCTCCCTCACTGTACACCAGGATAACAATAGTGAGCAGAAACCACGGTACAGTTTGAGTGTTACCATGTCCTGAAGTTTAATGTTCCAAACAAATTAATCCATTACTATAAATTCCTCCTCACTTGTGTTCTCAGGGCATAGGAAGACTATTTACCACAAGGTAACTCAAATGGCCTTTAGCTCTGTTCCCAACGGAGTCCTTGTTTTCCTCTGAAACCTCATGAGCTGTGCAGGTAGGTGTTCTGGTCTTCCAACCCCCCACTTAGCAATTAGGTAAACTCTTCTTACAAACTCTAAACTCTTCCCAAAACCAGTCCTATCCCTTCTACAAATCAGTTGCAAAGGCTTACTATGAAGCACATGGTCAGATTTGTCATGACATCATCCACTCCTGATACATTTTTTTTTTGCCATCTATGTATCTGTGTATCTATTTATGTATCCATGTATCTCTCTCTCATTTATCTATTTTCATCTATTTGTCTATCTATCTATCTATCTATCTATCTATCTATCTATCTATCTATCTATCATCTATCTATCTATCATTTATCTATTTATCTGTCTATATATCT
Organism: Mastomys coucha; assembly: GCF_008632895.1. NCBI lineage: Eukaryota > Metazoa > Chordata > Mammalia > Rodentia > Muridae > Mastomys > Mastomys coucha. The sequence goes on from NW_022196913.1 coordinate 98,107,392, forward strand.
ATCTATCTACCATTTATATATTTATCATCTATCAATCATTTATCATTTTTGTGACCAATGCCTCACAAAAGTAACTTAAGAAAGGAATGAAGGGTTTATTTGGCTCACAGTCCATTTTGGCTTTGAAGGAATGATTATAGAAGCTGGTCATATTATATCCACAGTCAGGAAGTTGAGAGGGGAGAGTGCTGCTCACACTCATCGGTGGGCCTTCTGATGCTCAGTTAAACTTTTCTGTAAACAGTCTTCCAAAGGTACATCCAGAGATGCGTTTCCATGGTAATTCTAAATGCATTCTAGTTGACGATGAAGATTAACTACCACAAGGTCCTTATGGAAGGAAAACCATATTTGGGACATGCTGTTCTTGTGACAGAGGAGAAAGAACAAAAATGTGTATATACACACAAAGTGGTCCTAGAAATTCTTTTGGAGGTGGCATCCCATTTCTGGTATTTGCATTTTAGTGAGGAAAGTAAACTACAGTGTCAGACCTGATGAAATGGACAAAGAAATATGCTCCTTGTCCCAAGATGTCACTGTAAGTCATACAACAGTGGGCGGGACTATATCTAATCTTATTTCAGGGATGAGGAATACTTAAGTGTGCTGCTGTGGTATGACATTGATTTTTGTTCTTCACACGTTCGGGTCTATGTTTGTGAATAGACCATCTAGCTGTAATTTATATACAATCCTGCTTCTACGCATGTTTACATATGTGCACAGAACAGATTTCCCAGAGTGCCCATCTCCAGAGTTTGAGCAAGCAATGCACTGCCTCACTGCAGTTTCAGAGATGGGCAGAGGACGAGGAAAGAGCTTGTTCAGCGCAGTGCTAGAAGCTCACACACTGAGTTCAGAGGATGGGGTTTGAGTTCCAAACTAGACACCCATAGGTAGGTTAGTTTCAGGAAATTTCCGTAACATTTCTGTATCTTGTTTCCTTTATTCAGTACAAAGAAACTAGAAGCAACTAGAACATTTTTCTTTTGATTTTAGGTTGCAATCCACATGAGGTATGTACGCGCTCATGTGAGGCTTGCTTTATCAAGTTTATATCACTCTAATGAAATGTAAGAGGTAAGCTATAAAGAGGCAATTAAGTTGTAACAAGTGTGTTACTTGTTTTAGTCATGTTTATGTTACTATAATAAAATGTAAGAGGGCGTTAAGTTATAAAGAGGAAAGTTTTCATTCACTAAAGGTTCTGAGAGGTCCAGATTGTGAAGCCTCCCTGCTTTTGACCTCTGGCAAGCAGTCCAGATGGCAATGGTTGCAAGTGTGTGCCATAGCAAGCTGTTCCCTGCCTGAGCCAAGAGGCAAAGAGAGACTGAGAGAGTAGAAACTTAACAGTCTCGTTTGAGATCATTCTTCAATGACTTTAGAGTCTCCCACTAGGTCTTACTTCTTAGCAGATCATCTTCCAACTTCGAGGATTTTGCCTTTAACATACGGACTTGGGGGGGGCATTTATTCAAACCATAGTCTTCCTCTTCAAAGATGTAGATATGTAACTGACTGTCAGTGTATGGATGTGTACATATATTCACATGAAATGCACACATTTCCCCTGGGAGCAATGGTTCCATGTTTGCTCATTCAGCACTACAATGATTTTCCAGAACATTCTCTACCAAAAGTCATGAGAACCAACTCTCTCTCTCTCTCTCCCTTCCTCTCTCTCCTTCCCCCCCTCTCTCCCTCCCTCTCTCTCAGGGACACAGGAGAACCACCCAGGATATAGAACCTTTGTTGAACACTTTGATTCTGAAAAATCAAGGAATCACACAGATGAAGAACGAGTGGGGAGCAAATGCCAGCTTTTGATTGATAAAGACTGATGTAGTACAGAGTCCAAGTGGCCTTGCTTATTTCCTGTCCCCAATCTAGTTCTAGGGAAACTTTATTGTGTAGAACAGACATGCTGCCTGCAAGATTTGGAGGAGAGAGAAGCTAAAAAGGACCAATGACTTTCACTTAACACTTCTGGGGATCTGTCTCCTCCCCAGTGAGGAATACAAATGGGATGAATGACTTTTGTGGAAGGACCAGGAGTCTTAATCCACCCCCACAGGGCAAAGAGACAGGTGTGTTTGGAAAAAGAGTTGGTGTTCATGGATGCTCCATTCTGCTCCTACTGAGGGTTGACCCTTATTCTGCTTTCTAATTACTAAATGACCTCACAGTCTGTTAGCCTTCCCTGGCTACTTTATCCTTATTGGTTGACTGTATAGCATCCCATGCTTGGTGCTGCAAATAAAATTGCTCCTGGTTACTCACTCTGCAGTCAAATGGGACCTTCTAGGACGTCGCCAGTGGTGTTACAAGAAGGGAGAGGGGATGCCAAGTGATGATTAGTCCTCTAACAAAGAGAGATGGTAATGGCAGTAGCTGCCAGTGTGACCTCAGCAGGCATTCTGTGCCAGCAGGGAACTAGGTCACGAAGATTGACAAGCATCATACAGGGAGCAGGCAGAGGAACAATTAATCTTTGTTCTTTACCATTTTCTGGGAGCTTTTCTTAGTAGAATTTCAAAGCTGAAAAGTAGAGATGTTTCCTTGGTTACAAAGTCTTACTTAGTAGGGCAAAGGTGAGATGCATGTACCTACCACCTGTAGATATTCAAAATACTGAGTTGCAACTGTGGATACCTCGGTGCCTTTGGGCTGCCATGAAGAAGTACCATAAACAATGGTTAAAGAAGAAAAATTTAGCTGGGCAGTGGTGGTGCATGCCTTTAGTCCCAGCACTTGGGAGGCAGAGGCAGGAAGATTTCTGAGTTCGAGGCCTGGTCTACAGAGTGAATTCCAGTACAGCCAGGGCTACACAGAGAAACCCTGTCTCGAAGAAAACAAAAAGAAGTCTGACCCAAGAAGAAAAATTTTCATAGTTCCAGAGATCAGAAGTCTAAGAGCAAGATGTTGCCATGGTCATGATATTTTTGAAGGGCAGAGTGGCCACTTAGCTTCTTATGGTTTCTGGCAGTCCCTGCCTTATAAAGCCATCACTCAATCTGTCTCTGTCTCCATGTGATATTCTCATCTGTTTCTTGTTTGATTTTTTTTTTTTAAATAAGTGTAGCACTTCCTTCATTGGACCCATCCTCATCCATTTCTTTGCATCACGGTGGAAGAAGTTTCTGGATTGTCCCTCCTTCTAAATAAATTCCCACCCACATATTGTTAATCTTATCTGTCAACTTGATAATATCTAGACTAATCTGAGAGATGGGCCTTTGGCCTATTATGAAAGTCTCTCTCTGTCTCTGTCTCTGTCTCTCTTACACACACACACACACACACACACACACAGAGTTGTGGCAGCTTGTCTAGTCTCACTGCTACAGTGATTTATTCCATAGACCACAATATATCTGCCTGCTCCATTCATTGTACTGGCTGATTTTGTGTGTCAACTTGATACAGGCTGGAGCTATCACAGAGAAAGGAGCCTCCCTTGAGGAAATGCCTCTATGAGATCCAGCTGTAAGGCATTTTCTCAATTACTGATCATGGGGGGAGGATCCATTGTGGGTGGTGCCATCCCTGGGCTGATGGCCCTGGGTTCTATAAGAAAGCAAGCTGAGCAAGCCAAGGGAAGCAAGCCAGTAAGCAGCATTCCTCCATGGCCTCTGTATCCCCTCCTGCCTCCAAATTCCTACCCTGGGTGAGTTCCAGTCCTGAATTCCTTTGGTGATGAACAGCAATGTGGAAGTGTAAGCTGAATAAACCCTTTTCTCCCCAACTTGCTTCTCGGTCATGATGTTTGTGCAGGAATACAAAACCTGACTAAGACAGTTACTATCTACGTTAACAACATATGCACTTACGTACACAATATATTATAAACCAATGAATTACATTAGTACATATAATATATTAGTTGTTTATTATATCTTATACCTGTCTAGATCAGCTTGTGACTCTGTTCTAATAAAGGTCTTCAGGTGCAAATACTTATCAACTATTTGATGAAAGAATGACTTACTACTCAAAGAAGTCTCTCATAAAGTGTTCTCAAGTGAAGCCCCAGATCTTTCATGGAACAGGAAGTTCAGGAGAGTCTGAAAGAGGAGTTGAGTGAGTAGGAGAAGTCCTTAGTGAGAGAGGAGGAGAGCTGCAGTGAGCATGTCCACATGAAGGCCATGTCCTGGAGGGGAAATAGACAGGAGTGGGGATGGGGTCAGGGGTTAAGTGGGAAGCTAAAATCTGGATGGCATTAGTGTGAGTCTTCTACTGACAGATGGGAGGGAGCTATAGATGTTTTTGGAATTTAGAATGATATTTTTGTCTCTTTAATTTTTAAAAAGGAAGTTAAATTGTCTGCGGTTGCCTTGGAGATCTGAGGGGAAATGACAGGAGTCTGGGAGCTGGGTTAAAAGGCGGCTGCACAGGTTCTTGTGTATGTTAATGAGGTTGCTGGTGGGACAGAAAAGACCTGCAGGGAGAAGCCTGGGAAAAAAAAGAAGCAGTTGTTCCAAAAAACAAGGCCAGGAAGAAGCAGCTAACCATGGCTGTAGGGAGTGGGGTTTGCAACAAAATGGCTGCAAGGCAGAATGGGGAAGTGGATCCAGGGATGTGAGTCACACCAGGAGTTGTTCCCCTAAGGGTTTCATTTCCCCTGTGACACTGGGGTGAGTCTGGAGTGTGGCTGAGTTTAGTGGAGGACCCAAAGTCAGGTGTGAAAAGTGTACTCTGAAAACGAAGCACAAAACAGAGCAGAGACCCGCATAGTAAACTTCAGCCCTTTGCCATCACTAGTTTACAAAACATTAGCTTCCTCTCTAATCTCTGCAATGTCAGTCCCAGCATTTGTAATGTGAAAAGTCTTGGTTCCTGCTGTCCTGCGGGCTTGCAGTGTGGGTCTTGCTGGGTTCCTGCTGTGTCGGTTTTATTGTTCTTTTCAAATAATCAGCTTTTGGCTTTCCTTTATCCTGTTTTGTGTTTGGCTTTCGATTTAGTAGCATTTCCTCTCATCTTTATTATATATTTTCTTCTGTGTTCTTGGATTTATTTTGTTCTTTTCCGAAGTGATTACAAGTTTAGCTCATTAACTTCCAATCTTTCTTCTTTTTCTAATGTGATATTAAAGGCTGTAATTTCTGTCTAAATATCATGTTAGGTGAATTTGTGTCTTTATAATCATCTAGTTTGAAATATTTTCTAATTTCCACTTTGATTTATCCTTTGATCTTTACAAACATGGTAAAGATCACAGAATATGATTTCATTTGCTTGCTTTATTTATTTATTTTTTGTACATGAGTTTTATTGTGCTTGAAAGTGCTTGGTCATTCATTGGTTGGCTGATGTGTTAGAACAGTGGCTGGCGTCAGGACATACCACACACTAGGGCCAATCAGTTCCACGTGTAAGAGGTTTAATTGAGAGGGAGAGGGGGCAGTAGCGAAGAGAGAAGAAGGAGAGAGAGAGGGCGAGGGAGGAGGGTTCTCCATATATATATACATATATATATATATATGTATACATACACACACATACACACACACACACACACACACACACACACACACATATATACATGTGGGTTCTGACATAGTGGCTTCAGGTAAAGGTGGGAGGTGAGCCCAATGGATTCTGGGAATATGGCGGCTGTTGACCTGGCAACAGGTCTGTGAGGCCCGCCCATGTGATGTCACAGGCTTTGGAGGCCCCGATGCTAACTCCCTTCCTTCCTTCCTTCCTTCCTTCCTTCCTTCCTTCCTTCCTTCCTTCCTTCCTTCCTTCCTTCCTTATTACATTCTTTCTCTTTCTTGTGTGTATTAACAGGCCAAGGCACACATGATCAGAGGACGTGCCAGAGTCAGTTTTCTCCATCCACTGTGTTGGTCCCAGGGATGGAACTCAGTTTGTCAGGCTTGGCAGCAAGCATTTTTATTCACCAGTCTTCTCACTGGCCTCTCTCTTTTTCTGATGTTAGCTCACGTTAATGATCAAGAAGAGTGGCCAGCAGATTATGGTAGCCTGTGAGTCAAACCATAGCTCGTATTAATTATTCTTATGTTGCTGTGAGCAAATTCCTTACAGAAGCAGCTTGAGAGAGGAGAGATTTATTTCGTCTCATAGATCAGGGGATGTCCATTATGGTACAGAGGGGACACAGATAGGATCACCTGCAGTCATGGTAATAGGAACTTATCTATTGGTAAAAGGTAAAGACTTCTCACATGGCCTTAATCAGTAAGCAAAGAGCCAGGACAGAAGTACAGTGGCCTAACTCTAAGGCCCTAAGCCTGCCAGTTGGACTCTGTGCCCGTTCTGCAGTTGTGCCTTATGTTCTAAAAGTTATACATCTCCATTATTATGTCATTAGATGGGGACAAAGCTTTCAAACACATGACCCTCTGGGAGGTCATTCACAGTACAATAATGCCTATTTTGCTTTTTAACTGTCTGTTTTTTATACATTATCTTAATTTTTAAAAAGTATAGTATATTTTGATTATATTGTTTTTCTTCCTTTGCTCCACTTACATCCTCTCCATACCTCTATCTATCCAACTTCATATGCTTTCTCTTTTCCCTAAGGAAAAAATATAAAAAATAAAAACAAACCGAAGAGAGGAAAATAAACAAACAAAATGATATAAAAAGCACACCAACCCGCCCCAAACAAACAAAACAAAACAAAACCACCAAGGAGTGTACACACACACACACACACACACACACACACACACACACACACAAATGGAGTACTCTTTCTCTTGGCCAACTACTCCTGTGTATGGGGCCTGCCCTGGAGTATGGTAGGTATATCCCGTTTTATTCCATTGGAAAAAAGAGACTTCTCTCTCTTATCAGGTATCAGTTGTAAGTAGCTTCTTGATTAGGGGTGAGACTTTGTGTCCACTTCCATTTTTAGTGCTTGGATTTTGTCTGATTTGAACTCTGTTGACCTTGTGTGGACTGTCATAGTGTCTTGAGACACTGAATCAGGACCTCATGCTTGCAAGGTGAGAACTTTACCTACAGAGCCATCTTCCAAGCTTTGATGATATTTTCTTTAGTTTCCTTTGTTCTTCTTCTAATCACTTGAGAGAGAGTTTTCTATTTCTGATATATTGATACTTACTTTTAGTTCTGGCCTATATTTACTGGACTGAAATTATACATAAAAACTCCTGAAAGTAGAAAGACTCTTGCTACCTTCACCCCAGGCCTCTTTCCTTTGCTTACATATTACTTTTATTTACAGTGAAACTTGTTTTTAGCCCAAGATGACCAACAGAGTTCCATTAGTTAATTAATTCTTTTTTTTTTTTTTCCAAGACAGGGTTTCTCTGTGTAGCCCTGGCTGTCCTGGAACTCACTCTGATGACCAGGTTGGCCTTGAACTCAGAAATCCTCCTGCTCCTGCCTCCCAAGTGCTGGGATTAAAGGTGCCACCACTGCCTGACTCTAGTTAATTAATTCTTAATGTATTTACCAATGTTGGTCTAGATTTGCCCAATGTTTTAAACATCAATTTACTTATTCTTTCTAGAACCTTCTTTTCTATAAGAATTTTCTTCTCAAAGAAATATAATTAGCATATAATTTTCTCAGTACCAGTCTTTTAGTGATAAACTTTTAGACCACTCACCTTTAAAAACTCTTTACCTTCTCTAGAGGAGTTAGCATCTCCTTGTATCTTCTGTTATTGTCTTTCCCAGGTGGACTTTCCATGCACAGTAGAGTCACCAATGTTTTCAGACCACATCTGATTGTAGACACTGGAAAAGCTGCTGGGAATAGATGATGTTGCAGCTTGAGTCTTAAGGTGGTCTCCAGGCAGGATACTGCCTTCTCTTGGTAACAGCAGCTTTCTCTGAAGGCCATCCACTGATTCGACAAGACACACTCATATACTGGAGAGAAATAGTGTCTATTGATTTTGATGTTCATCACATCTGCAAAATACCTACAGATTAAAGTTTAATAAAACATCTGGGTGTTGTGTACTAAGTTGGCTGGTCAAATTAAACCCGTGGAAGTTCAAATGAAGGAACTTGGGGAGTCCGTGACTGGCTTAAAACCCTTAAGTGAGAGGTGCAGCTGATTTTCGTGTGAGAGGCAGAGAGGGAGACATTAGCTGGTGCCTCCTCTGAGCCTTGGGCTGATAGGAGAGGGAAAAGCTCTCCTAACTCTCATTGGTTCTGTTTTCCCACCATCAGAGTCATTTGGGATGAATGTTGCTTCTCTTTATGGAGAGAATGGTACCATGTGGCCAGCGGGGACAAAGCTTTTCTACTGCCAGTTAGAGAAACTCTAGTGATAAGTCTCCAGACCATGAATGGCACAGAGTTGATGAGAAAATAGGGAAGGAAAAAGTGATGGATTAGGGTAGCAGCCTGGGAACAGCAGAACAGCTCATCCAAAGTCATCAGCATCATGAGGTTTTTGTACAGACTCGAGATCCAATCCTGTGTATGTGGAACATGGAGACAGATGGGAGGACTCTCTAAGCCTCCTTGAACATCTCTGACAGGAGAGAAACTGGGCTGTGATAGTCCTTGGAAGAGAAAGGATAGTTAGGTCATTCCAGGAGGTGGGATGGCTTATGACACTTGTAGAATTGAACATCAAGGTGATGGCTTTAGTTATTTTCTGGGTCACCTCAGTCAGATCAAGGTGGAAAGGTTGTTCTTCAGCATGAAGGAGACTCTAGCCAAGGCTCAGCCTCTAAAAGTACATTTCTGATTCCTGCTCTCTTCAATAATGCAGTGACCTCTCTATAGATCTTGAATGCCCACTTCCCATCACTGCTTAGACTCATGGCCTCTGAGAATCCATCTTTAATTGGGGAATCTCTCCTGGTCTCTTATTTGCTCAAGCTCAAGACTTCCATCTTCTCTCTTTCCTCCTTTAACACTATGATTAAACCTAACTTTTCCCTGGTTCATGGTCACCATACTCTAGTGGTCCTCTGAGCTCTTTTTACTTTAAGGTAGAGACAAGTCAAACAATGCATGGAGATTTCTGACAACTAGGAGGTTCAAAGGGGCTAGGGGAATTTGGGAGTTTTATGTTGGGTGGGGACTCAGGTCCTGAAACATGTCAATCTAGACAGGACTTAGGTCCTAGGCTCCCAGCGCAGGGGTCCCAGAAATTAGG
>NW_022196913.1:98116521-98124021 GCF_008632895.1 Mastomys coucha
TGGTTGTCCTGGAACTCACTCTGTAGAGTAGACCAGGCTGGCGTGGAACTCAGAAATTCTCTTGCCTCTGCCTCCTAAGTGCTGGGATTAAAGATGTGCGCCACCACTGCTTGGCATGAGTCAATCTCTTAACAGGAATCCATCAGAAAAAACCACTCCAATGGATTTTTTTGGGTGCTAGGAACATAAGACTCTGGGAATCTTCTTGTGATTCCAAAGAAGAAGCCTTATAAGGGGTTCCCACTGGGTGTTGGGATTGTATTCCTTACCCATCCAATGAGAAATAGCTTAAAGGAGATTAAAATTGGATTTAGGAACATGACATTTCTTGTACCACACAGTTATAATGTTGGTAAGTTACTTTCAATCACTCAGCATCAAAGCATGCTTTCACATAGGCCCCAGTTAGTTTAAACCACACCCTGGATGCAATCAGTTGCCATCAATCAGGAATTCACTTCCCAGGACAAGACAGCTGGCGACCTTATTGGAACGAGACGCTCACATGCTGGAAACTGTTTGGTGTCCTTTGTTTCTTTTTCCTTCATCAATACTAGTGACCTTGCTAATTAGTGCAATGAGTTAAGAAATGGGCTTTCATTGGTGATATACCTGGGCTATTAATAAGTGTAATGGATGTTAGAAAGCTATGCTTACTAGCAAAATTGGTATTTCTCGCATATTGTGAATTGAGTTAAACATTTCAGAGAAAACCTTCAACTTGCAAGTACAAGGTCCTGGCAAACCCTGGAGCCTGTGTCTTCAGGGTCTGTACCCAGGGCTTAGTGTCTAAAGGTTCCTTCCACAGCCAGGATTCTGGCTGCCTGATGCCAAGAAGAAGGGCAACCTAATTCTGTCTGATGGAATATTATTTTGGCATGCCAACTGGCTGTGTGATGAATCGAAGTGACTGTGCATTCATTGAGATCATGGACCAAATTTTCAAGGATTGTTTTTGTCTTGCAGTAGTAGATGCTTGTCTAATGAATCATTGTTCATGTATGATGCTGTTCAAGGTAATAGTGCAGGGAGGAGAGGGAGAAGGAGAGGAAGAGAGAGGAGGAGAGGGTGAGGAAAGGGGAGAGGTAGGGGATATCAGGTGGAGCTACTCTCTGTCTAGGTCCATAGCCTAGCTAAGTCAACACATAAAATTAATTATCACACACATTATTATCAAGGCATTTGATTTGCCTTGTTTTCTTGTAATTTGGCAGAGGATCTGTAGGAGAGTAACTTAACTTGCCTTTACTTTTAACTTTTAGCAGGTTATGACCCATCCTTATCCATCAAAAAAGACATAATAGCTAAGAATTTTCAAGTTAGTGGACAGTATCCAAGAAGTAAAGCACATGGTCATGCCCAGTCATGATCTCATTGGGTCTCTGTATGATTCTGCACATATCTCACCTTCCAGTTTAAAACCTGAGGCTCTGGCACTTGTGACATCCTTAAGTAAGTTAGGTAACCCTTAAGTAACCAATGAGAGAATTCCTCCCATGATGCCAGGCTGTGCCCCCTTGTTATGCTTTATTGACCTGAAGAGATGGAAGAGGAAACAAAGGTCCAGTGACAGGCCCAAAGTGGGATCCAGCTCAAGGGGAGGTCCCAAGGCCTGACACTATTACTGAGGCTATGGAGCACTCACAAAAAGGGACCTATCATGACTGCCCTCTAAAAGACCCAACAAGCAGCTGAAAGAGTCAGATGCAAATGTTTGCACCCAACCAATGGACAAAAGCAGCTGACCCCTGTTGTTGAGTTAGGGAAGGCTGAAAGAAGATGAGGAGAAGGGCGATCTTGTAGGAGGACCAGCAGTCTCAATTAATCTGGACCCCGAGATCTCTCAAACACTGGACCACCAAACAGACAGCATACATAGCTGATATGAAGCCTCCCAACACACATAGAGTGGAGGACATCCGGGTCTGTGTTCATTCAGAGATGATGCACCAAACCCTCAAGAGATTAGAGACCCCAGGGAGTTTAGAGATCAGATGGGGTATGGGGTGGGGGCATCCATGTGGAGACAGGGTCTTGGGGAGGAGGTGTGGGATGTGGAGCAGTCAGAGGGTAGATGAGGGAGCAGGGAATGGAATATGGAGTATAAAAAATAAGTTAATTTAAAAAAAAAGAAAAAAAAGATTCTTAGGCACTTGTCAAGGATACAAGGGCTAAAAAGAAGGAACTCAGTGCCTGGTCCTATTGTTATTCCTCATGTTGAGAAATGCCTAGTGAACCCCTGTTGGCTCTTCTTCAGTGCTGAAGACCTTACTGGGGTGGACATAAGTGATATTGATTTTGGGTGGTTTTCAAAGGTCTCTGGGAGTTGAGTAGATGTACAGTAAAACCTACCCCAGTGATTCTGATGTGCTGGCGAAGTTGGGAATCAAGGTTGTTCTTCTAAACTCTCCCCATATAGGGCAGATGGGAAACACTTTGGTCTTATGGCTGTGCAGTCTGTTGTAACTACTCAAATATGCCTTTGGGCCTTATGAAGGAAAGCATCTGTAGATGACATGGAAGCTAGTGAGCACCTTATGTATGTTCCAGAACACCTTTAGTGACAAAATGGACATTTGAATATTGTGTAATTTCCATGTGTCACAAAGTAGTAAGTAATAGTTATTTTGATTTTTTTTCCTGCTGGTGATTTAAAAATACAGAAATTACTCTTTGTGGTCTAGTTCAATAGTCATAGGCAAGATTTGGTAAATAAACTAAGTCTTTCTGTCCCCTGCTCTGTTCCATTGGAGTTGTGATCAAAATGTCCTTATCACAAATAGTTTTTTCTTAGTGTCTTATTTCAAGTTGAAAATTAAATTATTTAATACAATGGTCTGTTACAGTAGCTAAAGACACAAGTTTTGCCTAGAAAGATGGACTTTAACTGTGGCTGCTGATTGTTCTCCTCGCCAGCTTTCTCTAGGGATGAAGACGCTGAGGGGATGCCACTCTGAAGTGTGCAACTTTGGAACAATGCTTGTTTAGAGCTGAAGACACTTGAAATATGGTACAGGCCTAGAGGGGCTTTCTCGGATTAGCTCCTTCTCCTGCCTGAAGACAGGTGGTCCACAGGAAACTCTGTTGTCCTCAACCCCATTCCTGGGAGCTTCGTCAGCAAGCTCAATGTTCCAGAAGATGGAAACAGAAATCAGTACCACAGTATGTCCATCACACCCATCTATACTCCCAAGGATCTCTATCCAAAAAAACTCCTACTTTCTCCTTTCACAGATTATGTATTATGTGTTACTCTCTATTTTGAGCTACTAAGTCTCATCATCTTTTTGGGCATCTACATTTCCCCCATGACGCTTATATATTTTTGCATGTTAATCTGCCTGTGGTCAGTTTATCATAGAATCAGTTATGGAACCTTAGGAACAGAGGGGGATATTTTCCCGAACAAACTTGCCTCTGTTAGGCAGGAGATTTTAGTCATGGAGCAGGGCAATGCAGGAAGAGCAACAGAGCCAGAAAATATTTTATATTGCTTCTTCTTATTTGAATAGCTTATTTATTCATTCGACATGTACTTATTAAATAATCTCAGGGTTAAACATCTCTGCTAGGAAAGGACAGGGTCTTGCCTATAGTGTTTTGTAGTATAACCCTTCCTTGTGTCTCAGAAGAAGCTGCCCATCTCCCTTGATTCTGGGCCGTGCTGTTTATCTTACTAAACTCAGAGCAGGGTCAGACCCTTGGGAAGATCTTGTTCTTCCTCTAGACAGTAAATTAGTTCCGCTCCTGGACCATCCAAGTTCATCATCCGTGCGTGTCTGCTCCTGTTTTATTGATCAATGGATCCAGTTGCTCTCAATTTGTTTCATGTGCTAGGTAATATATTGAGGCCTTTTTAGATGACATTGGTATGCTTAGAGACCAAAATACAGTAGGTGCTCAGAAAACATGTGTTGTATTCATTTAACAGATAGTGTTGAGGCCCTACCATGTGCCAGGCACATGGTGCTGGACAGCAAACAATGTTATTGTTAGGCTTAGAGCCTAAAGCATAGTAGGTGCTCAGTAAACATATGCTATAGTCATTTAACAGATAGGCTTCACTCCCTACCCTGTGCCAGACACATTCTTCAATACCGCGAATAGGAAAGGCAGATATCCCCACCACCATCCAGCCTCTTGCCTTCTGATAGCAAAGTAAATAAGAAAAATACATTAAAAGGTGGCAGGTGCTGTGGAGAAAAGTAAATCGGAGGGAGAACCTCGGGAGTGTGCCTGGGGCTATGGTTAGAAACAGGATGAAAGGCTGTATAGGAGAGTTGCGTTTCCGTCTGAGGGTAGTAGGGAAGACTTGTGAAAAAGTCCAAAAAGCTTGCTTGTTTCTGGAATGTTCCAGACACAGCAGGGTGATCACCGAAGCTAGAGATGAGTAAGAAAGGGAAAAGAGTGTTCTATTATGTGATCTTAGAGATGCAGGACACATACTTCCTTTTGAAGACTAAAGGGAGACTGAGGTCAGAGAGGGCAATAATTGCTGAAGGAGTGCACAGCACAGCTTACTAGTGTATGATCTGCAGCCACGGGGCAGGACCCTGATACTTGCTGGAAAGTCCTGTGGAGGCCCCTCTGGCAGGTTCAGGCCCCCCAAGCGTTCGTCATTCTGGCAGAAAAGACAGTCTTCATGGCCTTGTAAGAGCCTTGTCTTTGTGTCCTACCCCAAGTAAAAAGGGAGAATAGGAATCAGTCAAACACTGTGTCTAGGGAGAAAGTGTCTATCAGAGCTTTTAGGGCCAGAGACTTTGAAACTGCTGCATTTCTGCCTCGGCAGGATGTTTTCTTGTTCTAAAACCTTTTAATGGATGACAAGGTATGGCCCCAGGTGTATTCCAGAACACTAGTCTTTGCTAAAGTGGTTCGACAGCTACTTTCTTTCAAAGCCAGGACTGCCTTGGGGGGTAGAGGCATTCAGAGAATGTTTTATATTTGCAAAATGTTGCCCTGACACATTGTCATTTACTTCTTTCAACAGTTCAGTGAGATTGGGGAGTTTTTCAGATGCAGAATGCATTTCGGAGGAAGGGAAGGGACAAAGGATCCGATGAGTTCATGGTGGGCATTACAGTGGTTAGAGAAATTATTGTCCTTGTCATCACCACTATTCCTACCACCACTATTATAATCATCACCAATACTTTTTTTTTTTTTTTTTTTTTTTTTTTTTTTTTTATGAAGAACAGAAAAGTATAAAGCATGGCTTCTGCTTGTGAGAAACTCAAAATCTAGTTGGGTAGACAAATTCATTGATTCATTCACATATCATGAAATAATGTTTTCGTTCTGTAAGTTGCTGCCTTGTAATACTCTAGATAATTATTGGATTTCCACATGCAAATTCCCAAAGTTTAAAACATGGCTCTTGCCTATAAGAAATATATCTAAGTGTTGGAATATGAATGAGATCCTATAAGGAAGACAATTCAAAGAAGATGTTTAGATCAGGTGAAGGGAGCAATGTCAGTTTTTCACATCTTGACATGGTGTTTGCCATCTATAATATTCCCAGTCAAGAACTTCACAATTTTGAGTTACAAGAAAAAAACCCCATGTAATATTTTGCTTAAGTTTATGGTTTTGTGTTGTGCTGCATCCATTGTTACTCTGGTCTGCAGTTGCCCCTGGGAGATGTGCAGAGGCATATCTGGGAGGAAAAAGCAGGGAAGGGTGTGGTTTGTCTTGGAAAGGCAGGACATCTGATGTAGCTAGAGTACAGAAGCTGAAGGGTAGAGTGGCTAGAGGTGAGAGGTTGGAGTAGGGCTTGTTTCCCATATTAAGCTGAAAGATACATTTTCTCCCCCTGTGGATGGTTAGGAGCAGGGTCTTGACATGATCGTCTATGAGTATTTTAGGATGTAGTGCAGAGTGTCATGGAGCGAGATCCATGGAACATGCAGTAAGGTGGAGACAGACCTAGACTATTGAGGATGGTATGGTGAGCAGTAATGCCATGCACGTAGAATAGAGGCAACGCTCTTCCCACATCTGTTATTCCCTTCCTGATGGGAACCTGGGGAGGCTGCCTGAGCAATACCTTGGTATATGTACCGCTCTATCCCCTCGAGGTGAACTGGACCTGGGACTGCCTTAGTGCCATGAAACTGGACAGGTAATTTTGACAAATTCTGAGCTTCAGGATTAGGACTCCTACCAACTCTAATTTATTATAGATATTCTCTTTAGTCCAGTTTTCATCAGTGAAATATAAATGGTCTGTTGTCTCAAAGTCTCAAAAGTCAACTATATTTTCTTATTTCTCAGCCGATTCAGATTTGTTCAGAGAAGAGTATTGATGCTGGACTGCCTTACAGTCAAGAGAATAGTCTTGACATTGACCTGGACATTGCAGAACCATGAAACTAATGAGTACCACGCATCTATAGATTGCTTACTATATGATCATGATAAAGTCCTGTGTCCTTTCGTTAAGGTGATGGCCTAGAAGCCAGTCAAAGAAAGCCATATATTATAGTTAGCAAACAAAAGGGGCATAATATTTTATCACTATATCACCTGCTTCTCCACTCTCCAGGATCCACTTGATACATGCCCCAAAGAACTTTCTTTACTGTCTCAGACTTGTTGCTATGACTGCAAGCAATACGTCTACTGCAGCTGCAGAATCTGGCAGTCTCCAATAGTCAGCTGAAAATGGGTATTAATGATGCCTTTCAGGAAATCTACAGAGTGTGTGCCAAGAGGGATTGTGTAAAAGGGTCCCCAGTGACTGCCACCAGGACAAACATCAGCACTTCAGCAGGGAGTCAGGAAACAGTGAGAACTAAGCCCAACCTTCAAGTAGTGCTGCAGGCAGTGTGCAGCCACCCACTGTTGCTGGCTACGTAATGGCAGCAATAATAGCTGGAAAGAGTTTGTCTCAGACATCCCCAGTTGGCAGGACCAAAGCAAATAACTTCACAAGAAGTAGTTGAGAGAAGGGAATATGGGGAGGGATTACCAACATTAAAGGGCTTTTGAAAAGGCCATATAGAAACCTACTATTATAAAAGCTTCCACATATAAGTATATATATGTATATATGTACATGTACACATGTATGCACATGCATGTGTATATGTATATAATGTCTATATATATTTATATCATGTATATAAATATGTATATGCTTAATGTAGTTACATTTCAATGGGGGGGGGTTGTAGCAAACCAACTAGATACCACATGCTAACATATGAAAACCCAAGTACTAGGAATAGGTTGCCACTTTTAGGTTGGCCAATGGAAGTCACATAGACTTAAAAGTAGAATAGTCTATTGCCAATACTCTTCAATATACTCCAGAACTTGATGCTAAGACTCTATCGAATATATCACAGACTTGAGTTACAGAACATGGAGAAAATCAAGCTGGCATTCATGTGGGAGCTTCCTTCCTACTGGCTAGCTTTTGGAATGGTGGAAGGTGCTATACTTGCTACTAGAGGGGAAGAGTAATACATATTGCCACTCAGCTGTGAATCCTGT
>NW_022196913.1:98126134-98130169 GCF_008632895.1 Mastomys coucha
TATCCATTCCTCTGTTGAGGGACATCTGGGTTGTTTTCAGTTTCTGGCTATTATAAATAAGGCTACTACGAACATAGTGGAGCATGTGTTCTTATTACATGTTGGAGCATCTTCTGGGTGTATGCCCAGGAGTGGTATAGCTGGGTCCTCCGGTAGAACTATGCCCAATTTCTGGAGGAATCGCCAAACTGATTTCCAGAGTGGTTGTACCAGCTTGCAATCTCACCAACAATAATGGTGGCTTTCTCTCCCTCTACTCATCCCAGTTCCATCTGCCTCCCCTCCCATCCAGATCCACCCACTAGAGGCAGGTGGAGCTTTGCAAATTTGAGGCCAGCCTGGTGTACAGAGCTAGTTCTAGAATAGCCAGGGCTCCACAGAGAAACCCTGTCTCAACCCCATTGCCTCAGCCCCACAAAGAAAAAAAAACAGTTAGGCACTTAAGGGATAATAACAGAATATGGTATAATAAGAGAGAACCAAAAACAAACAAATAAGAATAGGGAAAAGGCCAAGAACAGAAGAAAAAGAACCTAAGTAAAGGCACAAGAAACAGATACAGATGCAGAGACTCACTTGTTTGCACACTCACAAATTCCATAAAAACACAAAACCAGAAGCCATAATAAGTTCTGTGTGGTGCTGGTGTACACCTTTAATGGGAGGCAGAGGCAGGCAGATTTCTGGGTTTGAGGCCAGCCTTGACTACAGACTGAGTTTCAGGACTAAACAAAGAAACTCTGTCTTGAAAAAAAAAAATTGGATCCATATATTTGCTGTCTTCAAGAAACATACCTCTCCATCAGAGATCCATACTGTCAGATGAAAAGGATGGAAAAAGATATTCCAGACAAGAGGGAGCAGCAGTTGCTATTCTTGTACCTGACAAAAATGGACTTGAACCCAAATGTATCCAGAATAGAGAAAAGGGGTCAGATCGAGGGAACCATCCATCAAGAGGAAGTTTTAGTTCTAAAAATACGTGTATCATACAAAGGCTCACTCAGCTTCATAAAACAAATGCTACAATGCCACAGATTCAGCCCACAGCAGTAACGGAGGTGATCTGAATACCCCAGTTTTACTATTAGGAATATCAATTTGGAGGGAAACACTGGAGTTAAGTTATACTACATACCGGATGGAGAAAGACATCTACAGAACATTTCACCTATCACCAAAGAACACACATCAGCAGTTCAGGAGCATTTTCTATAATAGATTATATATTAGGGCACAAAACAAATCTCAACAAATACAGGAACTGGGATAGATGACCATAAAATGATAAACCTAGAAATCAATATGAAGAAAACTACAGAAAACGTGTAAACTCACGAATGCTAAATGATACCCTGCTAATTGATGAATGAGTCGCTGAAGAAATCAAGAAGGAAGTAAAGTAGAACTAAATGAAAATGAAAACGTAAGATATAAAACCATCATGGTACAACGAAAATAGTGCTAAGAGGGAGTGTAAGCTATAAGGGCCTGCAGCAACCATTCAACATTAAGTATATCAATAAATGTAATTTATCAGAATGGACTCAAAGAAATCACATGATAATCTCAATAGATGAAAAAAAAAAGCCAAAATCTCTTCATGACAAAATTCCTGGAGAGATTAGGAGTGAATATTTTTCAATACAATAAAGGCTGTATATAACAAGTCTATAACCACCATCATGGCATATGGAAAAACTTGAGGCATCCCTACTAATACCACTTCTATTTAATGTAGTCCTTGAAGTCTTGTCCAGGTGCAATGCAAGAGGAGAAAGAAATGAAAGGGATCCAAACAGGAAGGAAAGAGTTAAAGTTTTGCTTGCAGATGATTCCACACATGGGACTTTAGGACCTCATCAGGAAATCCCTCAAGCTGATAAAGTTTTCAGTAATGTGGGAGGCAGCAAAATTGACACACCCAAATCAATAGCACTCCCATATGCCCATGGCAAATATGCTCAGACACAAAAATCTGACCAATGATCTTATTTCCAAGAGCTGCAAAAATACCTTGGAATAGACCCATACAATAAACATCTTAAAACATTGAAGACGTCAAAAAAAAAATGGAACAATTTTCCGTGCTTACGGATTGGTAGGATTAACTAATGTGAAAACTGCCATCTATCAAAAGCAGTCCTACAAATTT
The DNA here is from genome assembly GCF_008632895.1 of Mastomys coucha. NCBI lineage: Eukaryota > Metazoa > Chordata > Mammalia > Rodentia > Muridae > Mastomys > Mastomys coucha. Next base: position 98,128,290 of record NW_022196913.1, read on the forward strand.
AACACCATCCCAAAGTCATTTTTTTATGCAAATTGAAAAGCAATCTTAAAAATCATATGGAAACATAAAATCCCAGAGAGTTGACCTAACCCTGGACAATCAAAACACAGCTGGGGATTTCAAGTTCAACTACAGAGTCTTTATAACCAAACCTGCATGGTACAGACACAAAACCGGACATCATAACCAGTGGACTAGAATTGAGGACTCAAATAGAAGTCCATTCACCTATAGTCACCTGATACTTTATGAAATTGCCAAAAATTCTGCTTGTGGAAAACACAACATCCTTAACAAATGATGCTGTCTAGAAGAACAAAGAAGAACGAAAATCAATTCTTCTTTCTCATTCTGCAAAAAAACCAAAAAACCAAAAAACCAAAAAACCAAAAACAAAACAATTCCAAATGGATCAAAGACCTCACACTCTGAAACTTCAAGAGGAAAGAGTAGGAGGTACATTTCAAGACACTAGCTCAGCTACAAGCTTTGTAATAAGTTCATAAATTAAAAATGATAAGACTCTGGTTTAGTCTACAATTGTAGCCAGCCTTCCCGCTAAACCAAATGAGTGTGTTCTTGACACAGGAAGGCTGGGATACTATTAGACACAGCCTGTAGAGGGAACAGGACTGAGGACTGGGGTTTGGGAATCATGAATACTCAGAAGAAGGTAAAAGCCTATGGGTGTTAGAGAAATACAGAGAAAGGACTTAGCATCCTCCAGCACTGATAGCAGACGTGGCTCTGTCACTAGTTCTGGATTTGTTATGTGCTCTGGGAAGCAGTATGCTTTTCCTGGAGTACAGAGAGGGCAGACAGAAGGCAATGCCTTTCCCTCTTTCCTATGGATTCATAAAAGTTTGAAGCACTGAGCAGCAAAAAGTCAGGAGAATAGTTTCAATTTGGGACTTGACATTGTCCAGCTATTTAATGAATGCCAGCAGCCACTTAGCTATGTGGCAAGTGAGCAGGATAAAGCCTGGCTTATTGAGATCCGAAGGTACATCAGGCTTTACGACACATTGAGTGACTGTCTTCCTAACAGATATAGGAAGGTTGTAACACCATTAAATCTAGCCTGCCAGAGAGACCTGGTTGACAACTAAAAAAGCAGAACTCTTGGGAATGTGGCTCTCTGGCTTCTAGGGTTTTCTGTGTGCAGGAGGGGACCTGCATTTTTTTTTTTTTTTCTAAACAAATCGCCAGGCCCAGGTTTATGCAGGTGGCCACTGTGGAATTCTGTCCTGGACACAAAGGAGGAAAGATGACATGCTGTTTGACTTTAAGCAGTTGCAACGGCCAACTATTGTTACTTAGCAGTGTTTGAAAACACCAGGAGACATGAGTAACTCCATGCCTGCCTTTGGAAGTGGCAGTGGTGAGGCCCCTGTCAATGGTAGTGGTGAGCAGCTTGCAGTGCCCCGTATTTGTTTTTCTGAAGAAACCCAGCCTCCTGCCCACCCTTGCTCTGGCATAGGATTTGAGGACACATCTAGGAGGGGACTGCAAGGAAACGTCCAGGCTCTTGCTCATGATTCTATGGTGTCAGTGTAGCATTGTGGCCAGAGGGCACCAGCTGTGCCACCAACACACCAAGGCATGAGTCTTTAATCCAACCAGGGACCCTCTTCTGCAAAGTGGGGACACTGCAAATATAAATCACATGCTGCTCATCCCAGTGTTAAGCTTCTTCATTATTTCCTTCCCTCCTCCTTCTCCCCTCCCCCTCTCCTCCCCTCCCCTCCTCCTCCTCTGCCCCTCCCTTCCCCCTCCCCCTCCTCCTTCTCCTCCTTCCCTTCTCTTCTTTCTTTTCCTCTCTTTCTTTCTTTCTTTCTTTCTTTCTTTCTTTCTTTCTTTCTTTCTTTCTTTCTTTCTTT
>NW_022196913.1:98132681-98133902 GCF_008632895.1 Mastomys coucha
TTTTTTTGGAGATCCTATAGTTGGCCTCTAGTGATATCACAGTGATATGGTTGAGGGATCTTTTGTGAGCTCCCGAGTCTTCTTTCCCTCAGACCCTTCCCAGCGTTCTTCTGAGACATGGGTCTCACCAATTCTCTTCAAGTTCCACAAGTAGTGTGTGCTGTTTCAACTCTATGGGCCTCAGTATAGTCCACAACAGGGAGGCTGGGGTATGTACAGTGTTCCAGGGTGTTGGCATGATAGGCCATGACTGTGGCTGACACAGAAATTGCCCACAACTGGAGTGGCTGAGGGCTTTGCAGGGGCAGGGTTTGGCTTGGCTAGGATTCAGTTTTAGCCCATTCAGTGCTACAGAGTGAGAACCTAACTCCAAAGGCCAATATTTTCACTTCAGGTTCAACCTTCATGCTCTCAAGTCCCTGTAACCCCTGCTTGGATGAGCTATTTCTGTTCTTTGAACTCCCAGTCTGGCCTTCCAGCTCGAGCTGGAGGGACCAGCCCTCCAGTTGTGGGCAACAGTCCTCACATCAGCTTTGAGGAAGTAGAGTTGTTTCAGCAGAAGACATCCACTGGGACAGTCTGGATCCACTACCGCAACAGCAAGAGTATTTTTCTTGTACCACAAACTACACTGTCTCTCATAGCAACAATCACAGTCACTTTGCTCAGAAACTTATCATTGACAAGGATGGGACATCTCATAAGACGTCAGGCTTGTGAAATGCATGATTTCAGTGAGAAGTGCTTCCCACTCAGGGGCAGGCTCCCCAGGCCTCTTCACCCCGGTCCCTGATTTATCATCCAGCCCCTCTCTACATTCAGAGGTTGTCCCTATCCTCTGGGGTCTTGGCCATGTCAAAGCAATCTGTTCTCTTTTGCCTATCATAACAAGTCAATGGGTTCTTAGGTTTAGCATTCTGTTGTAGGTCACATAGTGGTCAAATGTCTTCAAAATGGCAAGGGAGTCATAGCAGAGAGGACATAAGCTATAGAAATTCAGGGTCAGGATGAAGCTTCCAGCTCCATTATGACTGTTTAATTTTGCCACTGCCTCTAAGGCATTTCATTTTCCTCATAAATATCAATTTCTTTAGAAGGGTATGGTAGCTCAGCCTGGAATCCTAGTGTTTGGGAGCCTGCCATGGGAGGATTGTCTTTGAGACCAGCTTGGGCTACCTCATAAGTTCCAGGCTATTCTATGCTGTGTTCTGATACCACATC
>NW_022196913.1:98133912-98153745 GCF_008632895.1 Mastomys coucha
CCCCCCCCCCAACCACAAAACAAAAACAACGAGAGAGAATTCCCTTTGGTCTCATCTATAAGATGGGTTTCCCCACTCTCTCTGCATAATTACGGGGATAGTTTGATTGATAGAATGACTGTGACTGCTCTGAAAGTCACTCTGGTCTAGATCCTGGCTTAGAACCAGTGGTGCTATCTAGTAAACATACCATCTGAAGTATATAGCTGACAAAGTTGTTTTTAAAGCTGGGTGTGGTGGCACAGGCCTTTAAAGATCCCAGCACTTAGGAGGAAGAGGCAGATGGATCTCTGTGAGCTTGGGGCCAGCCTGGTCTACGTAATGTGTGCTAGGCCAGCCAGTCTTGCCTGATGAGAGCTTTTCTTAAAACATATTTTAAAAATTAACATTGTGAACTAATACAATATATTCATATACTGCTGCTGTAATTTGAATGTGCCCCTCAAAGTCCAAATATTGGAAGCATAACTCTCAGTGCAACAGTGTTGAGAGGGGCGACTTAAAGAAGCCACGAGAGTTCTGCCTTCATGTTTGGATTGATGCTGTTATTACAAGACTAGCTTCCAAACATGAAGGGAGAACTCTTGTGGCTTCTTTAAGTCGCCCCTCTCAACACTAGCAGGGTACGCTTGCATACTCTCTGTCTGTCTGTCTGCCTGTCTGTCTCTCCATCTATGTCTTTCTCTCTCTTCCTCTCAATTCTTCTTCTCTTACTTGGTGCCCACTTCTGCCATAATTGATGTAGTAAGAAATCTTCCCCAGAGGTGGCCTTGGTGGTTGTGATCTGCAGGATGGATATTGGGGCGATACAACAATCTTATAGCAGAGACCAACAGAATAGCCATGGCAGACACTGATAATGTGGTTCTCCTCCCTGCTGGGCTCCTTAGGTGGAGCCCAGGGCTTAGGTGCCCTGAGCACACTATGTGAGAAACATAGACAGATGTGTTTCTGTCTTTTGGCAGTGTCAAAATGAATACATTTTACATTGCCAGTCCAAGTGGCATGCCATTTAACATACCTATTTCTAGGCATCATATGCTATTGTAGCTAAGTATAATATGATATGTTCCCTTACAGCTTTTTCCAAATACCCTTAGTGTTATTTATTGCTCTTTTTTCCCCTCTCCTTCCGTATAGTTGGCACAGTAAATGTAAATCTGTGTGTATAAATATAGACTACAGAATGGCTATATGGGGTTAAAGAGGCTTAAGCACAGAGTTGAAGGACTTTCCAAGAGGCCTGAGAGGTGAAAGAGGTTACGAGTAAGAGTCTCTTTGGGGACATGCAAGCCACAGCTGAACTACAGAAAGGGAGCACAAGATCTTAGAAGCTAATGGCAGCACTGTGTCTGAATGCATGAGGAGGCAGACAGAATGAGTGACAGCAGGTCTGGGTGAAGGAGTGGGTGGAAGGCATAAGAAGGCTGCATCAACAGAGGAAAAGCCAGGCGGACCCCCCCTGGGGCAATGGAGAGTCCTCTGCCTCTCTGTCCCTTGATGCATATATCAGGTGGCCGGATGACAGGCCAGCAGGGCTATTGCCATTTCAGTGTTAGATGCACTCCAGTTTATGGGAATTGTGTGAGTTCCCTCCTTTTCAGTCTCTTATGTCTGATAAGTCCTTGAGTTTAGTTTTCCTGTGTGCTCCTATAGTCTCAGTTTACCATTGATAAGTTTGTAGGGCAAAGTCCTCTTTTTTTATTTTTTTTTCCTTTTTAGGAATAAATTATTTATCAGTCTGTATCTTGAGGGTGGGAAAAGACAGAGTGTTTCTTACCTGTCCACCAAGGTATAGAAGAACCTTCCAGCCTCAGACAGAATCAAACGCTGTCTCTCAGGGCAAAGTACAGCCTGCAAAACTATCTCATGTAAAATAGATTAACTTGGGGCAGGGCGCAGCCTGATGGTCTTAGGTATTTCCCCTGCACAGCCATGCAGGGACCACTGCCAATGTGTGGGTATAAGAAGACCATGTGACTGGTACATCTCCAGAATGGGCCAGGAAGCCTCTGAAAGCAGGCACAGGTCTTGGGTGCCATTTCAAGGAGTTTTGGCTTTGTTCTATCTGCACTTGTCCTCAGAGAGCTGGGGGGTTCCATCACCAAGAGCTATTCAGCCCTCGCAGGCTATCTGATTTAGTCTGTTTGGTTCCTTTCCTTAGCATCTGTACTGTGGGCTTTTTACAACTTCAAAGAGCTTCTCACCCATATTCACTAATTAATTCATTACTCCTGTGAGTAAAACCTGCAGCAGTGAGAATGTCATTAGCAAGGATACCAGGCTTACTATTTAAAAGAGGTGGCCCCACAGTCAGACACTCTCCACCAGAGCTGTTAACCCCTTCCTAGCTGTCTGTGCCTCCACAGGCAAGTGTGGCCCTGGTGGCCACCACACATCTGTTGTATGCTCAGATACATCAGGCACCTCTGGGCTGTAAGGGGTGGTCACACATGGCTTCTAAGTCACACCAGCCAAACCCATCCTTAACTAGCTGTGTTGTGATTGGCCTGCACGTTGAAAGAAGAAGGAATGTATGTTGACAATTGGCAGGGTGGGTTTTTTTTTTTCTAACTAGAAGACAGACTTTAGGATTGTATAGACCTGAGTTTTAATTTTGGCACTTTATAAGTTGTGTGAACATTGGCTAAGTGGCCACCTCTGAGGCTTAATTTCTGTATCTTTAAAATGAAATAGTATTATCTCCTTAAGGGGCAAAATGAGGATAACTGGCAAGATACAAATGGGAGGTTCAGGGCAGAGCCAGGCATACAGGGAGTGCTCCATTACAATAATACCAAGATTACTCAAGAAGTCAGCTTGTGCACCTCTAGGCATGAGGGACAGAGCTGCAGAAGGAGGAGGCCTGGCAGATCCTTTTAGGGGATGGATTAGTTATGTTCTGCTGCGGTAATAAGACACTATAACCAAGAACAACTTAAGGAAGAGTTTATATTGGCCTAGAGAGTCAGGGGGCTAAAAGCCCATAAGGGTAGGGAGGTGTGGTAGCAGAGAGCAGAGCAGGAAGCTGAGAGATGCATCTCAGTCTCTCAGTCACACACAGAACATAAAGAGTGAACTGGAAGTGAAGCAAGGCTATGAAATCTCAAGGCCCACTCTCGTGACATACTTGCTCCAGCAAGCCCTCTTGCCATTAATGTCCCCTAACCTTGCCAAATACAACCACCAATGGTTCAGGTACTGGAGCCTATGGGGCATCATTTCTCATTCAAACCACCATATTCCATCTCCAGTCCCCATAGTCTTATGGCCATATCATAATGCAAAATATATTTAGTCCAACTCCTGTGACACCAAAAAGCAAAATATCCACTTCTACCACACAAGGGTGTAGAATATATCTTCCCATTAGAAAGGAGGGAATAGGGGCATAATGAGGAAATACTGTGTCAAAGTAAGACTGAAACCTAGCAGGTCAAACATCAAATCTTGTCCTATGTCCCATGTTTGCCACTTTAGTTTTGATGGTCTTCAATGGCTCTACCCCTCTAGCTTTGCTGCATGCCACACACATACATCTCTCTCTCGGGCTAGTTCCAATCCCTGTTTCTAGCTCTTTATTGGCAGATGACTCATGGTTCTGGCATATCCAGCATCTTGGGGATCTCGACTGGAACCTTGGCTTCATCTTCCTGCCTTCATGCAATGCTCTCAGGTTGCTTGCCCTCTTAAGGCCTTCTATAAGAGACTCTAGCATTGCCACAGATTGTGTGGCCTCAGCAGCTCTCTGAAAATGTGAAGGGAGAATCCCGGACCCTTTACTCTTGCATTTTTTCATACCCCCAAAGCCAGCTGTGGATGAAACTGCCAACTTTGACTAGCAGCCTGGGATGGACCCTGTCCCTTTCAACTACATTAGCAGGCACTTTTGTGGAGCAGGGATATATCTCATTCAAACCACCACAGGGAAGAAATTTATTTCAGAGTTGACAGGAAGAAAAGAGAAAAGGAGAAAGAAAGAGAGGGAGGAGGGAAGCCAGGAGAAGTAATGCAAACACATGCACACAGAAGCCAAGAAAGTGGCAGCCATGATGAGAGAGGACCATGCTCACCAGCCCTGACTTATTCTGAGGACAGGCACAGCAGGTCCCGGACAGGAAACATCTCTCTCATAACCTAGTAGGTCCCTAGTACCTGAGTTGACTGAAAATGACCAGGCTAGCTTTCTGTCTGCTGGGTTAAGCGGCACTGTTGCTGAGGACACAAGTCTCTAAGCAGTGGCCAGCCAATAACTGGAGACAGAGGACCATTCCTATGGCTACAAAACTTCTCTCCATTGGGTTGGTTGGAATTTGTCTAGAATTGTCTCCAATCTGTAATTCTCCCTTTACCACCTTTTCACAACTAACTCTGAGTTGCATTTGAGTCCATGGCTCTTGTTGCTTTGTCCTCTTGTCTTTCCCAGATGGTATCTGTAACATCATTTGTGGCTCTAACTCCATCTTCAGTGTGTCTTCCAAACCAATACCAGCTAACACAGTACGTATTATGTGTGATGCAATAATTTATACAGTGGGCCTATAATGGCGACCAAGATAAACTTCCCCAATATCAAGTAGTTACTGATGATGATCGAAGAAATGACAGAGACTAAGTAAAATTACATATGCAAATAATATGATGGTCTTAGACAGTGAACCTTGCTACTGAGAGAACAAATAAAACCAAACTAGAGAGGCTACGTTAGATTGGATGACATGAGAGCTTTTTAATTGATAATGTTTGACTTGGGATCAGAAAGTTGAGTTTTAAGCTTTCCATTACAAGTAGTAGAGATATTGCATAGATCTAAGTAATTAATTAGTTAATTAGTTTTTGAGACAAGGTTTTACTTTGTAGCTCTGACTACCTTAGAAACCACTGTAGACAAGGCAGTCCAGAAACGTGTAGCAAACCTCTTGCTTCTGCCTCCCAAGTCTTGTGTCATAGGTGTGTGTCACCATGCCTGGAAAGTTGAATTTGAAGTTTAATTTTATCTTTTTACTTGTCAGTGCCACAGTGCTTAGCTATGTGACTAAATATTATACTTGATGTTCCTAAGAATGTATTTAAAAATGAAGGTATGATTTAAATTGATGAAATCTGAGTCAAGGATGCTGCCCTTAAAATATTGTAGCTCACATCCAATTGTTGCAGCCCAAATAGAAGAGAAGACCAGCACCCCTGGTACTAGAGAGAATTGTGCCCCACTCATTTGCATGTCAACACCAGTTCTTGGCTCTTCAGCCTGACATCCTTTGGACTCAAATTGTAGTACTGGATCTTTCTGAAAGTTTGCACAACTACTCTGAAGATTTTGACCTAGTCATCCTCCATAATGCTATGAACCAATCCAAAAATACATTTCTTTCTATATACTTATTTATCAATTAGTGTCATTTCCCTGGAGAACCATGAAGGTGTTCTAGCAGGAGGGAAGAGCTATCTTAAAATACATAAGGTTTTAGATTAGAATTAGCAAAAGACCAATGTGGTTGGGACGGGTGTGGGTTGTGAAGAGTAATAAGGTCTTGAAAAAATTCGAGAGGACCGTTTAATTTACTAGGAAGGATGGAAGCCAACTTCAAAGGGATTCTGGCCCCATGGGTGGTAAGGAATTTAAAACTCCATGTCTAGACAATCCTTTAAGACATTTAATATTTACTGTATAAAGAAACATGGTTGAAAGTTGGTTCTAGGAAACAAAATCTTGCTCTTGGATATGGGCAGGCAAATGAGAGATCATGATGCAGCTGGTGGCAGAGAGGAAAGAATTGGTGGGAAGATCTTTCAGACATGGATGACGCTTGGGGCATTGTAGTGGGTTGAATGGTGGCTGTTCTTCCTCAAATACTTCTATTCCCTAATGCTCAGGCCCTGTGAATGTATTATATGGACAAAATTCTTTTGTAATTAAGGTAAGGGTCTTGAGATGAAATCACCTTGGCTATGCAGGTGGATACTGAGTCCTATGATAAACACTCTTATAGGAGACACAAGAGAAGACCCAGGGATGCAAAGAGCAACTAACCATGGGACAGAGCTTGAAGTGTTGATGCCATGGAAACCAAGCATCACTGGGAGCCACTGGAACCTCCAGAGGCTGTATGGCTTAGCTATCAATTTGAATTAGGAGTTCTGGATCTTGGGATTCTAGCAGAAAGGAAGCTAAGATGAATGAGGTGAACCCAAAGTTCCATCCCTCACTTTCAAGCACAGGGCTCTCACCTGTCTGCAGAGAGTGCTCTGGCTTCAAATATCTTGTTTATGACATAGCCTGTTCCTTCTGCAGCATCTTTTGAAATTATTTGTGTTTCCACTCTAGGATTCCAAGTGCTAGAGGGAAATGTCATGGCCCTTGAAGATGAGCATGCTGAGCTTCCTGTATGTTGCCTCCTGCTGGGCGATAGCTTCAGTCTGTGCTAGTCTTCGTGAGTACCGAAAGAACTTATTTACACTGAATACAGCCCAGGCCTCAGACCCAGGTAGGCGATGAAATGTCTCCTCACTTACCTTCAAAGAGCCACATTCATCTTCATAACCCCATTAATAGCTCTCAGTTACAAAAACTTTACAGTGAGGATTGTTGGTTGGGGTTGCTTTGCTACTTTGAGTGATGGTCCTGTCTATTTCTGCAATGTTGTCTGCATGGGCAGACATGCATCTTAGCACTTACCTGGCTAATTCTGGCAATTCTAAGATCCAAACATTCTGATGTTTGCTTTATAGGTGTGAGAAAAGATCTGAAGCCGTGTTTGGTCCCCAGGTCTGGTTCTATGTCTTGTACACGACTGATGAAGGGCTCTTTAGTAAAGAGAGTGGGTGGGAAGTTGTTGGCATCAGGTTCCTGAGAGCCAGGATTCCTCTTCTTGTAGCCTGCATTGCTCCATCCCCCTCACACACCCTCTTCCCACAGTGGGTGTGGGCAGGATTGAAGCGTGCTGTTGGAACTGCATCTCTGTGGATCTTTTCATATAACATTTAATGGTTGGTAATGACTCTGGCCCCAGCAGCAACCATCTATTGAAGTTCAGCTTGGCATTTCAATTAGAGTACTGATTGTTTGGCTTAGCTTTTCATATGTTTGTGGGGAAAGCTCTAGTGTGGGTGCAGGCAGCTAGGGGACTGATTAGCATGGCGCTTCTTGCAGGAAATAAACGACCTTATTACAGTTGCTTTGGTTGTGAGGAGAAGTTGGGTCTTCCAGACATTTCTCTGTATAGAGAGGGGTTCATTGCCTGCAGCCACTGGAATATGTTGGGGACAGGGAGAGTTACTTTTTTCTTGTCCTCTTTCCTTCCCTCTCCCTTTTCTCCTTTCATCCATTTTCTTTCTTTCTTTCCTCTGTGAAAGCCTTTGCTAGAAGAATGGAAACATATTGTCTCCAGTTTTCCTTGGTTCATGAAAACAGACAGGGACAGTTAACAGTTGAACTTGAAGCTACAGACAGACAGACAGACAGACACACACACACACACACACACACACATACACGCACAGACACACATGGCCATACACAAACACCCACAGAGACACACATACACATATACACATAGATACACAGATACAGACACAACAGACATAGACATACAGACACACATGGACAGACACAAACACACAGAGAGACACACATGCACATGTACACACATGTTATGCACACTCGTCTACTCCAGTCACATCCAAAATATCGGGGATAAAATCCTGTTAAAGGATAAGAGGCAATAATACTTCAAAAGGAGATCTGTGCCTCCTGGATTTCAGGCTAGTCGCTGGTATCCCCTAACTCAGACGTGTTCCAGATTAGTCCTTCCAATTGTCAACATGGCCTCATATTTAGGCATAAAGGTACCCCAAGAAATGATTCATAAATGGTTAAGATTGGGCATTGTCTCCTGGCTGACACAATGTTTCCAACTATCATAGTTTAATACCAAGCTGTCCATAGCTTGCTATTGCTCTCAAAGTAAGGGTTTCCCTCACTCTAGGACATTAGCTAAAAGTGTTAGGTAGGGACTCCCCACTGCTGCACTCCCCCAGAACCAGAGAATTAGCATAGGAATACCTAAATACCTCAACAGGGAGGGCTCCACTCCTCTTCCTCCTGCTTCACACCTAGCTACCAGACCCTGCTGACCTTGGTGTGGGGGTCACTTGCTTACATGACTTCAGTCTTGTGTCCCCTGCTGTAACCCCCACCTGCCTACATGACTCTTGACATCAGCCCTGCTTGCTGTATGCTAGTTAAGCCTGCTTTTCATTTTGTATGAGTACTGGGAGAAGAAGAAGGACTTGGACTTGGACAAGGACTGGGAGAAGAAGGACTTGGACTTGCATGCAGGACCAGCACTAGAACTTAGATGGGCTAGGACTTAGATTCATGCAATCCGCATTCCCCTGGGCCCAGAGCGCTTGGGCCCAGGGGATGCAGCACCAGTTCAGAGGAGATAGCTGCTGCTTTAGACCCAGTATGTTTCAGATAGCCTCAGATGTACCTCAACCATTGAGCTGCCAGATTTACCATCTCTCTTTTACAATGACTGTAAAAGTCTGATGCCATTTCTAAGAAATACATCTAGATCCTATACTTCATGTGTCGTCTCTGCCATCATTTCTTTGCCTACGCCTTGTCGATCTGACTAGGACCCCTGTTTCTCCCGAGGGTTGAGGGAGGCCCAGATTGGCCAGCCTGTGGCACACACAGACACACAGACACACAGACACACAGACACACAGACATAGACATTCAGACACACATGGACAGACACAAACACACACAGAGACACACATGCACATGTACACACAGACACACAGACATAGACATACAGACACACATGGACATACACACACACAGAGACACACATGCACATATACGCACAGACACACAGATACAGACATACAGACACAAACATGCAAACACACAGAGAGAGACATGGACATACACAACATATACAGAGACACACATAAACATACACACAGACTCACAGATATAGACACAATAGATGCACACATAGACATACAGACACATACATACATACACACAGACACACACACACAGACACATACATACACACACACAGACACACACACACACACACACACACACACACACACACACACACACCACATTGTACTGCTTCAAACCACAGAACTGCATGCTGCAGTACCCACCTGATAGGCTCTATAAGCCCTCAAACCTGCCTTCACCTTCCCTATCTTATGCTTGGCTTCTTTCATCTTCAGTGAGATCAACTGGGAAATAGATAGGATTTGAGCTAAAGAGACTTAGGCTTTAGCTCAGCCTCACTATTAAGTAGCTTCATGAGGTTGTTCAGGTTATTGAGATTCTGAATCTAATTGCTTATCATCAATGAAAAGTCAAGAAGATGGTGAGAGTAGAGTTTTTGGCCTGCACAAGGGAGCTCAGTGTCCTCTGATCTCCCTTTTCTTTGCAGGATGGTCTTCAGTGCCTTCTTCAAGATCTCGGCCACCTTCATCATATTTAGAGTCTGAGTTTCTAGGTTACAGGTTAGATAGAAGGTTGTGATTTATGATATGCTTGTGGGAGGGACCCTGAGATCATGCAGAAGAGATCTGTCTGTAGATGCTACACACAAAAAATGCAGCATCTGCGAGAGAGACACAGGAGAGAAGGAAACAAGAAAGAGAGCTGACAGCCCAGGTGCCTCTAGCATGCCCTCTTTCACTTCTGTTTGATTGATGAAGAGCTCAAAGGGCAAAGCTTAATGTGACTCAGATTGGAAATGGTGGAGCCAGATCTTCAAAGCTGGAGTGCTCAGAACCTAAGCAGTCTGTGATGTGGTGAGCAGCCTTAAAAGAGGTACAGAGTCTCAAAGGGAGACATAGAAGGATAGAATGGTGGCTGGCACAGAGCACACAGGAACAATGAAGGTGACATGGACCATGGTCTCTTGGGGCTGACCCCATGGGTGCCTATTACATATAGCTATCACATGTGTAACTTGCCTTTGAGAGATATCCAGAGTTCATTTTATTCCAACTTTTCAGATTATCTCTTCTTTCTTTAATAAAGTCAGAGTTTTTAGTCACTGTTAGAAAATAAAAAGCACTTTGTTTTTGAGACTACAAAAAGCTCATGCCTGTAAAAATCATAAACTTTCCATTTAATCTACTGCAATGTTATGATTTTGGTAGCGTCTAGTGTAATTATCCACATAGTATATTCCTATTCTCTTTGAAGTTTCCCCATCCCCGCTTCAGGCTGGGCTGCTGTTACAGGAAGGGAAAGGATGCTAGCCAGCTTCATCTTGCCTCCTATGGATCAGGCCCTGTTTCTGATCCTTCCAGAGTTAGCCTCCGGGGAGAGGGCATTTGGAGAAAGGTCACTTCACAGTAGTATTCTTCCGTGGCCTCTGTACAAGTGTAGACTATTTTCCTTAATAGGAAGCTTTTCTGAGTTTTTCCTGAGACTTGTGATGGTGATCTCCTGCAGTGTCCCCTAGACTGTGGCTGATCTCTTCTGAACTGTCACTATGACGACCCTCTTAGACCTGAAATTCAAGGTGATCCTCCCCTCTTCCACCACATGCATCCCCTTCAGGTTAGGCTTTTGACTGAATGTAATTAAAGACAAAAGGCCATTCAGGTTTATAAAATCAATCCCCCATGCCTGGAAGATACTTACCTTTCTTCAGTTGTTGACAGAGCACTGCACAACATATTTTTATTTTGCTACCAGCAAGAGAGAATTCAGTTTCTTTTTTTGTGTCTGAGAGTCTTCTATCCTTACACTTTCCAAATTCTAGGTGATACTCATGCTCTGTAAGGCATCCCCATGAAACCTTTCCCTTTTGCTTCAACATGAATGGAGAGAGACTCCCCAGAGGTAGAAGTTGGCAACATGTACTCTACTGTTACAAGCTCCCACCAACTGCTCTGTTAACTCTTCACTCATGTCCTGGTGTACCCTGAAGAACACAGTGCTGGTATGAAGCTACTGGAGAAGCAGATTCAGGCTGTCCTAGCTTTGAGTCCTCTTTGGAGAGTCCAAGTTTCATCTGTTTGATGCAATAGTGTTTAGAACTTAATATTTTTGTCTCACTTTTTTTTGGTGGGGGACTTTCTGAAAATCCAAGATGATATTTCTTTCTGTCCCTAGGGTTTGGGGAACTTTCTCTGGTTTGGAAACAGGGTTACAAAGCAACATCCATCTTGGACATAGGGGAGGTGCTTGATTATCTCAGCTTGCATGGATCTTCCGATTGCACATTCATTTACAGCTCTTGACTGGTTGTTTAGTATCCTGATTCATTCCTAGCTCTCAATCAGGACTTAACAAAGTTAACACTGTGGAAGTATTTCTAGTTGAGTGTGGTGATACCAGCGGGAATACTTTTGATCAGTTCAAAAGTTTCTCATTAAAACACTGCTTTGTTTTGGGTACCTATACCTTAGTAATAAAAAGTGTTTTACTTCAGACTACTTTGGATAATGACATTAGGATTTTGATAGTAGCTTCTAACAATTACAAGATAATAGCAGCAATAGGCATTACATTTCACCTATACTGTGTTCAGAGGAGAAAAATAGTAAGAGGAGAATGGATCCAGAACTCACTCTTCCTTCCTTCCTTCCTTCCTTCCTTCCTTCCTTCCTTCCTTCCTTCCTTCCTTCTTTCCTTTCTTTTCTCCTCTCCCTCCTCCTCCTCCTCTTCCTCCTCCTCCTCCTCCTCTTCCTCCTCCTCCTCCTCCTTTTCCTCCTCCTCCTCCTCTTCTTCCTCCTCCTCTTCCTCCTTTTTCTTCTTCTTCTTCTTCTTCTTCTTCTTCTTCTTCTTCTTCTTCTTCTTCTTCTTCTTCTTCTTCTTCTTCTTCTTCTTCTTCTTCTAATTTGACACAAGCTAAAGCCAGTTGGGAGGAAGAAACCTAAATGCCTCTCTCTTATTAGTATGCAGGCAAGGCTGTGGGACATTTTCCTGATTCCTGATTGATGTAAGAGGGTACTTCTTAGTGTGCCTTCTTTGGATAGGTAGTTCAGGAGCATGTGAGAAATGTAGCTGGGCCTGAGAACAAGCCAGTAAGCAGTATTACTCTGTGGTTTTTGCTTCAGTTCTTATCTCCAGGTAACTACCTTGCATTCCTGCTCTGACTTCATTTCATGATGAACTGTAAGTTTTCAGCTGAAATAAACTCTTTCCTCCTCAAGTTGCTTTTGGTCATGGTGTTTCTCACAGCAATAGAAAGAACGCAGGCTGGAAGAATTATTATTTTGTAATATTGTCTGGGTCTCTAGCATGTGTCCATGCCTAAGCCAGTCATTGGTAAGGTGAATGGTATTAATGTCATTGGCTCAGACGTGTCAAAATGCATTCTTAGGCCTGGAGAGGAGACATAAACAATGTGTCCTCTCATTCCTGAAACAGGTTTCTTCAGTAGCAAAAAAGGTATGGATGATTGCTGGTGATGCTGATGTCATCAGCCGGGCAATCACAGGGGTCACAACACTAGTATGGAAAATGGATTTCTGTAGTCAGGGATTTATTGTTGTGAAGAGATACCATGACCACAGCAACTCTTATAAAAGAAAGCATTTAGTTGCAGTTTGCTTAGAGTTTCAGATACTTAGTGCATTGTCATCATGGTGTGGAGCATGGCAACATTCAGGCAGACATGTTGCTAAAGAAGTAGCTATATCCAGTTCTGAAAGCAGCA
The DNA here is from genome assembly GCF_008632895.1 of Mastomys coucha. Taxonomy (NCBI): domain Eukaryota; kingdom Metazoa; phylum Chordata; class Mammalia; order Rodentia; family Muridae; genus Mastomys; species Mastomys coucha. The sequence continues at coordinate 98,146,599 of NW_022196913.1, forward strand.
AGAAGAGCAGAGACTCTGGGCTTTGGAATGGGCTATTTGAAACCTGAATGTCCATCTCCATGGGCACACTTCCTCCAACAAGGCTACACTTCCTAATCCTTTCAAATGGTGCCACTCCCTGGTGGCCAAGAATACAAATCTTTGAACCTATGAGAGCCATTCTCATTCAAACCACCACAGAATCCACAGATCTTTATTAAGTTTACAGGAACAGAATTTTCTTACCTTTCTAACTGTACCTTCTAGAAAGACCAACTTTCAAATCCTCATGCTATTGTCTATTGATGGGAAAAGATGGACTTCCACACTGATCATGACTGAGGTCATCTGTCTAGCTAGTAATTACTGGCTCTGTGACTACTAGTGATTTTCTATTCCTCACAGGCTTAGTTTTCTTATCTGTAAGTGGGAATAATAAATGCTGCACTTTGGATTTTTCTGAGGACAGGAGAGTGCATATATGAAGAACCCAGCACATTATGCGTCAAGAACCTTCAGTAGCATTCTTCTTACCCTGAATCTCATGGCATTATCTTCTTTAGTGTGTAGCACTCTGTTCTTCTTTGTCTTTCCTTCTCCTCTCCATTTTGTTTCTTTACTTTTATTTTATGTCTTTTGGGGTAAGTTTACTGGTAAGTTTATTTTATTTTTTTTTTAAATTTTATAATTTTATTTTTTCTTTAAAGCTGAGTAGTCTTACATTGTGAATATATACCACATTTTATTTTCCATTAAGTAGTTGATGAACATCTTGACTGCTTCCATTTCTTCGTTATTGTGAATAGTACAACAAAGAACATAGCTGAGTAAGTACATGCAGAGCAGGACACCAAAATCTTCTAAGATTTGCCAAGGAGATATGTAGCTAGGTTATATGGTAAAGGTATTTATAGCTTTTGGGTAATTCTCCACATTGATTTACATGGTTGCCACACCAGGTTGCAAGGTAAGTTTCTTATGTCATATCTAAGCCCAGATACTGTTAGTCCTACGATTCTGGGACTGGAATGCCTCCGAATGCCCTTGGTTCCTTCCTGCCTGGAGCTTCATGGTGGTTTAGAGTTCCTTGTAAGCATTGCTGTGGGCATGGCAGCCCCTTGCTAGTAGCATCTGAACTTAGTTTAAAGACTCTTAAGAGAGACAGCTTTGTCACCACTCTACTGGAAGACATCATCTGGGTAGTTGCTTTTCCTGACTTCTGAGTTCTTAGCTCACAGGCTAGTGACAGTTCTCTCTCAGCTGTATCTTCTCCTCAGGGACAGGATTCAGCTCCATGGGACACCTTTTCTCTGTTGCTAAGATGTAATCTTTTCAACCTTTATCCTGGGGTTATTAATTGTAACCTCTTTCCCAGGTGGCCACTTTGAAAGGGAATTCTCACCTTCAATGTAGTCACCAAGCTAATAGCATTGTAGTTTTATGACTACTTATCTCTGAATTGGCTCCTGACTTCCATAAGTGTCTCCATGGAGCAGACATTGCTCTGAACACCAAGGTGAATATAATAAAAAGGATGAGAAGTAGCCGCCTGAAGGAGCTGGTGTAGTATTGGACTAAAGAGAACAAAGCACAGATATGGAGAAAATAAGTTCTGTTAAATGGATAAAGAAGCTATATCACAGAGTGATTTATGTGAGCCATATTACAGAGTGATAGACGATAGCACTAGAAAGGATTCACATTTTGAGCTTGTGTGTCTCCCTGATACTCTTCATTGTGAATGGAAATACTTTGTGGCCCAAAATATTGAGCTTTTTGTTTGTTTCATTCATAGCACAATCTTCTCGTGGATGCTGTGGGTTCTGTGAAACAAAGGAGATTGTAGGATTAATAGGACTCATGTTATGGTGTAACCAACTGCTTTAGAATTAGATTTGAGGCCAACACCACAGGAGATGATCCATGGTTGGTACTATATGCCCAGTGAATGACCCAGCCCCATGGAGAAGAATGCACTGCTGTTGTTTTAGCTAAGTTGTCATGGCATTAAACTGCATTCTAAATATTTATGTTTTAGTCATAGACAAATTCTATTCACATCTTTAATCAGAGAAGCTCCTATTTGCCTTGAATGGTAGAGAGTGAAGAATTTCATGGCGGCTCTTGATGCTTAAAAATTGACAATTGAGTGCTCTGCTCTAAATAGGGAGTGAAAAGAAAATAAGAACTAGAAAGTAGAGAGAAGGGCTGTGAGATATGATCTTCGGGCAGGACATAGCTATTGCAAACATGATCTTATAGCAGCTGCAGTTGCCTACGCTAGGCATGAACAAGATCATGCTTAGGATCAGGCAAGCATGGAGTGTAGAGGTGCTGATGGGACCCTACTCCTCTTTGCTGAATTATTTGTTACTGGTGGGCTCTGGTGAAGAGATGGTCATTGACTTCTGTTGTGTACCCGACAATGAGCCCTCCAGTCTAGAAAATTCCAAACCCATAGTCACAAAGACTGTGCTGGTTAAACTCAGTGGGCCATAAAACAAAACAAAAAGACATGAATGTGGGAAGTGGACTTACGTGGAGAAAAGGGATATGTCAGTGCTGAAAGAGAGAAAGAGTGGGCGTGAGAGTAAACAGCACATTTTATACTTGTATGAAATTGCCAACGAACAAATTTAATCAATTTAATCAATTAGACAAAGAACTAATAAAGTTTTAAGTAGATTGTCATATCCAGAAAACAGGGTTAAGTCTTTTAGTTGGGTGGTAATTTGCATATGTGATGTGTATGTGTGTACAATGTGTGTGAGTGATGTGTTATGTATGCACTTGCATATGTATACGTGTGGTATATTTGTGTATTTGGTATATGTGTTTGTGTGAGTAGTGTGTGTATGGTGTATGTGGTGTGTGTGTATATATATATGTATGTATATAATATACATATATAATGTGATGTGTTTGTATGGCATGTGTAATATATGGTTTTGAATGTGATGTGATGTGTGTTGTGTGTAAATGTGTGTGGGTGTTATGTGTGGTATGTTTGATATGGGTATATTTATATGTGATGTGTTTGTATGTGTAGTATATGTGATATATGTGTTGTGTGTTTTGTGTGTGCATGTAATTTGTGTGATATGTGTGTTTGTATATATGTGTGCATGTGTGTGGTGTGTTTGTGTATGATGTATGTGTGATGAATAGTAGGTTTGTGTGTGTTATTTGTGTAATGTTACATGTGTGTTTGTGTGTGTATGTAATATATGTATGTACGTGATTTGTGTTATGTGTATGTGTGTGATTTATATAATTTGTGTGTGGTATACGATATGTGTATTGTGTATATGCAAGTTTGTGGTATGCAAGTTTACTACCTCTGTCTGCCTGCATCATCCTTGAATTGCACCTTCCTCAGTACAGATCTGAGGCTCATTTTAAATGAATAGATGGCTTTGCTCTTAGTAGACTCTGTCTTTCTTCATCTTTTAGAGTTCAGAGAAATCCACTGAAATCACTAACACACAGCATCCATTTGCCTTCCAGAGCAGTAAGAAGACCCCTTGATTTGGAGAATCTTACTGCTAAAGGTTTCCAGTTAGAAGGCTAGCCCCTAGTAGTAGCTTTTTGACTCTAGATTTCAAGGAACAGCTTCTCAAGGGAGACCTGAGTAGGATCTTGGGAGCAGACAGGCATGATCATAAGTGACATGCTCTACCAGGGAACAGGACATGCATCTCAGGGACCAGCCTGTTTCTTACTGGTGGCTGTGGTGTTGGTGCCTTAACATACCTTTACTCAAGCTTGGCAACATCAGGACCTGCATCATCACTCCCCTCTGTCTTGTGAGCAGTTATGTACTGGTTGGAGAGGAGACAATTGAGGCTACAGATAGGTTCCTTGGAGAGATGCATGGGCTGCTGCTTCTGACTGGTGTAGATGTTCACAGTCGAGGTCTCTTTTGTCTCGATTTAGGAAAAGTGATAGGGTTTTCCTTACTGGCTTTCTGAAAAGACTCCTAGGCTGCAAGGAACACCGTGGTTATTGCCAAGGTGGAGACATAGATCTGCCTTTCCTTTCCTATTTACTGTGCTTTTGACACTGATTCCAAGCTAAAATTTATTTTATTACTGTTGTGAAGGGACCAATTAGTGCCTACCTATTTCTGGTATGTCTAGATATCAGATAAGTAGGTTGGCAAGCGGCAGTCACAGAAAACAAGGATGCTTTGTATCTTTGGTGCCTCAAACCATGTTAGGAGCCTTAGAAAAACTCATCTGATCCAGTCCACACAACCACCTCTGGAGATAGGTATGTTGTCATTTTGCCATTGTTCTCCTACACAGAAAGAAATACAAGCTCACAGTGATAGTTTGTGCTCCTGTAACAGAATATCTTAGGTTGGGTAGTTTGTAAACAGAAATGTATTTCTCAAGGTTTTGGAGGCTGAGCTTTCAATATCGAGGCACAGGCAGAGTTGGTGTTGAATAAGGGCCCATTTCCTGTGTAATAAACAATACCCTTTTCCTGTGTTATTACATGACAGATCTCTAGGGTCTGTTTTCAAGAGAATTGACCACTATAAAGGTTTCATCTATCTTCAAGACTCAACCAACTCCCACCCCAACCCCCGTACCATGACCTGGAGGGGTTGAGATATCCATGTGAATTCTGAGGGGACAGATTATGACTATATATTACTCACTAAAGATTATGTCATTAGTAAGGGTTACAAGTGGACCTAGCTATGTTTGAGAAGGATTTGCAAGAGCTTTTTACATGAGGCAGGCGGGAATAAAAGGGTTTTTCAGACAAAAACACCTCATGTCTGGTTCAATTACTCATTATCAAAGGAAGGCTAATCTGAGAGGAAGGTTATCTTTGCTCTGTTCTTAAGACAAACAGGATAAAATCCAATCAAACTTACTAGTCACTAACTCAATCAGGCTTGGTATTAGCCTGAGTGCTTCAAAGCACCTGATCTTATTTAATTTTCTTGGTATCTTGTAGGATGGTGATTAAGATCTCCATTTGTACAGGTATGGTCACTCATGTTCATCTTGAATTAATCTGAACTAGCTGCATGGGTCTGCTGTTGGCATAGTCATGTCCAAATTGTAAGGGTTAATCTTGTCTGTGAGATCAACAGGCAGGGCTTTGGTTCTTCATTCAAAACTAAGTGACAAAAATCACATCATGTCATATGCTCACATTTTACTTTTGGGTTATGGATTCTGATGGTACACAGCAAAGTGAGTTCCCCAGGATATGTGAGAGCATGGTTGGAGCAGCAGTAACTGTGTGGCATCTGAGTGGGTCATATCCATGTGATATCCATGTAGGGCTGCTTCTCCGTTCTTTTTCATATCAATGCTGCTGGGGCTGGAATATCTATTTCTCTGTACTCACATGCCTGGTGTCTGGGTTGGAAGGCTGGCACAGGTGGGTCTGTTTAGGCCTTTCTTTTTCCACCAGGTCAGAGAACATAGTTAGCCTCTGGTTCTTCATCAGAAGTTATTTCTTTTTTTTAAAATATAAATTATTTTAGAGTTATATATTTTTTGTGTATGGGTATTCTGCCTGCATATATGCAGTGTACAATATGTGTGCAGTGCCCACATTGGCCAGAGAGGACACTGGATCTTCTTTCTGATACAGGAATTACAGATGACTGTGAGTTTCCATGTGGGTACTGAGCCATCTCTCCAGCCTAGATATAGAACCCAAAGAAGTTTCCCTAGAGGCTCTGGGAAAAGCTTCAAGTCTCATTACCAGGTCTTGAGAATACCAGAGCATCTTTAGTGTTTCCTGTTTGTCAGGAAACTCATCAAAGCTAGAACAGTATCTCAAAAGGAAGAAAGGAGAATTAACTTTTCAATGGATGGAGCAGCAAAGAATTCACACCTCTGTTTTCATTGTGATAAAGTTTATATAACATCATTGGCATCCTTTTGGCCATTTGTAAAGGTAAGCATACATGTGTGATATTGTTTGTACAAGCGCAAGCCTTCCACATTTATTTTCTTCAGGCTGAAACTTTCTAGCCTTTACACAGGGACTCCCGCTCCTTCTCGTTCCAGCCCCAGGCAGCTGCCTACACTTTCTGTCTTTATTAATTTGACTGTTTTGTGTAGTTCATGGAAGAAGACTCACGTGGCATTTGCCTGTTTGTTGCTGGCTTATTTTACTTAGCTTAATGCTTTCAAGGTTCATCCATGTTGCATGGAATGTCAGAATTTCTCTTTAAAACCAGGGAACATTGTAGACATCTTTAATCTCCCACAGCTCTTCAATTTCAAAGCCTCATTGGCCTGTGAGAAATGAGAAGCAGAATAGAATTCTGTCATGGAAATGTCTTCCTAGACTTGACTTGTGGACTTGAGCTGAATTAGTCATGGCAATATGGCTCAGACAGGCCTAATAAAATAGGACTTGGGATTCTGCTTTATTCCTATTTTGTGATGTAAATGTAAACTATAAGTAGATGGGTCTAGATTAGAATGCTTTTACTGTTTGTAGGGAAATGTGCTGTGTGCATTTGACAAATTATCATTGCTGTGTTTACTTTCAGTTGCAAGTTGGTGATATATTATGGGCTCAGTGTTTCTATTTTCACCAGATTCACATCTTGGAACCTAACTCCCTGAGTCATGGTATTAAGAATCTGGGGTCTTACGACACCCAGAGGAAGCTCCACTCCCAGGCGCTCTAACACACCCAGGATCAGAGGTGAGGAGGACACAACATCTGTTCCAACACCGGGTGTAACTGGGACCAGCAGGACCAGGTACACAGGAACTCTGCCAGCCCAGTGGCTCAGGTTTCTTCCAGTCTGTCTGGGCTGGTGCCCTGAGCAGACCTTGGGTACAAGCTCCACAGCCAGTCCCACAACACCCAGAGAAAGCTTCACTCCCAGGCACTCTAACACACCCAGAATCAGAGTTGAAGAGGACACACATCTGTCCCAATACCAGGAGTAACTGGGACCAGCAGGACTCAGGCACACAGGAACTCTGCCAGCCCAGTGGCTCAGGTTGCTTCCGGTCTGTCTGGGCCCTGAGTAGACTTTGAGTGCAAATTCTGCAGCCAGTCCCAAAACACCCAGAGGAAGCTCCACTCCTAGGTGCTCTAACAAGCCTAGGATCACAGGATACCAGAATCACAGGATCACAGAGACAGCTTGACTCTGAGGAGTTCTGACACAACC
>NW_022196913.1:98154630-98162308 GCF_008632895.1 Mastomys coucha
TCTTATAGAACCCAAGACTTCCAGCCCAGGGATGGCACAACCCACAAGGGGCCCTACCCCCTTGATCATTAATTGAGAAAATGCCCCACAGCTGGATCTCATGGAGGTACTTCCCCAACTGGAGCTCCCTTCTGTGTGATAACTCCAGCCTGTGTCAAGTTGACACAAAAAACCAGCCAGTACAATAGGTATAGAAGAGAGTGAAGACTCCCAAGGTAATGGCCCAGTAAATATCTTCAACAAAATTATAGAAGAAAACTTCCCTAACGTAAAGAAAGAGATGCCCATGAACATACAAGAAGCCTACAGAACTCCAAATAGATTGAACCAGAAAAGAAATTCCTCCTGTCACATAATAATAAAAACATCAAATGCATTAAACAAAGAAAGAATTTTAAAAGCAGTAAGGGAAAAAGGTCAAGTAACCTATAAGGGCAGGACTACCAGAATTACACCAGACATCTCACTAGCGACTATGAAAGCTCGAAGATCCTAGGCAGATGTCATACAGACCCTACAAGAACACAAATGCCAGCCCAGCCTACTATACCCAGCTAAACTCTCAATTACCATAGATGGAGAAAACAAGATATTCCATGATAAAAACAAAATTTACACAATATCTTTTCACAAATCCAGCCCTACAAAGAATAATAGATGGAAAACGTCAACATAAAGAGCAAAACTATACCCTAGAAGAAGCAAGAAAGTAATCTTTCAACAAATCCACACAAACCTAATTCCACTTCTTACAGCAAAAGCAATAGAAAGTAACAATTACTTTTTCTTAATATCTTAATATGAAAATTAATATTACCAACATATCCTAATCAATTGAAATTCCAAAACATGAGGAATTAGAAATTTGTTGATTGTTATCCAATGGTCTCTCTAATTTGGTAGTTGGAGAAATAGGCCCAATATTGTACAATCCATATACACTTTCAGCTTGTTTGTGACAGTGTCTTGCTGTGTACAACATAATGGTGTTGAGATCTTGCTTCTCCTATCTCAGCCTCTCTATTAGTAGTATTGTTTATTTCATGTTTTTAAAGTATACTATGGTTTTCAGAACACCTTACATATTTTAAAAGTATTTATATACCCAAAAGTAATGTAGACAATTAAACTGGGAGGGGGCTTGTAAGAGGACAACAAAGTGTGAGACTGAATGCTTTGCTTGACATTTGTAACTCTTGTATCAAGTTACCACAGTAAGAGCCAAGATCTTAAGCTCTACTAAATACAAAACAAACAAACAAACAAAAACACTTTATATATTTATGTTCATTTAAGAAAATATTAGTAGTGATGTATTATTTTGAAATAAATAGTTAATACATTTGGAGTTATTTAAAATTTATATTGAGAAAAACGTTTGTATTTTCAGTATTGCCATAGATAAGCATCACATAAGATTGTTAAATTGATTGTTGTTTTATATCAAACAACTTTTATAATACTCATGTTTATTGTTATAATATTTTATAAATTTTAAAGAATATGACAAAAAAAGATATTGTAGGTATTGAAAGGGTGGTCTCTTGGAGGAGTTGGGGTACAAAATGGAAATAAGAATGTGATTTAATTCTATTTACTTAAAATATGTTTTTAAATGTTAACAAATTCAGATAAGTTGAAATCATGTAACTTTCCTCATCATATTGCAATAAAGCTTAAAAAAATAAACACAATAAAATAAAAAAAGAGAATCTGGGGTCTTTGGGAAGTGATGAGGGTGGGGTTTTCATAGAGTGGATTAGCACCCTAATGAATGAGGTCCCCCCAAATCTATTTGCCTCATTCCTTTCACTAGGTAAGGACAACCGAAAGGCCTTATGTAAGAGCAAAGAGTCTCATTTGATTGCCCTGATCTTGCTGTTCCAGTTACATATATATATATTTTGCCAGTGCAAGCAGACTAAGACAGGGCATAAGAGGGAAGAGACATAGTGAGTAGATTAGGATCTTAGAGTTAATACAGACTCTGAGCTACAAGATGGCCGAACTTGAAGTAAGCTTGGAGATCAGCTATTCTTAATGATTCATTTTACTGACAATAAGCAATTAACTTATATCTAATAAACTCTCAGTCTTGTATTCATGTGGTTATATGTACCACATATTCTATTATTTGATTTTAAAAATCTTCCTTCCTTCTTTCTTTCTTTCTTTCTTTCCTTCTTTCCTTTCTTTTTCTTTCTCTTTCCTTCCTTCCTTCCTTCCTTCCTTCCTCCCTCTGTTCTTTCTTTCTTTCTTTCTTTCTTTCTTTCTTTCTTTCTTTCTTTCTTTCTTTCTTTCTTCCTTTCTTTCTCTCTTTCTATGTGCACAAATGTTTTGCCTGAATGTATGTAAGTGTCCCATATGTCTGCCCCCTGATCTGAAAAGGGTGCTGGATTGGCTGGAACTGGAGTTGAGAATTACTGTAAGCTACCATGGATAGGCTAAGGAATTGAAACCAGTTTCTCAGGAGGAGCAGCAAGTGTGCTTAACTGCTGAGTCATGCCTCTGGCCTCCTCATTATCTGATTTTGAGTTTAACCATAGCACTTTATGTTAGAATCCTGTGTCTTAAGGAAAAAAGTCACCAGATGATTTAAGGAAATTCCAAGGCAAAAAAATAACTACTGATTTTCTAGGTGAGAACTAGAGACCAGTTCTCCTAACCTCCAGCACCTCTATTTACTAAGCTACATGGGTTGTTTATTTACTATTTAATGTGAGTATGTGTGTGAGAAATCAGATGTGTGAATGCCATGGTAAGACTATAGAGGTCAGAGGACAACTCTCAGGAGCTGGCTCTCTCTTGCCACCCCGTGGGATCAAACTCAGGTTTATCAGCTGTGCCATCTCTGGCCCTACAGTTGGATTTGAATGGTGTGTGGCTGTTGATCTCCAGGTCACATAAGCACTTGGTTTTGAGCTTCTCTCTGTATCTCCCCATTATCCCAGCGTTTATAATAGTTAACAAAGCTATATAAGAGAGTGTAAAATATCTGTCTTAGTCAGGGTTTCTATTCCTGCACAAACATCATGACCAAGAAACAAATTGGGGAGGAAAGGGTTTATTGAGCTTACACTTCCACATGGCTGTTGATCACCAGAGGAAGTCAGGACTGGAACTCAAGCAGGTCAGGAAGCAGGAGCTGATGCATGAGGCCATGGAGAGATGTTTCTTACTGGCTTGCTTTCCCTTGGCTTGCTCAGCCTGCTCTTTTATAGAACCCAAGACTTCCAGCCCAGGGATGGCACCACCCACAAGGGGCAATTGAGAAAATGCCCCACAGCTGGATCTCATGGAGGTACTTCCCCAACTGAAACTCCCTTCTCTGTGATAACTCCAGCCTGTGTTAAGTTGACACACAAAACCAGCCAGTACAATATCTATCACTAATTTGCATGATCCTGTGCATAACTGTACCTCCTGCAGTTTGTATTCATAAAACCTTTTAACATCATCAGGCAAGGTAGCTCAGCCGGCAAAGGTGCTTGTTGCCCAAGCACCGAGACACGTTAATCCCTGCAGCACATGTTTACCCATGGAAAAAGAATGCCAACTCCATGAAGTTGTTCTCTGATCTCCTTACATGTACTGTGGCATGTATGACTGACTGCACACATACACACAATAGAAACAAAATGAAAAGAAACCTTTACAAATTCTCCACAGTGATAACATATTGCCATTGTATAGTTACTGATACAAAGAATCACAACTTAAGTGCTCTGACCTACTTGGATGAAGTAGGAGTAGAAGGATGGGGAAATGCTAAACATGTCAGCATCATAAAAAAGTCAGAGTCAAAAAAAAAAGGACTCACAGTAGGACTGTTCTGTCCTCATTGCACTGTCATGTGCAATGGTTGCTATTTTATTCAGCCTCTTTGAACATCAGAACTCTCTGTGATCTTGGCTTCTCCCTTCATACTACATCACAGCCTTCGGGAGCCTGAGAAAAGCTTTCTCTGCTGATTGTCATGCCATCAGAGTCAGTAGACAGTCCGAGGTTTCTTTGTAGGGGCTGAAACTGGCTGTACTCTTCCCCTTTGTGGAAGAGTGGTGTGCTGGGTTTAGGGTAGCTGTCTTGATGATAATCTCTTTTCTCCATGTTCATTTTCTTTGGTTGAGAATGGACATAGCTTATGAGTCTAGATTACAGGGGCATGCAGAACCTGAGCCACTTAGTGATGTGGTAGCAATGATTTCTGGGTGTCTGAAGAGACTCACAGTGTCAGCAGCATGAATGACTGTCCCCGAAAGGATGTTTTTATAAGGCAAGAGGAAGGGGTCCCTCAGAAGAAGCCTAGCCGTGGAAACAAAAGGTTTAATGTCTTGCCATTCTAACTGCTTCATAATGGGCTTTCTACAGATCACCGAAGTCTGAATCTCTTTACTTGGAGATACAATGCCAGTTTAATCCTTAGGAACTCTGGATTTGACTTTTAGGTGCTTCATGAGACTGACAAAGGGCTCTTGGACTTCTGTCCACAGGGACTGGGATTCAGTGGTTTACCCATACTTGGTAGGTATTCAAGAAATATTGGGTAGGAAATGAAAGCATTGTAACTTGCTCTAAATTAGGTATTGCCGGCGACAACAGTGGAGATTACAGACTATTCTTTCTTATAACTCTCATTCTTCCAGGGACTCACAGAGTGGGAGATAAGGAGATAAGGAGAAAGAATGGCCAATGCAAAAATTCACTTTAGTAGTCAAGAGAAGAGAAGGTTAGAAACCATACTATGTTATTAGTATTTGCCTCCATCAAATCAGTATTATCTCTTATTCTACTGGAACTATTGAGAGCCCCCGTCTCTCTCATCCCTTTTATTATTAAAATCATCATCATCATCATCATCATCATCATCATCATCATCATCATCATCATCATCATCATCGCACTTCACTCCCTTTTTATACTGATCTGGAAAGAGATTTAACAATTATGCCTAAAACTAGTTCTGAACCCACAGAGTAGGGTCAAGCATCTGGAACATGGTTCACACACTGAGAGACAAAATCTTGCACACAATCAAGGGACACTTCACATCTACAAAACAGGGTGGAGGGATCCTAACACGCAGCCAGGAGAACAAGGAGTTTACCCCATGGCTTATGTTCTGGTGACCACATGGGACCAATTTCAACTACCATTTGAAACCACAGAGAACATTTTGTGTGCTGGTAAGTTTTATTTTTATTTTTTAATTTGTATTTTTTGGTAAAAGTAAATGTAACACGCAGGATTGACAGGATTGGTTCCAACCTTCTGGGGCCAGCAGCTCCCTTAGAGTCAGAGCGGAAAAATCTTTTAAATCACCATGCAAGTTATTTTCTGAAATGACAACAGTCTCTCCTCCCCGCCCCCCATTCTCTAACTGCAGAAGAGTGCAGGACAGGCTCCAGGGACAACACTGTGTCACAGCTCCTCCTCATTGCTCATGAAGAGCGTGGTTCCTCTCTGAGTTCTTCCTAAGCAGACCCTAAGCAAACAAAGGACGAAGGAAGACTATAACTTCTACCTCTCAACTCTACTGGTACGGGGAGCCCTTGTTGAATATGGACTGAGATCTTGCACCCCCAGGAATGTTATTCTGACTAGAAGGGAGAGGATGCAGGAAAATACCAAAATGAAAATGGGAGGCACAGGGCTCCAGATACTACTTAAACTTAAGACCCTAAAGATGTGGTCAGTGAGGCAGGTGCAGGGGAGGGGTGCAGGAGGCATGAACAGACAGGGAGGGTGCTCTTAGGAATGGAGTCTGCCTGCTTGCCTTCGCTTCTTCACCTTGCCCTGAGCAGCCATAGCTTCCATGGCTTTGCACACGACCTCTTTATCTCTCAGAAACTGCATGGGCTCATTGGGCTTCAAGATTTTGTTCAATTTATAGACAATGGAAGGCCAGTTGGCAGGTTCAGGTCCATGACAGCCTTTTCAGAGAGACCACCGAGATGCTCGATTATGCCCCAAAGGTGTTAGCATGGGGCCACAATCAGGACCCTTTTTCCCTTGATCTGGGGGACAGTTTCTTCAGTCCAGAAGGGCAGGGCTCTGGTAATAGTGTCCTTCAGGTTCTCACAGGAGGGTAGCTGGCCCTCAGTGAGGTCTGTGTTCCTTACTGATATGTCCACAGAAGGACTGACTGGGCTTCATTGCAGTGGGGCATTGTGAGATTTGTCTCCAGATCTTCACCAGCTCCTCACCATGCTTAGCAGCAGTTTCTGCTTTATCAAGACCAGTCAGACGCCATCATGTCACTCACTGAGACACCAGCTTCTAGCCATTGGCAGCTACATCTGGATGTCCAGAGGGTCCAGATTGTTCTCTTCTGCATGGAAGTGAAGCAGATGTCAGATTCATAGCCAGCATCTTGCAAACCCTTCCTGTTACACTTCACCTCCAAGCTGTTCTGTGGGTTCCATGTGCTCTTGCTGTGCCGAATCAGCACCAGCTTATAGGGGGTCATGGCTGTGGCAGGGGATGCTAGTGACTCTCATTATTATTATTATTATTATTATTATTTATTCAGTATTATCCAGGGATGGAACCCAAGGCCACATGCACATTAGATAGTCATTCTATTACTGATCTATATCCCAGACCCATTTATTACATAATAAAATGTTTATAGTCCGAGTTGGACTGAGAATCTACATCTTGTGAAGGTCAAGATTCCACTAGAACATGATTAAGTGAATAAGTAAATTAATGGAATGGGTGACTCTGCCCATATTCTTCGACATCTCGGTAGAAAGTGTGAAGAGGAAATGGCTTGGATTCCTTCCTCATGTATTTATGATACAGTGACTGATGGCCTGCTCTTAGTTTTTTTTTTTTTCCTGACATGAAGAAAGTTCATACCAGGGGCTGATGAGATGGCTCAGCGGGTAAGAGCACCGATTGCTCTTCCGAAAGTTCATGAGTTCAAATCCCAGCAACCACATGGTGGCTCACAACCACCTGTAATGAGATCTGATGCCCTCTTCTGGTGCGTCTGAAGACAGCTACAGTGTACTTATAATAAATACATAATAAATAAATCTCTTAAAAAAAAGATTTATAAAAAAAAAAAGTTCATACCAAACAGGACAATATTGGAGAGAAAATAGTTTTTCTGAGAAGCTGTGATATTTTGATTTATGGGTCAACTTGCCTGGACAATGGGTACCCAGAAATCTGCTTAAGATTTCCTCTGGATGTGTCTGTGAGGGCATTACTGAATGTGATTGAACAGAAGTTAGTAAATAAGGCAAAGCAGATCATTCTCCACCCCTAACACCAACCAATAAGTGGACCTCCTCCACGCCCTTGGAGTTCTAAGTAGAATGTGATGCATAGGAAGAAGAGAACCACTCTCTCTGCTTCACTGTTTTCAACATAATCCTCTGTATAAGAAATAGCAGGCTATTGGTTTTGCTGCTCTCAGGTCTTCTGGCTCTAACTGGAATTGTATCCCCAAGTAGCTCTTCAGTGTATAGGCCTCAGATCACAGAACCGACTGCTCACCATCTGTATTATGAGAAACTGTTCTTCATTAAGAATTTGACTTCTCTGATAATCTTGGTTCGTGTAGAACCTTGATGGTTGATAGTTATTGTCAACTTGACAGGATCTGGAATCACATAGACAAGTCTTTTGGTATGTTTGGGGAGAGATTTTCTTTCTTTTTTTTTTTTTT
>NW_022196913.1:98163294-98171247 GCF_008632895.1 Mastomys coucha
GAGGGACATCTGGGTTGTTTCCAGGTTCTGGTTATTATAAATAAGGCTGCTATGAACATGGTGGAGCAGGGGAGAGATTTTCTTGATTGGGTTAACCAAGGTAGGAAGACTCATCTCAATTGTGGGTAGTACTGTACCAAATGCTGATGCCCTGGACTGAATGAACAAAGGCAAGAGTTCTGTCAGCATTTATTGGTCTGTGCATCTTGACTACAGAGACAACATGACCTAAGTAGTCTTCCCATTACTGCAGCCCACCGAGATGAGCTGGCTATTTTCCCATTAACTCAAAGCCAAACAAACCTTTCTTTCCTTGAGTTTCTTCTTGTCAGGCATCAAGCACCATGGGAATGAATTAAATGCACATTATGAGGAGAGGCAGTAAATACATATTCGCTATACCAGAAGTATAGTGAATGGTCTTTAGTTAGTGTCAGAACTAGCACGTAATCCCAACCTTTCTAATGACCAGATGTGTGGGCAAGGTACTCAACTCTCTTGAGTACTCTAGCTGCTTTTTCTGCTAATCAAGCACCAGATTCATAGTAGAGGCTTTTGTCTGCTACCCAACATCCTATGACCTTTTATGCTTTCTCATCAGTCTCCTGCCCTTACCTAAGACAATCCCAGGAATAGTTTGGGAATGCTTATGCTACACATTCAAGGAGACCCAGACACATTTTTGTTTGCCAGTGCATCTGTATATGAGGTTTGGAGCTATTGTGATCATGCTGTGGCCTCAAGGAATCAGGGTGCTTGAGCACAGTGGAGGAGATAAGGAAGCATTTGGGCCCTTTCTTAGTGGCACCAGCAAGTTAACCAATCACAGTCACTTACCCCTGGACTTCCTGTGTCATTAGAACTTTCTTTATGGGTTAAACTCCATGGGATGGCCTTTCTGCTTCCTAAAATTGAAACACTCAGTGTTGTTTGAGTTCCGTGGGTAGTAAATGAATTAGCCCATATAAAAGCCTTTACACATGGCTTGGCATCCAGTAAAGAATCAATAAATCTTAGCTTTAATATAAATATGACAAAATCCATTATATTCACCACTGGGGACGGTTTAAGTGTAACTCTTGTTTAATTCAGTTTTTCAGAAGATTTTACAAGACAGGAAAATAAAAGAGGTGACTTTTATTTCTCTTCACACTTATCGCTAAACTCCTGTCCCAGAGGGTTGTATCATTTTTACTGAGACCAGCTAACATGGGAAAGTGCCTCTTCTACTTCATGTTAGCTGGCTGTGATAGTTAACTTTGATCATCCACTTGACTGTATTAGGAAATCTTCAGGGCATTATAGAGGTAAGTTGTTGGGTGTATCCAAGTAGATGTTTCTAGAGAGGATTAACTGATGGGGATTCCTCCTGCGCATCTCTGGGTGAAGTCATGGGCTGAGAAAAAAAGAGAAAAACAATTGAATGCTTCTATTGTTCTTCTTTTGCCTCCAGATCCACAGAAGTGAGCACATAGTCTTTCTGCTGGCCACAGTAATAGGTCCTACTTTCCTGACTCCTATTGTGATGGACTGTATCTCTTGAACTTGAGTTAAAACACTTCCTTTCTCATTGTTGCCTCCTGTAGTGAATTTAGTCATAACATCGAGCAGAAAAATAGTTTACTAGCATCTAGCATTATGATTTAAAACAAATTTTTTTCCAGCAAGCACGTTAGGAAATTATTTCAGTTTTGTGTTTCTGACTAGAGGGTCTTTAAAATAGCATCCTGGTGTCAAAATATTTTGATGTTGGCTGAGGTTTCATTCTGAAGTGCTTTCTAAAATGTGCTATAGGTACTGCTCCTATTCCTCAGTAATATATAATAGTTTTCTAGTCTGAACAATTAAAGGATTGGCATCATTTGTCTTTGTGTTATACTAGGTCATCTAGAATTTCCTAGATGTGTTTCATCTCAACTGATAGGAATAGAAAAATGATTGGTAGCCAACACCATGGGTAGAGTCTCCTTACCAGTGTTCTCACTAATGTATGTGCAGCCCCAAGACACTGTATTTCAGGCCTTCTGTCTATGTGAATAATCTGAGCCAACACCAGTCAGTGTGTCGGCTCCATTTAATGACTAAATATTGTATGTATTCTCCCCCTGGGTAATGTATTTTTCAACTTGGCAATAGTAAGCCTCGATTTAAAACAGCAAAATAAGCAAGACATGATTACAATAGTATAAATAGGAGAGAGTGAGTGATAGCTTGGCTAGAAAAATAGTCATGTGAGAAGGAAAATAGATGAACTGAATTTGTTTAAGTTGGGAATATGTATCATTTTAATATAATTAAATTAATATAGAATATGTATCATTTTGATATAATTAAATTAATATATATTAAATTAATACATATTAAGAATATATACATACATAAGTATCTTTTTTCAAAAAGCAGTTTTAGTTTTTCAAGATTTTAATTTAAGTAGAACATCTCTCTTTCCCTTTCTTCCTAAATATAATTTGATCAGTGATACAATGTTCCTTGTATGTATGTTTTCAGGGATGACTAATTTTTCCTGGGTGTCCAATTGATGTTTTCTTCCCTGGAAGTCCACTATCCTGCTCCTGGCTTTCCTCCTTGTTTATAGATCTTTGCGTAGGGTAGAGGCCTCATGGCCTTTTTCCCATCCAGTTTGGCAAGTTCATTGCTGTCACCCTTGTTCATTTGTGTTTGAGCAGTCATGGTGGTGAGACTTTATGGATATAGTTTCTGATATTACTGGAAGACACAGATCACATAAAGCTCTCTGATCCTTTGGCTCTTACAATCATTCATTCTTCCACAATGCTCTCTGAGACTTAGGTATGGTGGTGTTTTTGTAGATGTATCCACTGGTACTGGGCTTCACAACTCTGCATATTGATTGGTTAGAGTGCTCTGTAGTGGTCTCTTTCTGTTATAAAGAGAGGTTTCCTTGTTAAGGAGTAAAGACTACACTTACAAGTGGGTGTAAGAATAAATGTTTATAGATTGCTGTTAGTGATTGCATTTTTTTTTCTACAAAAGAAATACCATATGGGGCCTATGGGAGCAATTTTCATTCTCAATTTTAATATGAGGTTTATTTACAAAGTTTCTAGATAACCTAAAAGATACCTGTCCTAGATGTCCTTTGGAGCATCTAGACAACTATGGAGTAAAGATTGGAAATAAAGAACTCAAAAGAAACCCAAAAGAGAGAAACATCCAAAAAATTTAATTATGGTCAAGGAAAGGTATACTGTTGTTTGCATTCTAAGCTCCAGAAATGACTTCATTAAATTAGAAGGATTCCATTCTAAATCATGTGCTTGCCTTTGCCTGAGCCTAAGGACACAGAACACATAGCTAATTGCACTGGTGACCCTCCCATATTCCAGGTCCTATACTAGGTGCTTCATGGGGATTTGGGTATTCTAATATCCTGTTTTGCAAAGGTGGTGCTTGGATCTTATCCTAGCTATTGTTCTATTACTGTTAAAAAACCCCATGAGACCAGGGAGCTTATAAAAGAAAGAGTTTAATTGGGGACTTTGCTAGCAGTTTCAGAGGGTATATCTGTTATGGCAGGGAGCATGGCAGCAGGCAGGTAGGTATGGTATGGTGCTTGAGCAGTGGCTGAGAGCTTACATCTTATCCATAAGTTGCAACCAGAGAAAGAGAGAGACGAGGCCTGGCATGGGGTTTTGAAACCTCAAAGCCCATCCCCAGTGATACATATTCTCTCATGAGGCCACACCTCCTAAATCCTTCTCAAACAGTTCCACTCACTGAGGACCAAACATTCTAACTATGAACCTGCCAATGTGGGGGGCGGGGTAATTCTCATTAAACCATCACAGATGCAGCAGACTGGCCTGTTCAGGTATCAGAAAGCAAAGCCCAGGTGGTATGTAGCTCTGTTGTAATCTAAACTTCCCAGTTTTTGTCTCCATCTAGGCCTTTTTCTTGCTGCTTAAACAGCTGTTACTTTCAGAGGTTCTCTTGTCTGCTCTTCCCCATTAGGTACCACACTCACATCAACATAGGACACTTCCTTCCCACACACCTCCAAGCCAGCCCATCTTTCTGACAGTGTTTGATATTACAGATATCTTCATGCATTTAAAAAGACCCTTTCAAACAAATGTCTCACTGCAGGGGAATGGCTTTGAAAATGGCATAGCAGCAGTGCCACCCTCAGTCACCAAGGTCTTCACTCCCTGTATGGAGGCCTGCCTAACACTTTAGTTTTTGAATAGCTGCCCCAAAGACTCCAAAAAGTGTTTTCTCCCATCATTTCTCCGGAGAGATGTGAAATGCATGCATATCTGAAGAAGTATCTCTATATTAAAATACCACATGGTTGTCAATTGTGCCTCTTCCATAACTCTTGATCGTGACCATTTACCCCTTTACCTGCTGGGATATTCAACAGATGAATGGCAACAAGGAAAAATTTTGATGTCTGTGGTCAACTCTAAATTGTGACATTTCTTTTTTAAGTTTTAAAGATCATGTTGAGGTGTGGTAACCAATTCTTTTTATATCTCTGGGGAACACAACTGGGAATGCAACCAGCAAATTTCACTTGAAAACACACACACACACACACACACACACACACACACGCACACACACACACACACATACACACACACATACACACACACATACACACACACACACATACACACACACACACACACACACACACACACACACACACACACACACACACACACACACACACACACACACACACACACACAGTCTTAGTTATAGTTTCTAGGGCTGTGATGAAACACCTTAACCAAAAGATAATTAGGGGGAAGAAAGGGCTTTTCAGCTATTCCTAGCATTGTTCATCATTGAAGGAAGTCAGGAGAACTCAAAAAGGGCAAGAAACTGAAGGCAGGAGCTAATGCAGAGGCCACGGAGGGTGCTGCTCCTGGCTTGCTTCTCCTGGCTTCTTCAGTCTGCTTTTTTGTAGAGTGCAAGATGACCAGCCCAGGGATGGCACCACCTACAATGGGCCAGGCTTTCCTCAAAGGATCACTAATTAAGAAAATGCCTTACAGCCAGATCTTATGAAGGCATTTTCTCAATTGTGATCCCCTCTTTTCAGATAACTCTAGTTTGTGTGGCAAGTTAACTTAAGACTAGCCAGTACAGACAGATAGACAGACAGACAGACACACACACAATTTTAGCATGTGATTTACAAAAATATGGAAATAATTGTGCTGTTGGTCCTCTACTGGTCAGATGAGTTTGCATTGTAGAAAGATCTGTAAGGAATTTGCCATTTTCTTATGAAAGGAACCTCATTTTAGTTGCTCTTTTTTTTTTTTTCTTTGCTAAAGATGGTGTGTGAGAGAGCAGAAAGCTTGGCATTCAGCCACCAAGCCCGTGGTTTGAATATTTTACATCTGTCAATGGGACTTCTTTTGGCATCCTATCAGAACACAATGAATTTGATTTTGCAGAGGCGGAGAGATACTCTATACTGTTTTTCTTGCAACAGAAACAGCTATTGTGTGACCCAGCAAGCAACTTTGAATCCCTCCAGCTCAAGGTCCCAATCTCACTTATGAAACAGTTTATGCCGCCCCCAGCTTCTGACGTTTTCATTTGATGTGGTTCTATTGAAAGGGAATCGTAGCACCTAAGATTCAATTTAAAGCCTGTTTATTGTAATAAACAGATGCGGTGAGGGCCGCTAGTCTGAATCTCTGAGGATGAAATGGATGAATTTGAAAAAAAATATATTCAGTGAGGATGAAATCAGCCAGGAGAATTGGCCTCAGCAGGGAGAGGACAGCTATAGAAATGGGGGATGTGTGTGCTATGATAGTCCAACCTGCCCTACTGTTAAGACAGAGAGTGGAGAGAGCTCGACTGTCTTTCCCCTGGATGGTACAAAATCAAGACCAGTGCTTACAGAAAGCAGAGGAGGAAGGGTTCTGTAAACCTAACTGTGGGTCCTCTGTCACTGTCACCTCTCTCCCAGTAGAACAGGATCCCCCAAATAAGTCACCAAAGTCACCACCCACAACAGCCTTGCCTGGCAAAATAATTGAGTTTCACAGAGGCCGATACATCATTCTACAATCACATAATAATGAGAACTGGACTTGAACCCCAAACCTCTTACACTCACTGTAGCCTGGATGAGGTCCTGGGTGAGGTCCTAGTGTGGGAGGTTAGGCACAGCAATGCTGGCAGGAAAAGTTTATATCCTAATCAGAGTTTAAGCTGGATGATCTTCCTGGCATGTCTATTTCTAAATAGGTGTTGTGTAGCTTTTGAATTGAGACAGTTCCTTCTAGAACAGTCACATCTCTGACCCAAAATTGTTCCTGTCTGAAAGAATTACAGGGATGGAAATGGACAGGAGCCTGAGGAAAAGATTGTCCAGCAACAGGCCCAAAGTGGGATCCAGCTTAAGGGGAGCAAGGCCTGACACTCTTACTGAGGCTATGGAGTGCTCACAAAAAGGGGCCTAGCATGACTGCAGATCCAACAAGCAGCTGAAAGAGTCAGATACAGATATTTGCACCCAACCAATGGACAGAAGCAACTGACCCCTGTTGTTGAATTAGGGAAGGCTGAAAGAAGCTAAGGAGAAGGGTGATCCTATAGGAGGACCAGCAGTCTCAATTAACCTGGACCCCCAAGATCTCTCAAACACTGGACCACTAAACAGACAGCATACACCAGCTGATATGAAGTTCCCAACACACATACAGCAGAGGACTTCTGGGTCTGTATTCATTCAGAGATGATACATCTAACCCTCAAGAAATTGGAGGCTCCAAGGAGTTTAGAGGTCAGGTGGGGTGGGGGATGGGGAGGAGGTGTGGGATGTGGAGCAGTTGGAGAGTGGATGGGGGTTGGGGAATGGAATATGGAGTGTAAAAATAAATAAATTAAAAAGATAGGGCTGATGAGATGGCTGGGCTGGTGAGATGGATGGCGGGTAAGAACATCAACTGCTCTTCCGAAGGTTATGAGTTCAAATCCCAGCAACCACATGGTGGCTCACAACCACCCATAATGAGATCTGACACCCTCTTCTGGTGGTCTGAAGACAGCTACAGTGTACTTATAATAAATAAATAATAATAAATATTAAAATAAAATAAAATTAAAAATTAAAAAAAGACTTTGGAAGCTCTTGAAACCTGAAAGCTTCACAATACCCTGCCCCAAGGATTTGTGTGTGTGTGTGTCTGTGTGTGTGTGTGTGTGTGTGTGTATGTCTTTAAAAGCAGTAGCAACTACAGTGGAGATGACACTGTTCTATCAGCCCAGATATGTGCAAGTGATGCAGGGAGGTTTGTGGATGCTGTGGTGAGACCTCACCTAGACTAAGATGGGTTTTTGGTGATGCAGTTGTCATCAAGTTACCCATGCTTCTGTGAGTAATATACCACTCACATTCCCCTAAGTAATCCCAGTACAGAGTGGCTCAATCAACTATACTAGGGAGGATTTGGATCTTTTTTCTGTCTCCTATCTGGTGTTGGGAGAGTTTTGTTCACGCATCCTCAGAAAGTCACACGACACAAAGTTAGTGATTCTAACTTGTGACTCTGGCTGTCTCCTTGCTGAGACTAGACAGAAAAGAGGAAAACTTGTATTTTAATGCTGCTACAGGAAATTTTTTTATTTTTTAAAAAGTTATTCTCCTAAGCTAGGCCTTCCTCCTAGAGTTCCCATACCTCACAGCTTCCATACCTTAAGTACTTAGCAGACTGGCTCTAGATACTCCATGTGTATGCCTGCCTCTGCTGCTAGGCTATCTTCAAAGAGGCTAGCTGTCATCTCTGGCATCTTGTCCTCTTCTGGCAGCAGCTTTGCTGCTCTCTCCAAATGTCTAATGCCTGGCATTTCAAAATTCTTTTTTTTTTCCTTTAGATACTTTCTTTATTTACATGTAAATTTCTCCATTCCCAGTTTCCCCTCCAAAAAACAAAGAAA
>NW_022196913.1:98172907-98173141 GCF_008632895.1 Mastomys coucha
AAGGAGAAAGGAATGGATCAATTTGCATTTTTCTACATGTTAACCGCCAGTTGAGCCAGCACCATCTGCTAAAAATGCTGTCTTTTTTCCACTGGATGGTTTTAGCTCCCTTGTCAAAGATTAAGTGACCATGGGTGCGTGGGTTCATTTCTGGGTCTTCAATTCTGTTCCATTGATCTACCTGCCTGTCACCGTGCCAATACCATGCAGTTTTTATCACAATTGCTCTGTAGT
>NW_022196913.1:98174755-98190307 GCF_008632895.1 Mastomys coucha
GATGTTCTTAGTGACTCTGACCAGAGCTTGTCCTATCCCTGACGCCCTGCAAGACCCCTGAGATTCGTGGGGTCTGTGCCTCCCAGCTGGCTGCTCTCGTCTTAGAAACTCACAGGAGAGAAGATAGTGGCTCTCACTGGAGACTCCGGGTCCCTGGAGGCAGACCCTCCACTTGCAAGGAAGCGGCAGCTAAGGTCGCAGATCCACCACTGTCACTTGGAAGCTGAGAGGATCCTGTCCCTGCCGCCCTGAGGCTCCCCTGCGACTCGTGGGGCCTGTTCCTCCCGGCTGGCTGCTCCCCGCTTCGGCTCAAAATTCTTAAAGAAAAAGAATATGGAGATTTATTTTGTTAAAACGCATCATCAATCTAGGGGAGTTTACAAAAATTCCAAGTAACATGTAGCTAAGATTCCTCACTGCTGATGTCACATGGATGGGTGACATCATGTGGGGGAGGGGTGCAAAACAAACATGGATAGAATGCAGCAAATAAGCTCAGCAGAGATTTAATATGCCCATTAGCAAATGTGAGCTGAGCCGTTTCAAAAATGCTAAGAAGTAAAAAAATATGTTCATGTCTGTATAGGTGCATGCTTATGTGTGGGTGTGCATCTACACTCTTCAGAAGCCAAAGGGAAACACTGGGTACGTCATTTCTATGTTACATTTCCAATTACAGGAGCTGTTATTGTATGAGGCTTTTCTTGGAGTGGAGGGAACAAATGTCTACCCACCCAGGAATGGCACCATTGAAAACGAAATAAGTGCTTTTACTACAGCCCGACTTGATGAAACCGAAGAGTTTATTAAAGTTACATACAAGAGGTTGCTGTCAAGGTGGTACTTACAGGAAGCATGGATGTGCTGGCTGGTTTTCTTTTAACTTCACAGGAGATAGAGTCATTTTGGAAGATGTGACCTCAGTTGAGAGAATGAGGCCCGCCAGATTGTGATCCATTTTCTTGATTGACAATTGATCAGAATTTTGAGGAAAGAATTAAGAGTCTTCCTGTTTGCAAGGTAAACACCAACCGAGCTAAGAAAGATTAGGAGTTTATGCTTAGGATAGGAAAGATAACAAGGAACACATATGCATAATACTTAGGCCAAGTGGCAAGTTAAAAAGATATCGGAAGAGACTGACAAGTTGATCTTTGTTTTCCTGTGTGGCTTACCCCTGAACTTTTTTGTTTAGCCCCCATGTCTTGGTTTTGTTTCCTGTGCTGACAAGAGCAATGTGAAGAATAAAGGGTTTGTTATGCTCCGTTCAGGTTGCAGTTCCTCAGGGCAGAGAAGCCACAGTATCAAGAACTTGAAGGAGCTTGCCACATGGCATCTGCAGTCAAGAAGCAGAGATTGATGAATGCATCCTCCTGCTCAGCTCTTTATGAGTCTGGTATCATCCACTGTGGAATTGTGCCATCCACAATGGATAGTTATCCTATTGGAATTACTGTAACTGGGACAGCTCCATTCAGAAATATCCAGACTTTCATTTCCCAGGACGATTCTACATTCTGTCAAAAAGACAACACTATCACACAATCTTTTTTTCCCCCCTAGGAATTTCCTACATCTTCAACCGAAATGATTTTGCATAAGAGTTGTTCTAAAACTGTAAGTGACCCAGCTGATTAAGTTTAGAAATGGCCCCTTGTCTTAGATTTTGCCAATGAAACCATTCCTTGGAGCTTTGAGAATTGAGACAAACACACCACCACCACTACTACCACCACCACCACCACTACCAGGAGCAGCAGCAGCACCACCACCACCACCATCACCACAGCCATCATCATCACTAGCAACAGCAGCAGCAGTACCATCACCATCACCACTACCACCATCGCCAGCAGTAGCAACACCACCATCACCACTATCACTACCACTACCACCAACACACATGTCAATTTCAGAGACCAGATCTTTAAGACAGAGAAAGGCAAGCCCATTCAAACATGATACATATAGACCCAGGATTCAGTAGAAGATGCAAAGGTAACACAGAGCACAGAAAACAGCCTGAGGGTTGGGAAGGCTCCAGTTCATGGTCCTCAGTCTCAGCTGG
Organism: Mastomys coucha; assembly: GCF_008632895.1. NCBI lineage: Eukaryota > Metazoa > Chordata > Mammalia > Rodentia > Muridae > Mastomys > Mastomys coucha. The sequence goes on from NW_022196913.1 coordinate 98,176,824, forward strand.
TCCTGTAGTTCAATTTGGTATACCCCTCCATGGTGGATCTTTCTCTTGGAAACTCATGATAGTGGACTCCATGATGAAGTATTGTTAAGGATTGAATATGACATTTCCCCAATCAACTCATATGTTGAATGCTTGGGTCCTTGCTGATGACACGTTTAAAGAGGTGAGAGGTAGTTCCCCCCCACGACCCCCCAGAGACAGGGTTTCTTTCTGTAGCCTTGGCTGTCCTGGAACTCACTCTGTAGACCAGGCTGGTCTCGAACTCAGAAATCAGATTGCCTTGCCTCCCAAGTGCTGGGATTAAAGGTGTGCGCCACCACTGCCTGGCTTGGGAGGCAGGTTTTTAGGAGGGGACCTATCTTAGGGAAGATGGCCAAGTGGGACATACTCAAAGGCTATACCAGCCCTCCAGTTTCTTTCTTCTCTACTTTCTTTTTGTCAAGAAGTTACCAAATCTCTTCTACCACATATTTCTGCTGACATGATGCTCAGTCAGTCCAAGTGCACAGCACCAAATGACCAATGGATCAAATTTTCCCAAAAGGTGAACCTGGATAAATACTTCCTGCCTTAAGCTGTAGATGTCAGGTATTTGGCCACAGAGATAAAAAGTCCACCATAGCTCCCTTCTTGCCTATGTCTATCTTGCAGTCTTCACTTGGATGGAAAGGATAGATTTCTTGAATTTATTTCTTTTTTACTGGAATGGGGCCTCTTTCATAAAAAGTATAATCTCAATTATGTCATGACAGTCTCTGGATGATAGTAAAGTATAAGACAAAGGAATTTAGAAAAAAATCTTTCTTGACAAAACCTGCTTTGTCTGGTTACAAATTTCTGCTTTACATATCTGGTTAGAAACAATAATTCTTTTTTTCCCCCTTGAAGACCTATCTTAATTTTCCTACCTCCACCTTAGGGGAGGCAGATGGGCAATTTAGATTGATTATACAGATTGTGCATGCAGAATTATGAAAGAGAAAAGCTCATTAATAGTGTTAAACATTAGTCTGGTAATTATTCTTATTTTATGGAAAAGGAATTAGAGACCCAGAGAAGTTAAGCGACTTTCCTAAATCACAGATGATAAATGATAAAGGCAACATTAAAATCCTCAGCACATGCTGTTTTAAAAGGAGGGAAAAGTGCTGTATAATGGAGAAAGAAGAGTTCTTCCCTTCCTTCCTTCCTCCCTCCCTTCTTCCTCCCTTCTTCCCTTCTTCCTTCCCTCCCTTCCTTCTTCCTTCCCTCCCTTCCTTCCTTCCTTCCTTCCTTCCTTCCTTCCTTCCTTCCCTCCTTCCTTCCACGAAAAGAGGTTGTGGTGGTGTAAATAAGAATGACCTTCATAGGCTCATATACTTGAATGCTTATTCACTTGAGACAATTAGAAGGAATAGGAGTTGTGGTCCTGTTGGAGGGAGTGGGCTTTCAAATGCCCATGGCAAGCCAAGGATCTCCCTTTTAGCCTACAGGTTAGGGCATAGCTCTCATCTACTGCTCCAGGGTCTGCTCACATGCAGCCCTCATGATAATGGATTAAACCTCTGAAACTGTAAGCGTGCGCCCAGTTAGATGCTTTCGTTCATACAAGTTGCCCCAGTAATGGTGTTTTTTTTTTTTTAATTTAGAGTAATAGAAAAATGACTAAGATGAAAATTAAATTGTCTGTTTGTGGGACTCAGTCTGACTTAGTCACAAGGATATTGTGGGATATCAGGAGGTTGAAGAACACATGATCTTGAGATGAGTTCTCCAGAGTCTTTGTAGAAATTGTGTGGAGAGGATTACAATTTTCAGAGTGATGGAACTGAGAGCTCTGAGTCCCTTTAATTGGTCTCCTGAATAGATCTCTGAGGTTTATTTGACCTTGCTCCCAGTCCATGTGCTCCTGTGGTACAGCGACCATGGCTATTTTACCTCCTTCCATCCGAAACCTCATATAGTCCCCACTTCATAGAAACAACATGTAAATGGTTTATTTGACCTAGGTTTCCAAGAAAATAAATCTATTGGAATTCAGGGGCAGAAGCCTCACTGAAGGAGGCTCAAGAGAAAACTGGATGGAAGGGTAGAAATAGACACTGGCTGTATATTCAGTAAGTCAGTGTTGCATGGTAGCATGGTTGAGTATAAATCATATGATGGTATTGAGGAAAAGATGTGTGACTTAGTATTGTGAGTAGACAAAAGAGAAGGAAGATGTTTGAAATAAATTTTGTTTGATTACATATTTACTCTATAAAACAATTACTATCAAACTGTCCCTTCAGCATAAGCACTTCCTCACCTCATCTGCAATAGTTACAAATACACATTGCTTTTTAAGTCATTCAGAGCATTCTAGAGCCTTCTATGTACAGGTTGTAGTTCCAGGGTATTCTGGTTATTTTTCTTTATTAATCCAAACAAACTGGGGTCACTTGGGAAGAGAGCCCCAGAACTACCCACTCATGGGCAGGTGGTCCTGCATTGTATAGTAAAAGTAGCTGAGTAAGCCACAGGGGTGTAAGCCAACAACAGTGTTCTGTTACCATTTCCACTTTGATTCCTGTCTCCAGGACTTTCACTTGAGTACCTGCCTTGCCCTTCTTCAATGATGGACTATAAAGTGTAAGCTAAAACAAACTCCTCCCAAGTTGGTTTTGGACATCCATACATCATAGCAACAGAGAAGCAAGTAAAACACAAAGGAACTGTACCTGACTTCTAATCCTTCTAATCGTTTCAATTAGTACCACTCTCATATGAATAAGCATTCCAGTATATGAGTCTATGGGGTTCATTCTTATCCAACAACCACAACCTCTTTTCCTGGAAGTAAGGGAGAAAACAAGAAAGAAAGGAAGGAAGTCAGTACTCGACTGGCTGCTACTTAATGCTCTCATCCTAACTCATCTATTCTCTAGGACTCTATGTTCTAGCTATACTGATTGCTTGCAGTTTCCAAGAGGCTCTGCTCTTTCACACGTATTACCTGGCCCCCTATTTTCTCCATCTGAAAATTCCCTTTTCACTCCCTTCCTCTCAGCACAAGTAATAATAGCTCCTCTAGAAAGCCTTTTACAGCCCAGCCATTCAGGTATCATACGATCAATCTGTACTTTCGTCTCTTGTGTTCCCCATGTCATATTATAGAATGATTTTTATCTCCAATGACTGCCTAGATTCTGGGGTTTTGATCACAGGAACATTATCTTTTGCCTCAGATGCTAGTTCCTTAGCCCGCCTTCTAATGCAACGGCAGTACTTTTGCATCAACTGAATGAAGCAGAAACAGAGAATGCTTAACCATTTGGAGCACTATTTCAAAAACATTACTGCCTGTCTCCATTTTATATCTTTTTAAAAGGGCATATTTTACTGCTGGTTGTTTTATGGCTGTTTGATTCTGAAGTCTCCTTTTCAATCACATCACTGTGTGCTTCATTTCAGAGCTGTACAGAGTTCTTCGGAGGCAGTTGCAGTAACAGGGCTGAAGAACAAATGCTTCCTTTTTTCTTTCCACATAATTGCCATATGTGTGGATCATGTCTTAGCCCAGCAGGTACAGCACCTAAGCAGGCTAGTCGGTTCCCCAGTCCTGGCTGTTTCTTGTTTCAAGTGAGAATCCTTCAGGCAGGGATGAACTTCTTTTACAGAGATGTATCAATGAAGATACATTGTATCACCCTAGAATGAATTCCATGGGACAGACTCTCCAAACTGATATTCTTTGACTGAAAACCACATTTTTGTGACTTCTATAAACATTTCCTTAAAACCTTTTAAAGGTTTATTTTTATTTCATGTGCATGAGGTATTTTTCTGCATGTATGTCTATAAACTACTTGCATGCTTGGTGCCCATGGAGGCCAGAAGAGGCTATCAGATCCCTTGGAACTGGAATTATAGACAGTTAGGAGTTGCAATGTGGGTGCTGGGAGTTAAACCTGGGTCCTCTGGAAGAGCAGTCAGTGCTTTTAACCACTGAACCATCTCTCCAGCCCATGTCATTATTTCTAAATTGCCTTCTGTAAAGATTGTGCAACTTTAAGTGCTACCACTGTTTCTATTTTATCTTCACTTTCCTGATTGTGTTTTACTATTCCTTGTTTTGCTTTGGCTCTAATAGGGATTGAATCTAGGCCTTAGGGTAGAGTGGACAGGAATCCTACCACTGAATTACATCCCTCACTTTAATTTGCTGTGAGAAAGAAACAATGGATATATTGTTTCAAAATTTCAAAACTTTCAAAAATTGTTTGTGTTGAGTAGTGTTTCGCGTATGCACACGTGTGTGCATGTGTCTGTATGACTGTACGAAACCAGAAGGCGACCTCAGATCCTTTAGAGCTGGAGTTGCAGGCTTCTTATGGTGTTGCAGCAATTTGAACTCCCATTCTCACAGCTGAGAATTGTGCATCAGGTGCATCAGGTGCATTTAACTCCCGAGCCATATTTCCAGCCCCTGAACAGAATTTATTACTTTGGTCTATATAAATTAGACATTCAGAATATTTTAGTGTACATTTCTTAATTATTATGCAGACTGTGTTTTCCCATGCCACCCCTTGTATTGTATTATGTTAATCATGTACAGAGAGGACTAGAAATGGGAGAAGGACAACAACAAATATTAATATAGAAAAAGCTGATGTGACTGACAGAGCAGTCTACAAAGGTTATCAAAGAGTAGGAGGGGAGTTAGTAACAACTCCATAGAAGCATAGACGGACACAGTTTCTCTTAAGAGAAGCTTAAGATAAAACAAAATGAGTAAGAGGTTCACTATAGTGAACTGGGAAACAGTCAACATTAACTGGGCATTCGATGTGTTAAAAGAATTGATGAGCTAATTGTTTTCCCGGGAAGGTTGGATAAGGAAGGAGCAATCCCGAGACAGTGTCTCTCCCAACTATGCTGCCCTTGAGCTGAAAACTGAACCAACCCCTGCAAATGTAGCAGGAAATGAAGAAGGAAAAGACTGCGAGGAGGAGGAAGAGAGCAGAGAGAGGATGAGGAAAACCACCAGGGCTTTGGCAGTGCTACTGGCGGCTGTGAATCAGCCAATCTGCACAGTGGCCGTCAGAGCTGGGGTTCTGCAAGCCAGTGGTTTCTCTTCCCCACAGCTGGCCCTGATTAGTCCGGGCATTAGCCCTTCTCCGAAGCTGCTGCCCCTCAGGAGCCGGTTCTCTTGCCCTTTGCACAGGCTTTTGATCAGAGGGTGCCAGGCACTAAAGCCACAGTTAGGAAGCTGTTCCTTAGGGCTTCCCGGGAAGGCTTCAAAAGGTTGGAAGGCAATTTGCAGCCTTTGTGTGCAGGGCCAGGGGAATTGAGGAGGGAGTACTCCTGTTGGTAGGGGAGCTAATTAGGCCTGGTAGCTGTTTGGCCACCCTACCTTCACTTGAAAGCCCTCTAGGATGATGAGGTCGGGAGGATGGGGACCATTTTATGCTCAGCATGCAGTGTTCTGCCGCTGTGCAAGTGGCAGGTTTGGGAAATGAGGTCCAGGGAAACCAGTACTTAATGCTCCCCGAGAGATTAGCCAAATGGGCTCCCCATAAATAGCTGACCTGCAGTAGGCTGGGCTGAGGCACAATACTATAATGCTATACAGTTTGCGGAGGTGCCTTCCTATGCAGAAGTACAAATTCTGGACCACTTAGATGGTCCAGTCCTTGTTAATGAAGTTATCCACTCTTATCAATGAACTAACTGTTTCCATAGTAATGTACTTTTTTTTTTTTTGGTGGGGGGAGAAAAATTGTAATATTGTCTAAGTGGCTTTTAAAAGGAATCCCAGAAAAAAATTGGCTTATCTATAAACTATGATAATGCCAGGTGATTTTCCTGGGAGAAGAGTATTTGAATTATGTGCTATTTGGCCATTTTTGAGGGATATAGTTAAATGTTGAGCTCCAGTAGGGCTTTCATTTCTACAAGTATATAGGCTTGGCTCTAAGCATGAAATTTTTACTTGAAGTTTCTAGAGCTGTATGTGACCCCACACAAGTAATTGTCACTCTCAGTGCAGTGTTCCTTGGGAATAATCGAGGAATCCCATAAGTCTGTGACTAATAGCAAACGGCGAAGCCAGGGAGATAGAGCAAGTGTCCTGTAAGTTTAGGTGCTGCCATATAGATGTTCCTGGACATCCAGAAGGCCTTGAGTTTGATCTCCAGCACTTCAAAGAAACAAATGAATAAATTAGCAGCTCTTTCTAGTGGTTTACAAGTCGAAGTGCATTTCAGCTCCCAACTCCTTAGTCTTCCTTCTGTATCTCACATGTAGTGTGCAGTGGCACCCAGTTTATTCCTGTTTTGACACCAGTGTACTTCCAGCAGGGATTCCTACCATTGACTTAATTAGTGTACCTTGGATCTTGAAGCCAGTGGGGATGTCTGGGTAAATGTGTATAATACTTGCTAAAGAACTGGGTTGAATGTTACAGCTTAATTATGTAAGGATCATTAGCTTGTCTCCCCTCTTTCTTGCCTCCATTCCTTCTTGCCCCCCTTCCTTTGTTCCTTGTGTGCTTTATGTTTTAATCTGCTCTCTCCTTCTGTCATTTTTATGTATGCTGTGGTAAATTCACAGTCCTCTACAATGTGCTCCGGATCCACATATGCTACTGAAAGAGCTTTGTTGTCCTGGCTGCAAATCCTCCTAAGCTGACATACTTCCTTTCCCCAAGTAACTTCTCTGTCCTTTGCTCCTGGGCTTTATATTTATGACTTAGGCACCTACATGTGGCGAGTTGTGAAGTTCAGTTGCTTGGTGTACTGCTTTCCTAAGTGTTATCTACCTATATATCTATACATCTATATAATCTATATATCTTAAATATGTGAAGTAAATCTAATTTGAAAGTTATAGCAAACATGACAACAAGGAACTTTACTGCTTGCTTTATGGGTTCTAGTACTTTGGATTAACAGAAGAAATCTAAATCATGGGCAAAACTCAGGTCGGGGCACATAAAACTGAGTTCCAGCTCTATGAACTATTTCTGTGACTGTGCACAAACCACATGAGTGGGACTGAGCCATTGATGCAATAGGTTTCTTTAGTCCTTTAAGGATAATTTGAACATATATGATCCAGCCACTTTGTAGTCATTGCTAAATCTGCCATTACAGCCCATTCAGAAATAGTTTTATGGATTTTTTTTCCTGAGAATCTTCCTGTTTCTTTTCATAGCCTGTGAGTTTTAAAAAAAATGTATTCTTTGACAGTTTTATAAATTTATATAATACATTCTGACCACATTCAGCCTTTTCTCCCCACAACACCTACTCACTCCCTTGCTACAGAGTCCTTATCCAACTTTTGTGTCTTTTTGTCTTACTTTTGCTTTTGTTTTTGACCCACTGTGTTTGACTGGGGCCATTCTCATGGCCAACTCAGGACAATGGCATACTCAGATAGGTTGAGAAGCTTAGTCAAAACTTTCTAGGGAAGTGTCCCACACCTGACACTGGGAGTTTTGTTCAATAATATGTGGCTTCTGGATCAACACTATCCATTCATCTATGGTATCTCTGTTAAATGTCTTTTTCTTCTTTATTTTTTAGCATATAAAATAGTAGGTTTCCATGTGACTAACTTCTGATCCATCCTTAGTTTTGGTTAACCTGCATCCTACACTCTATCTCCTCTCCCACTTCCTATCCTCATCCCTGTTTAGACCTCGCCATTTTCAGTGTTTTCTCCAATTTTCATACTATGTGTTCTACCACCTCTACTTCCCCTTGAGACTCCTCCCCTTCACTCTTGGCTGTGGCCTCTTGGTCACTTTCAGGTTTCTACAGACATTTCAAGTTAAATAAATCTAAAAGATCAAGGCCCAGGGTGTGTGGGGGGGTATCACAGAACCAGGGGAGAAAGAACGTAAGGGCCAAAGGATGGAGGAGTGCCATGAAATGCTGGTTTCTGAACATGATTGTGACTGTTACTCACATGAATTCAGAGAAGTCCCACTTCTCACACGAGATCTCCATAAGAACAAGAGAGTTAAAATTTGAGCAGAAAGCAGGAAGGGGTTCCCAAGCTCTATCCCTAACTGAAGAACTAATGGCAGTTGGTGGCTGCTGAAGGAGGGAAAGTCATATCTCTTTTGGGGTAACAGTTATTAGTAGGTTGTTTCTGGCACAGAACAGGAGCCCACACACATGCGAATATGGGAAGTACTACTTGTACTCTTAGTGGTCTATTTGAAAACAAACTAGACAGGAAAATAAGAGGTCATGGAGATATGTGGCTGGAGGTAGGGAGTGGGAAGTGGACATGACCAAGATTACATGGCATACAGGTCTAGAATGAAAATAAAGTGTAAGAAATAAAAAATCACGTATGAAAGAGAGATCATGCAATGTTTGTCTTGCTCCGCCCAGGTTGCCTCTCTCTATATACACTATTTTCTGATTCCATCCACTTCTTTATTGCTGAGTATCCATTCATCAGCTGATGGATGGTTCCCCCTCCTTGGCACATACTAGTCATATTAGCAGGCTTTTATTTTTTCCAGCAGCTCTGAAATTGGGATTTTTTTCCTAAGTCACCTGAATCTAAGATGAATGTTTAGTTTTCTGTGTGATACTGTCTCCCTCCATGGTCCATAGTTATTATTTTGATACTTACCTGGCCTCCTGAGGCTACTCCTATTTCTGTATTGATTTTGGTAAACAAGAGACTTGGGAGGAGATTTTGCCCAAACAACTGGAGTCCATGGAGCTCCTTCTTCCTGCTCATGGGTGTCTCTTAGAGATAGTGTGCTGTCAATGTGCAGGTATATTCTGTGCATTGGGCTATTCACAGATTTCTCACCAACCACGGATATGTTGAGAGTTTAGTCTTTGTTCTATGGTTCTCACATCTCTCTTTCCTTAACATTCAGGCTGTGGTCAGGTCTCTGACTTTAGGCAGAGCTTCTGTCTGCCCACCTCCTGGTACACACTTTCTGCCTCCACGCCCAATTTTCCCTCTCTGGAAAAATGTCTGATGATTTTTACTTTCACTTTCAAAATAGTAACGAGGATTTAGAAGTTGTTTTTTGATGAAAACAATGACTCTTCACTTGAGTCTACAAATGGTTCTCTATGAACAAGGGATAAACTGGGCATTCTGTCTCCAGTGTGTGTGTGTGTGTGTGTGTGTGTGTGTGTGTGTGTGTGTGTGTGTATGTGGTTTGCTCTCTGTCATGCTTTACTGCAGTCACCTTAGATTTCAGAAACAATCTGGTAGATCAGCAAGCTCCTCTTTCTTCCTCTTCTCCCCCATTCTCCTCATCCTGCTTCTCTTCCTCTTTTATAGTATTCAGGATCTCCTACATACTACGTCAGTGGCCTAATACTGAACTATATCCCCAGGCTTCCTTTTTATTTTTGAGACAGTTACCAGTTTGCCATTGAACTCACTCTGCGGCCTAAGTTGACCTTAGACTTGTAACATTTATACTTTAGACTATCAAGTAACTGTGACTATAAATCTGTGCTATCAGGGCTAGCTTCTGACAAAAGCCAACTCTATCTTCTGCACAGTTATTTTCTTACTGAATCAAGGCTTATCTGACCAGTCCTGAGTGATCAACAAGATGGCATTCTGAACAAGGCTGTCCAAGTATATATGCTTTTCCACCCTCATTTCTATTCCTTTGCCATATCATCTTGTAGCTCATTGGCCAGTACTTCCCTGACTGGACAAGGGACACTTGTTTCTCTTGTCCTTAGTACAGTCACAGTGATTAAAATGTCTACTCCCCTTTAAACATTAATTTTTCTTTTGTCTCTTGGCCAAGTGCTCGGATCTGATTTATTGGGTCATCCAACAAGTATCAAGCAGCTGACTGGGGACTCCTGTATAAAAAGCTCTTCTGATCCAACTTTCCAGTAGATAATACCATTAGTGCCTTCTGGTTTTAGTAAAACAAACAAACAAACAAACAAACAAATCAAAACAGCATCTCTCAGCCCTCTCCCTACCTCCCTCCTTTCTTTCTTTCCTTCCTTCCTTTTCTTTTTCATTAAAAATTGCACTCTTTCCAGTTTGTTTCTTATCTTTGGATTCTAGTATCTTCCAGTGAGGTGTTCATGATAATTTGTTGACCTTTTACATGTAAGTGGCCAAAGTTTTTTTTTTTTTTTTAGTATATTCTATTTTTTAATTACTATGATTATAGGATTTGAATGTTTTATAAGTGATAGTTTGATCATAATGGGTCAGAGAAGAAAACCAGGACTGGACATGAAGAGTTCTCTTAGGACAAAGGTTGGAGACTGGGGCAGGAAAGTCTTAATAATCTAGTTGAGGGGTGGAGAGGACTGAATTCTCACTGTACTGGAGTATACACAGGGAAGGGGATTTAAGAGGTGTGCCCCAGTCACCACCAACAGATGGAAGGAATGCCGGCTTCTTTAGAGTCAGGGGTGCTTTGTGTTTGTGAGCCATCTTTTCAAGTGTAGTTGTTGGTTTATATTGAAACTTCATCCCCTCTCCAGATCATAGCATATGTAAAGGAGTATATTCCCCAATGTGTACCATATTGCTAGCCCCAGAATAGCCAATATATGTATACATATAGACAAACATATGTGTATGCACATATACATATATATGAACATTTATATGTATATGCACATATATGTATATGTATATATGTATATATAAATACCTGTTATATATTATACATATAATATATATAACATATGCATATATGCATATAATATAATATATTATATAATATGGATTTATTATATACAATATAATATTGTTATCTCATAATTTGTTACACATGTGATAACTTACTCAAATATAATGTTATGTGTAATAATATGTTACTCAAAATAAACACCAATTTTGAATCTCTTACTTTATAGCTTCAGTCAAGTGTTTTTTTTTTTTTGACATTAGTCCTTTACTGTAGTCAGTGGGAATTAAATCATACAGTGATCTTAATAAGACAAATGCTTCATATTTCCTAAGGAGTGTGATAAAGAGTAAAATGTAAATCTCAAGTGGATATGATTGGCAAGCTTCAAATGAGCTCTGAATACATTGTAAATAAATTCTCCAGCATTTGGCTTACAAAGGGAGTTTGGCACAGATGAGATTCCAGTTTTCACATCCTGGGATAATAGGTGCTGACTTCATCCTGTGTTCAAAAGTACCTAACAGCTTTCAGTAACTGGTGTGTTACATTTTGGAATGAGCAGTTTAAACCATAAACTCTTAGACCATAAACTCTATTCCAATACCTCAGGAGAAACAAGCAGACCTCAGGTTTATGTAAAATTAACATATGTATTGTTTTTGTTACAGCCAGATCTATAGGAAGTTATTCTGCTTTGAATAGTAGGAGTGTGTTCTCAAAGTTTTGCTAAGTACCTCCCTTAGGAGCAAGAAAAAGCTGGTCTAGAATGGCATACAGAGTTCTTGAAGTTTTACATAAATGAAACTTGTTTTCTCTGTATCCTTAAACTTAACAGATGCAACTTTGTGGAACCATCTAGAAGATATCCATGGACATTAATGGAATAAGAATTTCACTAGGAGTCTAGAACAAGTTTTTGTGCAGATGCTTGAATATGAAGGAGAAATACTGACACAGATTCAACATCGGACTTCAGGTCCTTCCTGGCCAGCTGCATCTGTGAGACCATTTTCCCTCTCTCAAAAGATATAAATCAGTTGCTTCTGGTTTGTCTGGGTTGGTGCCCTGAACAGATCTTGGGTGCAAGCTCCACAGCCAGTCCCACAACACCCAGAGGAAGCTCCATTCCCAGGCGCTCTAATATGCCCAGGATCAGAGGTGAGGAGGACAGAACATCTGTCCCAATGCCAGGAATAACTGGGACCATTGGGACCAGGCACACAGGAACTCCACCAGCCCAGTGGCTCCGATTGCTTCTGGTCTGTCTGGGCTGGTGCTCTGAGCAGACCTTGGCGTAAATTTTGCAGCCAGTCCCACAACACCTAGAGGAAGCTGCACTCCCAGGTGCTCCAACATGCCTAGGATCATAGGATCAGAGGTGAGAGAGACAAAGTATCTGTCCCAACACGAGGAGTAACTGGGACCAGCAGAACCCAGGCAGGCAGGGCACAAATTTTGCAGCCAGTCCCACAACACCCAGAGGAAGCTCCACTCCTAGGTGCTTTAACAAGCCCAGGGTCACAGGATCCCAGAATCACAAGATCATAGAGACAGCTTGACTCTGAGGAGTTCTGACACAACCAGGATCACAGGAAGGACAGACTCCAGTCAGACTTAGCAAGGGCAGGTAGCACTAGAGATAACCAGATGGTGCAGGGCAAGTGTAAGAACATAAACAACACAAACCAAGGATCCTTGGCATCATCAGAACCCAATACTCCCCTCATAGCAAGTCCTGGACATACCATCACACCGGAAAAACAAGATTCAGATATAAAATCACTTATCATGATGATGATACAGGACTTTAAGAAAGACATAAATAGCACCCTCAAAGAAATACAGGAGAACACAGGTAAAGAGCTAGAAGCTCTTAAAGAAGAAACACAAAAATTCCTTAAAGAACTACAAGAAAACACAATCAAACAGGTGGAAGAAATGAACAAAACCACCCAGAATCTAAAAATGGAAGTAGAAACAATAAAGAAATCAGAAAGAGAGACAACCCTGGAGATACAAAACCTAGGAAAGAAATCAGGAGTGATAGATGCAAACATCACTAACAGAATACAAGAGATAGAAGACAGAATCTCAGGGGCAGAAGACACCAAAGAAAACATTGACACAACAGTCAAAGAAAATGTAAAAAGCAAAAAGCTCCTAACCCAGAACATCCTGGAAATCCAGGAGGCAATGAGAAGACCAAACCTAAGGATAATAGGTATAGAAGAGAGTGAAGATTCCTAAGGTAATGGGCCAGTAAATATCTTCAACAAAATTATAGAAGAAAACTTCCCTAACCTAAAGAAAGAGATGCCCATGAACATACAAGAAGCCTACAGAACTCCAAATAGATTGGACCAGAAAAGAAATTCCTCCTGTCACAGAATAATCAAAACACCAAATGCACTAAGCAAAGAAAGAATTTTAAAAGCAATAAGGGAAAAAAGTCAAGTAACATATAAAGGCAGGCCTATCAGAATTACACCAGACTTCTCACCAGAGACTATGAAAGCTAGAAGATCCTGGGCAGATGTCATACAGACCCTACAAGAACACAAATGCCAGCCCAGACTACTATACCCAGCTAAACTCTCAATTACCATAGATGGAGAAAACAAGATATTTCATGACAAAATAAAATTTACACAATATCTTTCCACAAATCCAGCCCTACAAAGCATAATAGGTGGAAAACATCAACATAAAGAGCAAAACTACACCCTAGAAGAAGCAAGAAAGTAATCTTTCAACAAATCCACACAAACCTACTTCTACCTCTTAAAACAAAAACAACAGGAAGTAACAATTATTTTTTCTTAATATCTTAATCTGAAAATTAATATTACCAACATAT
>NW_022196913.1:98190956-98214841 GCF_008632895.1 Mastomys coucha
AATTTATATTGAGAAAAATGTATGTATTTTCAGTATTGTTGTAGACAAGCATCTACATAAGACTGTTCAATTGATTGTTGCTGTATATCAAACAATTTTATAATACTCATTTTTATTGTTATAATAGTTCATATATTTTAAAGAATACGACAAAAGAAGATATTGTAGGTATTGAAGGGGATTCCCTGGGAAGAGTTGGGGTACAAAATGGAAACAAGAATGTGATTTAATTCTATTTACTTAAAATATGTCTTTAAATGTTAATAAATTTAGATAAATTGAAATCATGTAACTTTTCTCATCATAATGCAATAAAATGTAAAAAAAGATATAAGCCTATTAGGTATTATTATTATCGACACAAATAATATATGGTATGCTTTCTGGAATTTCTTAGATTAAAAATGCTTAACTTGTTAGAAGAAGTTAGAATATGCTAGAATAGTTCTCAACCTGTGGTCACAATAACCTCAGGTGTGTCAAATGACCCGCATACAGGGGCCATATATTAGATATCCTGCATATCAGGTACTTATCTTACAAATCACAACAGAAGCAAGTCACAATTGCAAAGTAGCAATGAAAATAATTTTATGGAGGTACTGTATGAAAGTGTCACAGAGTTAGTGAGGTTGAGAACCACTGCTCTCAAGGATAACTTGAAGCTGGATCTAGAAACATGCCAATTAGAAGTTTGCAGAAGCAACCAGATAGACTGGCCAATGACTCTTCAATGACACAAGTACAAAATCCCCCACTAACTCCCTGCCAAAGAAACACACAAGCTGTGAAGAGACATGGCTCTCTATGTCTCCGCCAAAGGATCCCAAATCCTTCTCTCTCACCTTCCAGTCAGGGAACATCTGACTCTCTTTTCCTATTCACTCCTCTTTTCCCAACTGAAGATGAGGCAGATCTAAGTTTTCTCTGCTGATCCCTTTTCTGGGTGACTGTGCAAAAAAAGGGCTTTCTCTTTGCAAAAACTAACACCATGCATTTATGTACATTGGGCATCAAGCTGTTGTCCTGGATCACACTAATAATTATCTTGTATTTTTCAGGACTCCATAAAAATAAATCAGTAAGATAAATATGCTTTCTCTGGTCAGATCCCAGGAACTAATGACTCGAAAGCTGAGTGGAGTTACAGAACAGAAAGCCAACAGTCATCGGGGCAATAGCTCCCTGGAGAAACACTGTAAAGGATGGGGTGACCCCTGCTCCCCTGAGTTGGAATTTGGATCTCAAAAGGCAAAACAGGACACGCCAATCCAGTCCTTGGCTGCCAAAGCCTGTAACTGCTGTTGCCAAGCATCTTCCAAGCTTGGTGTGTGCTCCAGCTGGAGCTGAATGTTTCCATCTGTACAACTGCAGGTGGTTGTATAATTAGCCACATACATTTGTAGCCTTGTTGAACGAAGACTAGTAATGAACCCATCGTTGCTTTACATCTGTGGGGTGTTGCGATGGACTGGAAAGGGGTCTGTTCTCAAAATAAGTAGATCAAAATACTCTCTGTGTTCTAAATCTTCTGAGGTTGCTTATTTCAGCACTTACCACTGAAGCTTAAATGACTGAAATGACAGTGAAAACCAAGCTTGACACACATCTACTGTCTCTGCTTGAGAAGTTGCTGCATCTTTCAGAAGTCTCCCGGAAGCCACTTGTATTCTTCGGAGAAAACCGCACAGCAATAGATCGTGCTGTACTTCCTACCATTCTGTTTTATGTTAAAGGGCTGCCATTGGCCTTGCATGTGACTTATTTCTTACTCTTCTAGACCACAGGGATACACATTTTTCATCTGACAAATTTGCCAAGAGTGGAAAATAACTTCAATGAGATATGACTCAAGTAAAAAATAATGAAGGGGGCAGAGGAAATGCCTCAGTGAGTAAAGTGCTTGCTGTGCCGGCCTCAGAACCTGAGTTTTAATCCCAAGAACCCATAAAAATCAGTCGTGATGGTCCAAATCTCTAACTCCAATGTTGTGGTGGCAGAGCCAGGATCCCAAGAGCTCCTGACCAGCCAGTCTACTCACAATAGTGAGCTACAGGCTTAGTGAGAGACCCTGCCTCAAAGCAAACACTGTAGGGAACAATGAAAAAAGACACTCCAACTTCAACATCTGCCATCCCCATGCACATGCATGTTCATGTGTATATGATGCATGAACACAGAGACATTTAAAAAAGACCAAAACTCTAAAAGTAGGCCTTGATAATGAGCTAAGAGACATGTTAGGGTCAGAGAAAAGGCAATGCCTCTATCCACTTGCTGCTAGAGTTGCCTTCCAATTTGTTCAGAGCAGGGTGAGGAAGCATGGTGTCAGGCATGTCCTGAAAATGCCTGGGAAGATTGTTCTCATTGACCTGACACATGTGACTCCTCCAGCTCAAGTTTTAGTGTTTTTTTTTTTTTTTAAAAATAATTATATGGGACATATCTAAATGGGAAAATGCCACCCAGAATGACCTTTGATCTTCACTTCAAGTCAGTTTCTAAAGGCTATGACTGTTGCTTTCATTTAGTTTCTAGCCAATGGAAAGCTGGATGAGTTCCCATTGGCAGTAAAAAGGACAGTGCTGGCTACCAGCCGCTGTCTCACTGACTGGGATCCAAATGGCCATCATAATTAAAATAAGAATTTTATTACAATTTTTGACAAGGACAGAGTGATAATGTCATTGTGTTCTTTTACATTTGTTGAGGCATTTTCCTAATCATTCTTAGGCCTTCAGTTTGATAAAGGGAAGGACTGATAGATTATCAAGAGAGTCCAGAGGCAGAAGCCAGGCCTTTATGTGGACATTGAACATCCTAGGAACTCTACTGACCCACATGGCAAGATATGATATTTCCACATTTGGCATCCCAGATCTCCTGGTAGCAGAACTGCTCAAGTTCATACTTAAAGGATTTTCACTCTAATGATGAAAACATCTATTTCCCATAGCAACAGGGAGAAGAGTTCCTAAGTCTCTTCTGAAGTAGAGAAGAGTAAGAAAGGAGACTAGCTAGAACTTCACTTTGAGCAAAGCCAAGAGAGGGAATTTCCTGAATCCCCTTTGCCAACAGCAAATGCTTGAAAAGCAAATCAAGATTTGAGCAAAGCTGCGTTTGTCTCTTCCCCAATTTAGGATACCAAAGCAAAAAGTGGAAAACTCCAAAGAACCATTATGTAGGAGGACCAGCAGTCTCAATCTGGACCTCTGAGATCTTTCAAACACTGGATCACCAAGCAGACAGCACACACCAGCTGATATGAAGCCCCCCAACACATACAGTAGAGGACTTCCGGGTCTGTGTTCATTCAGAGATGATGCACCTAACCCTCGAGATTGGAGGCCCCAAGGAGTTTAGAGGTCAGGTGGGGTGGGGGATGAGGGCATCCATGTGGAGACAGGGGGCGTGGGGAGGAGGTGTGGGATGTGGAATAGTTGAAGGGTGGATGGGGGGTGGGTTGGGGAATGGAATATGGAGTGTAAAAAATAAATTAATTTAAAAAATGACAATGTAGCAACTGAAAAAAAATGTAAACTATCAGAACTGGAAAGAATTTTGTAAAAGCTTCATGTTTTTTGACACCATGTCCTTAGTTCCCTTCTAATCCATTTGGTTTATGGTTGCTAAATTCTGCCTGGAACAACTTTTTTTTTTTTTTGTATGACACCTTTCCTGCTTAAAAATCTGTAAGTGTCTTATTGATCCTAGGAGAAAGATGGGGTCCATTGTCTGGCTTTTAATGGGTGTGGTAGGGAGGGCTCTGCCTCTCTCTTAAATGCTCTACATCCACAGACTAAGGTTTCTGTTTTCTTCAGCATCCCATGGACACCCTCCTCAGAATTTGTTTGTAAATGTAGTTCTATTTTGCTGTGTTTGAGACTGACTTAAGAAACCTGTTGTAGACACCAACAAAATGATTTTCCTCTTCTAGGCTTGGCCTCTATTTCTGCCTGTTGAAGTCCTTCCTGGTCTTCTTTGTAGGATAATTCAAGACTCATAAGCTGCCAGCCTTAGATGAATGGATGTAAAAGGAAAAAGAATAGACAGACTGGATATTTGGAAACTACCTGTCAGAATTTGTATGTACAGATAGTGTCTAAGTCACTTAGTATTACTGTGTGCCCCTGTACACAACTCTAAAATTAGTCATTAGAAAGGTACCAGATTTGAGGTTAAAAAAAGTCAAATTTTAGCTTCTCCTTTGCCAAGTGACCCTAGCCCCACATGTAGTAAATAAAGTCCTCTATTCCTTCCACATCTAGCTCATTTGCTTGCAAAGTAGGTCATGCTTCTATGTTGATAGATGCAATGATACTTGTGAGGTATTTGACACACACTGAAGTAGTTAATAAGTGCGGTTCCCCTTCTCCTCATTGTACTTGAGCAGCTATGACAGGATGGTGAGGTAGGGCACAGAAGTAGGTACTGCCAGCATCTTGTCATACATGTTTCCAACTGCTCAGAACTCTCCATTTCTGTGCTTGAAGATTTTTCTACTCAAGATAGGTATTTCCTGTGCTCATAGTGCATTGAAAATGCTAGGGAATTAAGACTCTTCTGGGGCAGCTTTTAGCCCGTGGCTCTGGAACTGTTATATAAACACAACTTCCTTGTCCCTTGGGTGTGATAACTCAGAGGCCAGGTTTACACCGAATCTCAGCGTGATTCTGCTGGATTAAATTCTAGAAGCTCAAGGTGGGAGCTGGCATGACAACTGCATCCTTAATTACCAGATGTCTTCCCCTCCCCCTGTGCCTCATTCACCCCCTTACCCATCTTCATCTCCCAAACAACTTGCTTTTGAATCTCTATCCCAGGAGTGATTCTTTTGGGAGACTCCAAACCAAAAAAGACACATAGCCTGTGTTTTTCTTTACAGCTCGTCCCAGTGGGGATGGTCTGGCTGCTTCTGATTACTTTATGAATCTGGGTGGCAGAGTAGGTATATCATCTCAGTCCTCATAAGCCACACTGTCATCGTGCAACGTAAGAAATGTGACAGCAGCAGTAACATGCTATATCTTAGTCACTCAAATGTGTAAACTAATACAACCATCAGGCGCCCTCCACATCTCTGATATTAAATGATGGCTGAATTATTGATAACCAGTCCCACACTCCCTTGAATCAAATATTAAATACGGCAATATCTTGCTTGTGGTGGCTGGATCCCTTTTTGAATGATTTCATTGCTCAACAACTAGAACACGTCTTTCACCTCACACAAGATGAATCAGGTACATTTCTGAAAGACAAATCGAGGAGATGGAATGTTTAATCAGTGGCTGTTGTGTTCTATCAGGACTGATACACGGCAGGCTTCCTTGGGACAAGTGTCAAACCATAAAGGAGGACTTCAATCCTTCTGAGACTTTCATTAGAGTCTATTATAGATCTTGTTTTTGCTGATGTATTTCATGATGACATTTATGTGGGAATACCAAGCACAGGCATGGCAAAATTGGAACAGGCATTCTGTCTGCATGCTATTTGCTCAATTCAGTTTCTACATTTGCCTCTCCTCTGGATTCAGTAGCAATTAGTCTTCATTGTTTCCATGGTTCTTGTGAATGATCTGTGTCATGAATTTGTTAGCTTCACTATCTTCTTTTATTCTCCTTAAAGTTATGGAACTCAATGGAGTTGAGCTATTCTTTCCCCAAGGATGTTTTACTTTGCTTGGTTTTTGTAACCTTGGCACTTGAGGAAGAACCTGGAGCACTGACGTACTTCCTAAATACTTGCTGAATAACAACATATGGCACCAAATGCATTCAACATTGAGAGTTGCGATAAAAAGATTCTCCCATCTCTGAAAGGTTTGCTTGCTGAGGGGTACTTAGTTCATATTATCATCCTCTCTCTTCTGCATCACAGATATTCTCTTTAAAGATTTAAGAAGGAAAGAAAATATGCTAAATGAGCCCCTTGGAAGACATTGAAGGAATGTGTGATCTTTTATTAATGTTATTAATAGATCCACACCTTGTCATTCAAGTAGAATCTATGAAACCTTTACTGCAGTTCAAGAACTGTGTCTGGTTCTTGAGATATCAGAAACATCTCACTACTCATTGCTTCATGCATTTATTTACTTAGAAGCCATTGGTGAATATAAACTGGAGTCATAGTCATTATCAAAGCCTCTCAATGTGTTACAAAGCCAGAATCATGTGGACTTGCTGGGTCTGGTCAAATGCTATGTTCAAAGTTTATGCAAATTATAAAATTAAAAAAATAACAATGAACAACCTCTAGATATTAGCCACTGTGCTGTCTAGGAATTAAAATTGTCATGTTATTTAACTGATATAAATATTTGTAGCTCTCCTGGGGAGGATCTGCTACTATTTGAGTTTTTAGTTGAGTAAGGCTGTAAGACCAGTTTCTTGCTTTCTTGTTGTATTACTTTTAATTGGCATTTAGTAATTTGACACAAAAGTTCAAGTTAGGAGACATGAAATTAAAATGATGTTTCATATATGTGGAGTAGGAAACGATTACTAAGAGTAATGTAGAATGTATCTGGTTGAAGAAAAACATTAAACAACTTCATATGTACTGAGATTTGAAGTCCATTTGATTTATCACAAAGATCATTTATTTTTCAAATTCATTAAAAATTTATTATAAAGAACATGCAAATAAAAAACACCACACCAAAAAGTTACCCAGATCCAAAGTCTACATATCTCAATGAACACCTATATAGTTAGAGTAGCCACACTGTATTAATGGCACTTTTTTAGGATTTAACACTTTCTTTGTCAAATGTTTTTATGCTCTTATCTACCTCCAAAAACACCCTGAAAAACTATAAAAATAGAAACTAGAAAAACAATTAACTATATATCCTATTTTACAACTCACTTGTCCACTTATTAACAAAAAAAGGAAGTATGAAATCATACACACACACACACACACACACACACACACACACACACACACATGAAAACAGAGAGGAGTCGATTTGGGAAAAGTAAAGGTCACAGCAGAATGAAGAGGAACAGGGGAAGGTAATGTTAAAATGTATGATGTGCTTGAATAGAAATGCCATTATGAGATTCACAACTTTGTACAAGAAATATAAATTGATAATGCTTTTATAAAAGAATACAAAGAGTGTCTTAAGAGACATTCTGGGATTTTTAGGTAGGAGGTATCTGGAAATTCTATAGGTGTGGACTCTGGATGGGGAAGCCAATTGTTTGATGTTGCAGAGGGAATGCATTATCATGCTATGGCAAGAATCTAGCTCACAGTGATTTCAGCTGTCCCATCCTATTGAATACCATTTTTGATCATTAACTATCAGTGTCTATTTCCCAACTATTTATTATATAATTTCCTCTTCATAAAATACAATTAATTTTTCCTTTGTCTTAAGTAACTTCATACAGCCAATATAGAAATTAATATGGAAATTTCTCAAGAAATTAAAAATAAAACAACCATATGACCCTGGAATACCACTTCTGGGCAAATGCCCAACCTTATGCATGCTTATTGTTACTCTTCTCATAATATTAAAGACATGGTGTATGGATCTGTTTGTGGATCTACACATCCACAAACAGATAAATGAATTACGAGAGTATATGATACAGATATATACAATGGAATTTTGTTCAGCTGTAAAAATAGTGAGGTCACTATTTTTTGACTTTCATATTCTTGCTTTTTTACTGTTCTTCAGGCAGTTATTAGTATTAACTATTTAGGTGGGAGAGTAAAAAATATCAGTAAAATATCACAAGTTGAAGACAAGACATGCCTCTCCCTTCTAAACAAACAAATGAGTGTGAGAGCAATCTAATAAAATGCCTATTTGGATTTATTTGGAAATGAAATTCAAGCAAACCTAACTTTTACTCATCCCTCTTTGTTCATGACTATTGGCTTTGTTATGTCTAACTGATATTAAATGATGACTGAATTATGGATAACCAGTCTAGATTCCATCTACAGAGGTGGTGGTGGTTGTGACCTGGTGGCATCTCTGCAGGCAAGGAAAGTTCTGTCTTCCACTCACTATTTCATTCTTAGCCTTGACTTTGGTGCTGAACTTACCTATCCTTGAGTGAATAAGCCATCACTGAGTAATTTTGATCATTTGTGTCTGACAAATAGAGTGAGTGATCAAGTGTTCCCCTCTCTTAGAAGAGACTGGATTCTCTTTCTGGAATGTATATTAGAAGGCTGGCTTAACCCTCTAAGAGGGCACAAACTCCAAATTGAGTGTTGTTGACTTTTTTTTTCAGTACTGTGGTAGAGGATAAGAGGAGTACACAAACTTTGTTTAAAGGGCAGTCATGATGTCTCTTCTTGAAGTATTACAACCAGATCATTTTCTGTATTCTCTGAACATCCTGTCTTCCAAGAATGGTCATGATTTAAAAGATGTTTTCTCACAGGCATTTTACAGTGGTCTTCTATTTTAACAGCTTCTGTTGGTTCATTTGTTTTTGCACTCATGTCTTGGACCATCTTCTCCTCTTTAGTGTAAGTTAACTTTGTGACTCTTTACAGAACATAATACAGTGAAGCAATGCTGTAGAGTTTCAAGGCCCAAGTCTTAAGAAGACACAGATTCCATGCCTTTGATTTCTCAGGAGCCATAATCTATCATGAGAGAAATCTATTTGCCTTTCTCAAGATACTATTTGAACAGGTAACAGTGCCTCGTTTCTTATCTTATGGAATCCCCTCATACCAATAGGTGTCACCCCCTTCTAGACCCTGAATTAAGATAAATGTATGTCTTAGTGTTTCTACATATGTGTCTTTGATAATTTATAAGCCTTTAATCTTCCTAGGGATAGATGCCAATTTTACATGTCACATAGCATCCAATAGTATACTAGTAACCTACATTGGGTAAAACTTCAAGGAAGATTCTCTGAGTGATTAGTAAACAGAACTTTACCATGTCTAGCTTGGGTTACACCATTGATGATTAATCTTTCCATTGTTTAGCTCCTTAGACCTTTGGTAAAAGAGATTAAGGAGAAAGAGGCAAACTTTGAAATATCTTCTGAGCCAGATATCACACACATTGTCTACTGGATTTTTAAAATTCATCCCTGTGAGGTGTGCATGCGGGCCTATGCAGGTGGTAATTGGCAGAGCTGGTGTGTCAACTTCTAGAAGTCGTGTTGTCTTCATTACAGGGCTCAGGACAATTTTCCCAACATTTTCTTTAGCCCTCAGGCCAACTCATCTTCCATTCCAATCTACTATAATGAGATGGGGATTTTTAGAATATGTTGTTTTTATGTACACTATGCTTTTTCCATTTCAGATGCTGACAGAACTCTAGAGATGGTAACAGTCAAAGTGAATGCTCATGATAGATCAATTCAGAAGGAAGACAGAGCAATTCTGGAATGACCTTCAGCTTCACCTGGAAGATAGGCTTGATTTTACTCAAACTCCTCACCATAGAATGTAAAAGAGTTCTACACGATGACAATAACCTAAGGAAGATTATTTCTTTTCTTTTTTAAAAAATTAACTCTTTTTTATTGGATATTTTACTTATTTACATTTCAAATGTTATCCCCTTTCCTGGTTTCCCCTTTGGAAACTCACTATTACATCCCTCTCCCTAAGCACCTCTCCCTGCTTCTATGAGGGTGCTCCCCATCCACCTACCCAATCCTGCTTCCCTGCCCTGGAATTCCCCTTCACTGGAGCATTGAGTCTTCACAGGACCAAGTGCCTTTCCTCCTATTGATGACCTACAAGGTCATCCTCTGCTACATATGTGGCTGGAGCCATGGGTTGCTCCATATGCATTCTTTTGTTGGTGGTTTAGTCACTGGGAGCTCTGGGGGTGTGTGTCTGGCTGGTTGATATTGTTGTTCTTTCTATGGGGTTGCAAACCCCTTCAGCTCCTTCAGTCCTTTCTCTAATTTCTCCATTGGGGACCCCGTTCTCAGTCCAATGGTTGGCTGCGAGCATCAACCTCTGTATTTGCCAGACTCTGGCAGAACCACTTAGGAGACAGCTATATCAGGTTCCTGTCAGCAAGCACTTCTTGGCATCCGCAATAGTGTCTGGGTTTTGGTGTCTGCATGTGGGATGGATCCCCAGGTGAGGCAGTCTCTGGATGGCCTTTCTTTCAGTCTCTGCTCCACACTTTGTCTCTGTATTTCCTCCCGTGAGTAAGGCTTCATTAAGCCATTAAGGAGAAAGGCTTCATTACAGGAATCACCTCTGAAATCAATATTCCTCCTGACAGCTAATGGTACAACAAACAGGAATGAGAAAGGCTGTGGGGAGCTGAGAGTGTGGCAGGGGCAAGAAGAGCAGCGCCATTCACAGACCTCCAATGGCAAGTCCTGTTCCCTGTTCTCTGCTTTTAGGACTTGCCCAACTGTTGGGCATGCCTGTCTGAGATGCCAACTGGAAAGAAATGCAATGTCTGTGGTCAGGCCAAACCAGAATGTTCTAGTCAAGGATCTGTGATCCCAAAGATGAGGATCTAATGCTTTCGCCAAATTCAACCCCTAAATTTATAGTCTCTGCTTCTTTGCTTTGTTTCAAACCTGTACTTCATATGGTGGGTAAATTCTAGAGAGTTGAAATTTGACCTCAATTCTTAAATTCCTTGGCAAATTCTTAAACTTTCCTGGCATTGAAATTTCTGAGTAGTACATGAGAAAATCCCCATAATCCCATATTCTTTCTTTCTTCCTTATTGATTTATGGATACTTTTCTGTCATGTTTAACTAAAAAATTCAACTTTGTGGGCTAATTACTTATATAACTAACCCCTTCACCTGATTATTTGGTATATACAGATATATATGTAACTGTGCATTCTATATGCATATGTATATATCACACATATAATGTGTATGTATGTCTGTGATATATAGATGTCAGTAATATTACATTGAATTTCTAGAAAAAAACTCAATTATCTAAGGTGATTATCATAAAAAGGTCTAATGCAGCACTTCTTAGGTCAGAAAGTCTTTCAAGTATGTCTCACAAGTCCTATCTTTTTAACCACACAACAGTCTTATAAGGTTAGTATTGTTGTTTTCACTCTCCCATTCTCTAGATGAAGAGACAAAAACAGAAGTTAAATAAATCATTTAAGTTCCCTCTGATCGAACTTCCGGACATCTGTCACCTGAGTCCTTGCTTTTAGCTTCTATGCCCTCCACACTAACAGAGTTGAAGCTGCCATATCTGAATATGTTCTTATGTGAATTCATATATTGAAATCTCAACTCTCATGGTGATTGTTGAGGCAGAGCCTTGAGGTGATGAGGTCATAAGGATGGTGGGATCAGGGATCAGTGCCCTTTTATAAACACTCCCAAACTGCTAGGTTCCATTTTCTAATGTGTAAATGACTCATCCAGGATGTGTTCTTTGTACACCAGAGAATAGGTCTCCTCTAGACACCAAATCTGCTGATTCCTTGATCTTGGATTTCAGTTGATAGAAGTAGGAGAAATACATTTCTATTGTTTTTATGGCATTTTGTTGTATCAGCTTAAGTGGTGGGGGATGCCTGTAGTCCTATCAGTCAGGAGGTGAAGGAAAGAAAATCAGGAACTTAAGACCAGCTGTGGCTCAACAGGAAGTTCAGCATTTTCCTGGGCCTAATAAGAATTTGTCACAAACAAACAAAATTACACAAACAAGTAAAGTTCTAATACAGAAAGTTAAGTATGGAAAGGAATAATATTTCTTTCAAAATTTAGTAATACTACTATCTATAGGAGCTCATGCTCATACACATAGTCTTTGAGAAAGCATCTCATGTAGTCCAGGTTGGCCTGAAACTTTCTCTGTAGCTGAGGATGACCTTGAACTCCTGATCCTCTTGTCTCCTTTCCTAATTGCTGAGATTACAGGTGTGTGCCCCCACTCCTGGCTTGAACATACTTTTCATTCCTTCAGGCACTTGTTCATTTGACATTTAGTGCTTATTAATCTTAGAATATGGTGTATGTGTGTGTGTGTGTGTGACTCATATTCTTTTGGGGTTGCTTGTATTTTAGAAAAAGGTGAAGTAGAGTTAAGAAGAGAAGAAGAAGCAGTAAATTAGCTTTATGAAATCCACTTACACAGCTGAATGCTGAAGTGAAGGTGATAAACGGTTTGGTAGACAAATCCCTTCTTTGACTTGATCTATTCGTGCTCTATCCCTGAAGTTGTTGCCTCTTTCTAGCCATTGCTGACTGAACTACTGAAGCATGTGTGACTCTATGTGAGTGAGTGGGTGAACTGAGAGATATAGGTAGGTTAAGTTTGCCTCTCTGGAAATCATATTGAGAAGATTAAGTTAGACAGAGCCAACTGACTCCATGATAGGCTACAAACTGACAGTTTGGGAGCCTAGGCCTAAGTTTCTGTTTCCCAGAACTGGAAAAGTTCAAAATAAGTCAATTCCAGGAAAAACCACCCCCCACATGGGGAGCTGTTCTAAGCTGCCCCAGTACCTAGACTGAGCCACGCATAGTTAGTCAACAAAAGTTCCCCAAATAACCCAGAGCTTTAACCAATCACAAAGGCACCTATAACCCTGGAGATACAGCCAACCAATCAAGGGAAAGGACGGTAAAAGACGCCCAATCCTACCATAACAGTCTTTAAATTGATGTGCAAAGTCTACACTCCTGCCTTCTCTCCCGAAGTATGGTGGACCCTGGCATGCAGGTTCTCTATAGACTACATGCTCTTTGCTGCTGCATACTATTTGAGTCTGGGGTATCATTCTTCGTGAATCATGGACCCTTACACTATTGAGTTGATCCTCGAGTAACTGAATGGGGTCTTGATGAAAAGAGATAGCCAAGAGTGTCATAGCAAAATAGGACTTAGAGACCAAATGATATCGAAGCTAGGAAGGATAGTAAAGATATCTGTGAAATTGGTGTTTAAGTTTTTTTCTTTCTGGGATTGGTGGTTTGTTAGATCTTCCTAACAAAAACTTCCTTGCATAACTGCCATGATTTCTTTTGTGATACAAAAATGACCCTGGACTTTAACAGATATGGCCTCCTCATCTTTCTTACAGTAAGAAAACCTTAGGAAAATTCCCTTCCCAAGCCAACAACTGTGAGGCTGCTTTAATGGCATCATTGGCTCTACACACCCCTAGACTTTCACCATTTCACTGTGACAGTGTAATCCACTCCACAATCTTTGCTTCCCTCTTACCAAAGAGTGCCTGTAGCAGTGATAGTCCCTAGTGACCTGGACAGTAGAAATAGTGGAAATAGTGGTGAGGATAAGCTAAAATGACTCGATGTCAGTGAGGGTCAGACCAGCAATTTTCCTTGATAGGTGCCATTGTGATAGAGAGGCTCATCAGCCTGCAAGCTGTTAATGTATCGAGCAGTCTCCGAAGTCAATGGAAACAAGTGGGTAGCAACATAGGCTTCAATGGAAACAGACAGAAGTCCTAGAAAATCAGAGTGACTCCTCCTTGGTGGGTAGACCTGGAGATTTCTCTATTCATTTAAGTGCTTGCTGGTGAACACAAAAGCAGAACATCCCTAGAAACTGCTTATCTGCCGGATTTTCTATGTCTGGAGTGGGAGACTGGATACTGGGTTATATGATCTTTAAAATTCCTCTCCAACTTTGTGGTTCATCCTGCAACCCCTAGAGCTAAATCAGCAGCCAAAGCAGCCACAAGATGTATATTCATATGACACCTGAGCCAAGTGACCTCTAAGTAATGGTACATGCTGTTGAATGTTCACCTTGCCATTCCTTGCGTGGAATTTCCAGCAAAATAAAATTAATAGTATATGTTTAGTTCAACATGGGTCTTTTTAGGAGAAAAATAAGATGGATGATGGGTGATGCAGGAATTCAGTGGTTCTCAACCTGTGGGCTGCAACCTTTGGCAAACATGAGTCTCCAAAATTGCTTACATTAAGAATCATAACAGTAGCAAAATTACAGTTATGAAGTAGCCACAAAAATTTTTATGTTTGGGGGTTTTCCACCACATGTGGTACTTTATTAAAGGGTCTCAGCATTGGGAAGTGTGAGAACCACTGTTTGAGTAAACTTTTGAGCAAATGATGCAGCATGTCTAAGTGGAGACCTTGTCCTAGTGTTTGATATTGAAAAGTGCGCAGGCAGGTTAATTTTTTTCTCAAGATCTTCACAACCATGTGGGCATACTGCTTTAACCTATATCCTTAGGAAAGTTGTTCAACCCACTCCTAGTTGAATTAGTTCCACTTATTGTTTGTGCCAAGAAAAGAATAGTGGAAAAGGATACAGAAACTGTGTTAGGAGAACAGTTTCATCACTCTTGAAAGCAAGATTACGTGACTTCCTGACTGACCACAGACACGGACTGCACATACAAGTGTTTTGAGGAATAATTAAAACAATAATTAAAACTGGGTCAGTGAAACAGAACTAAGGGCTCAGCCGAGCTGAGACAAAGCAGTGATATTTCTCATCTAACAAAGGGGAAAGTCACTTTGCAGGTCTAAAAGCCTAGCAGAGACTATAATAATAAAAAATTTCAGGACAAGAGAATTAAAAAAAAAAAACCCATCTGTGAGTACCATATATTTGTCACTCAGAATATAAATAAGGGTGACTTTCACATTGCAGAAGATAATCTATTCCTATAGGGCAGGTGACTGTGTGAGCATGGGGTCCAGCTCTGGTGACAAGATGATGAAAAGCAATGGGGGTTCCCAGGAATGATAGTAGGGGCTCATTTTTCTTGGTAGCACTCACTTAACACGGAGCAGCCATCTATATATTGCAACAGCATCAGAAAGGAAACTATCTCCCAGTACATCAGAACCTCACTTTTTATGACCTCACAGATGTGAGTTTGACTTCAGTGCTAGCTCTTTTCTGAGGTCCCGTTTAGCAGTGGATGGGAACTCACAAAAACATAAGTTGGACAAGAGGCACATCGCCTCTCCATTATGGGGTATTTTCTTCTGCAGTGTTTCACTCTCTGAATCTTACTGAAAGTATACAACAACCTTAGAATCCTGGGCATTGTTTAATTATGTAATTCTTATTTATTTTCAGATTTATTTACTTCTGTTTTATGTGTATGGGGGTTTTGCCTCCATCTGTGCAGCATCTGTGTGCCAGGTGCTGACAGAAGCCAGAAGAAAGCTTCGGATCCCTCGGAACTGGACTTACGGATGGTCATGAGACTCCATGAGGGTAACAGAAATAGAACCTGGGTCCTTTGAAAGAGTAGACAGTGTTTTTAGCTGCGGAGCCATCTCTCCCACTCTTAACTATTATTTTAGACGAGGGAGCCAAGGCCCTGTATTTAAATGGCTTTCTCAAGTGACCTGGAGAAGAATGAACTTGAAATGCTCATGACCAAATGCAGTTTGCTTTACCACAAAAAGTCTGCTGGCAGACCTTGCTGGGGTACCCCAAGGCTTACTTAAGCCCTGATAAAATCTCTTGATCAAAGCAACTTAGCTCATCCTGCATCTCGTGATACTCTCATGTTCTGCTAACAGGCTAAGAAACAGTACTACAATGGTCTTGTTCAGTGGTTTGCTAACTTGAGAGTGCAATGAACCACGACATAAAATTTGAAAGTAAATGTTCTTCATCTTCTTTTTAGAGATTTTATGAGTGTAGGTCTGGAAAGGACCAGGCCCTTTATTTTTTCCTTTTTTTAGACCTATCCTTAGTCATTCTGTATGTGGTGATGCCTCATGCTTTAAAACCATAGTTCATGCATATTTCTACTTAATTAACACTATGGAGTAGAGACCTATATAGTTTGTTTTTCTCCTGTGCTTTTGTCTCTGAATTAATAATGTTTATTATCTCTTAGTCCTCTCCCCATGTTCTTCCAGGGGTTAGGACTCTGACATAACTTCCATAACTCAATGTGATCAAAACTGTCTTAGGCTCATTTGCTCTGGGTAGTCTCATCCAGTTTTTTAAGGCTGCAGAGACTTAGAAGTGGGCAACCTCTTTAGCAATTATATGTCTCTTAGTTTGAACAGTTTGGGGCCTGATGTATTAGGAAGTGTCCAAAACTCATTTATAAGATATGTCTTTCAATAGTGTGGGGGTTTGGTGTCTGCAGATAGGATGGATTCCTAGGTGGGGAGGTCTTTGGTTGGCTCTTCTTCAGTATCTGTTCCATTTTTTGTCTCTGTCTTTCCTTTGGACAGGAACATTTCTGTGCTAAAATTTTTGAGATGCATGGGTAGCCTGATCACTCAACTTGATGCCAAGAAGTGATTGCTGACAGGAGTCTAGTATGGCTGTTCCCTGAGAGGTTCTACCAGCACCTGACCAATACAGATGTGCATACTCACAGCCAACCATCAGACTAAGCTTGGGGACCCCAATGGAAGAGCTAGGGGAAGGACTGAAGGAGCTGAAGGGGATTGCAACCCCGTAGGAAGAACAATATCAGCTAAATGGATCACCTAGAGCTCCCAGGGACTAACACACCAACCAAAGAGTATACATGGAGAGACCCATGGCTCCAGCTGTATATGTAGCAGAGGATGGCCTTATTTGACAACAATGGGAGGTGAGGTCCTTGGTCCTATGGAGGCTTGATGACCTTGGGTAGGGGGATGTTAGACTGGTGAGGCTGGGTGAGTGGGTAGAGAAACACTATGATAGAGGCAAAGGGGAGGGGGATGAGGGAGGATAGAATGGGAGGTTTGTGGAAGGGTAACTGGGAAGGGAGATATCCATTTGAAATGTAAACAAATAAAATGATTAATAAAAAAATATATGGCTTTCAACTACTCCACCGTAGTTTTCATCACTAACCTTGATAAGCCACTGGGATCCTCCTCTGCGTTTTCCTGAGGGTAATGATATTTTTCTGAGTGTAAAGAGTCTACCTCATAAGACTGATGTGAAAATTAAAAAGATGTTGATTTTGTAAACTGCAAACACTAAAGAAATGCCTATTGACTTAACTGGTGCAGATTTCCGACCAGACACTTTGCAATGACTATTTTTTTTTTATCCTCTGAAGGGTAGCATAGCTGAAGCAAAACAGAACTATTGAAGCTGAGTTCTCTGAATGCATGGGTCATAATTTCCAAGCCCCACCCTGAATTCCCATCTATACAAGCCTAGCCTATGAGTGGGTGGTTTTAGGAAAGATGTAGAAAGAGAGACACCAGACATCCCAACAAAGCATCTGCACTCCAAGCCTGCCATGTGGATTCTGCCTGATCCACGGGCAGAGCAATTGAAGTGAAATTCTGATGAAGGGAATACACCCTCGTAGAGATGCAAAGGAAGGCGCTGATTTGTGCTGTTAGACCGATGTAGGTAAAGACTATGGCAAGAGTGAGAGTGTGAGAGTGGCTGCACCTTAGGAGTCTGAAGCTTTGTACCAGGAGAAGTTCCTAGAGAGAAAAGTTGTATTGTTATCTAACAGGAATGAAGCAGCAAGAGCAGAGGCAGTGAAGGGTCACTGCCTTCCAGTGTAGGGGGAGATCATAAAGGGACTGATAGCACTTGCGGTCTCCATTGGGGATCCAGAGGATTAAGTGGGGGAGCCTGAGGAGTGAAGCAGAGGGCTGAACTGTCTGGCTTCTTCAGGCTCTGTTCTTGAGCAGACTGGAGTTTCTTCTTATCCTAAGCCTTCTTTCAGCTAGGTCTTCTTTGTGCCGATGACACCCAAAATATATCTTTAGTGGATACCACTGTGAACTTTTGAACGTCAAAGGCCTCTGACTGGTCAGGAACTCCACTTCATGTCTTTTGGATCCCTCTAACTCAACATATCCTCAAACATGCAAGTGGATCCTAGTCTTTCATTTTTTGGGTCATTTTATGATTTGTATATATTCACTTGCACAAGTCACTTCCTGGATCTTTATTCAATAATTACATTTAGTTCATTTTCAGCTCTGATCATTTCCTAAATTGACCTGATTCAGACAGGATTTCTTCATCCATGCTGTAAGCATGGGTACTTTATCATTCAGCTGAATCCCTGATTGGCACGTTAAGTTGGCTTCTCTACATTTTCTGTCCCAGTTCCTTATTTTAGCTTCAGGTAGATGATCAGAGTATCATTTGAAAAAGGCAACTTTAATTCAGCCCTTCATGATCTTGCATTGCTAGTTAGGGGAGGGCTGAACTCTTCGATGTGGCTGATGTGTATGTGGGTACCAAATCTCCTTCTAGCTTTCAGTGGTAGGGCTTCCAGTTCTCCAGGTCTCAGCTCATTGAAAAGGTTCACTGCATTCTTGCCCCTGGGATTTTCCTCTATGTGTTGGTCAGTGGCAGAGACTCCTTTTACCTCTTCATCTAATTAACCCTTTCATTTACAGACCACTCAAGAGAATGGTGGTATGAAGGATCAAACCCAGAGCCGTCCTATGCTGTTTCCTTAACTCCTTGGGCATTCATACTTCTCAGCATATTTATCTAGTTTTTAGCACACATGACATAAAACCTAGGAGATACTCAGAAAGTACTCATTTAGCCACTAAATAACTCTGAAACTGAGACCACTGCTTTACAAGGATGGCATGGAACTCATTTCTGCAGTGTTCTTTCCAGTGATTTGTCAAACCTCTCTGTTAATGGGCCAGATGGATTCACAAGCCAGACATCTAAGATTGTTAACAAAACAGCACATTTCTTTTTTTCTTCTCAAACAAATTACTGGCTGCTAAATATTCAAACATACATAGAAAAAAACAGCTCATTACATTATGTTAAGAAATAGATTACTATTCCTAATTGCTTCTAGTAGTTAATTACTTCTAATTATTAGTACGAGTTATAAATTACTGCTTCTTGTTATGTTGTGGGTATGGTTGGAGCATTCAAAAATGCCGTTCTCACTGTTGTTTACATCAGAATGTGTTTACAGAATTATAGAGCCATAATTACCCAGAATAGCTGGTACCACAAAATAATCAACATTTGATAAATTCAATTGAAATCTGTTCCCTTTTTGTGAGCTTATTTAGAAGATCAGACATTAAAATGAGAAGCCATGCTTGGCTTTTCCAGTCTCCTCAGGGAGCATAGCACATGTTAAAATTGAGGGTTTGTTTTGTTTTGGCTGAATGAGAACTAAATTAGAATTCTTTTTGTTATTTTATACAAGAGGAATTTACAGGCCCCTAATAGTGCAGAAATGAGGTTACACTACCAGCATACAATTCACAGGATGGAATGAATTATGGTTACTTCCAAGAGTTGTAAGAAATATTGAAGCATCCAGAACTATTGTTTTTCTTTTGTCACAGATCTATGGTGCACACACAGAATTAGGAATTTCCAACTGTGTGACCCAGAGCTGTCATCTTAGTTGGTGGTTTGAGAAGAGAGTGACAGAAGATAGTAGCTACGGCATTTTCTTCCTTATCAAGTAGGGAATAATAAAACATGAGATATTTTGGCATTTCATCCACTTTTCTTCATTCTGTGCTCCATGTGTCAGGGGAGGAAATTGAGATTCAGAGAAGCACTTAAGCAGTACAAAGTCACACAGCAGTGTCCACAGGATTCAAGGGTGTGTAGGCTGATGCTGGTACACATACTTTTAATTTTAGTATCCTGTAATTCTTCTTTTATGGCAGTGTGAGTATTTAAGGTCAAATATCCAGGTCACATAGTCAGACACATCTGAATCTGTTCTAGTGCCATTGCTCTGTGTCTTTGGGAGACTTTCTTTATGTCTTTTGGCATACATTTGATAGTCTAATATATGTACATATGTGTGTGAGTATATGCTATATCATCTATAAGATATATAATCAAAATGATTTATTGAGTTATTTTGATAATCAACTTAGATTGTGCTGCAAGCTAAGGCCGTACAGCAAGTATTATCTATTTTTATTAGTACTACGAGGCCAAAATGAGTTGAAGTGAATCAAAACATTTTTAAGCAAGTAGCTTGGCATATCTGTTAAGATTCATTGCAAATGTAGTCTTTAAGTATCTAGAAAGTAGAGTGCTCCTTATAAAATTAATATGAATCACCATGATGACCAACTAATTGAACAGTGTGTCCAAGGGAATTAGCCAAAGAAACAAAAGGAGAAAAACATTTGGTTGTCATCAGAGCATGTGAACAATTTGTAAGCAAAAATAAAAATGGTTTTGATCTAAAGAAGTTCCAGAGCAGCACAGCATTCTGGGACATACCTAATGAATACTAGAGCCCACTGTTTCTTTTCTGCTTTTGCTTTGTAACTTAGCTGTTCAGGCAATGATCCTCAGAAAATCTGGAAAAGCAAACATTCGGAGCAGAGGGGTGACATCATTCAATCTGAGTTTTAAAGTAACACTGCCCACTGTGTTGAGAATATTGTGTAGAATGACTGACAATATGGGAAACAGGAGGCAGAGGGGTCACCGTAGCCAGCTAAAGAAACAATGGGCTACTGTAGTTACTATGGTCTCTACTTGGGAGAGAGAAGAAAAGGGAGGAGGGAGAGACAGAGATAGACACAGAGAGATAGATTGACACACAGAGAGAGACACAATGGCTCTGTGATTCCACCTCCAGGAAATTTATCACATTTAAAATGATCCTGTTTTTTTTTTTTTTTTTTTTTTTTTTTTTTTTTTAGCTCCAGAAGAATGGGGTTGCTATGATTGGGATGCTGAGATGGGGTAACTACAGAAGAGCTCAATCAGAAAGAAGAGTAGGAATCACTTGCTACTCTTGTAGAGGACCCAGGTTTGGTTCCCAACATCCAAATGATGGATCATAACATCATAACTCCAGTTCCAGGCTCTCTTTGACCTCCTAGGGCACCAAGAAACCACACACACACACACACACACACACACTTCAGGTAAAACGTTCATAGATAAAATAAAATGAATAAATCAGATTTTTTAAAATATGAGTCAATTCCACATCAAGCAATTCTTATCCTGTCCATAGTAACCATAGTAGCCCACTGTTTCCTTAGCTGGCTATGGTGACCCCTCTGCCTCTTGATGTATGCATTCCAGGCTTCCGGTGGCAACATTTTCAAAGAGATGACAAAAGACTGAGGAAAAGGTGAGCCTGGGCCTCAGATGCATCTGGGTGGTTGGAGTGGGCTTGGAAGTTGTCATGTTTAGATGTACCTTAGACCCAGGATCCCTGAGATCTTCAAGAGACTGGAGACAAGAAGAGATGATGGTATCTCGGAATTTGGTGGTGAGGTGGAGGCAGAGAGGTGGGCTTACACTGGAGTAGATGAGCTGAGACAAAGGTATCAAGGAGTGACTCAAGCTGCTTTGATTAGGGACATGGGAGAAATGGAGTTACCTGTTCTGGAGATGGGGAGACTAGAGGGAGAGCATGCATGGAGTGTTAACCAGAGCTCTTTTATCTGATTGTAGGGGATAGATCTGGGCAGTTGTGAGTGGAAAAAGCTGCATGGAGAGGGAGAAGTTGGTATAGCAGAACATAAAAGCCTTGATTAGAAGGGTTAGAGGGAAGGCTGAGTGGGTAAGGGTGCCTTCTGATCTTCCAGAAGATGAGTTCAGTTCCCAGGACTCAGGTGGAGTGGCTCTGTAATCTCTAGCTCCAGGGAATTCAGTACATTCTTCTGGCTTCTGCAGGAACCCCACATGTGATACACACTGACAAACAGAAAAACAGACACACAGATACAGGTACACAGAAACATAGACACACAGACACCGACACATACAGACATACACACTGACAAACAGACATAGACGGACAGAGACACAGACACACAGAGACACAGAGACACACACACAGACACAGACATACACACACACACACACACAGTCTTTAACAAAAATAGACCCTAGTTAGAAAGGTGCAAAGCCTTTAATGCTTCAAGCATCAGTGCTCCTTGGCATTCAGGCTGCTGTTTTCCTATTGGCTGACAGCCTCACACCCTCCAGAGGGCACAAAATCAGGTGGAGGGGTTTGCGATGATAACAATTGTAAAGTGAACTCAGAGGGGCATGCTTTCCTTATAGTATGAGTTCAAGGGAATTAACCAAAGAGAGAAAAGACGTTCAAGGTCCCCCTTCTCAGAATCTACAAGTGCTTCCATTTGGCAAGTGGTAAGGCTGTCAGTGTCCTTATACCTGGGGGACCCTTCTTGCTGGGTTCTGATGCAACTTCCTCCCTCCGCTTTCTCCTCCTTAAATCAGGACTATGAGAACCTCTATTCATATTTGACCTAGTTCATGATGGACTCTGCTCTCTCCTTAGGGTTTTAGGCTTTGTGGCCCAAACTAAGAGTCACGAAACAAGGTTGTTAGAAGGCTGTTGGATCAAACTGCTGGTTTCTAAAGTGTGTGTGTGTGTGTGTGTGAGAGAGAGATAGAGAGAGAGAGAGAGAGAGAGAGAGAGAGAGAGAGAGAGAGAGAGAGAGGTGGGTGGGACTAGGGAATAATTGGTTACAGGCAAACCTCGTTGGCCTCACAATTTTGGGATTTTGGGACATTTAATGCATCCAAACTTTAGAAGATACTATTGGCCAGTTGGAACACAGATAAAAGAAGAGCTGATGAGGAATACGTTTGTAATATGGAATTACTGTCCTTTGTCAGGTCAGTTGTGATGACCCTTCCAGGAGTGTGGCCTTATGGGCATCTTTAATTGTGTCCCGGTGTAGCCACAGCCTAGTTCTTGACATTACTTGGAGCTGTTTGGTGTACTGTGATTAGTGGTCAGCTCAAACTGAGCATGTGTGGGACAGAGTTGAAACTGGTATATGTCCTGGATTATAGAATATTAAGTAATCAGTTGTTCATCAAAAACAGCTATGGATGACACTGTGTCATTCATTACCCAGTATGAGGATAGTGCTATAAACAATCACCTGATGCTAAAACAAACAAAAAAAATGCTTAAAATCTATTCAAACCCAGTGACTTCTTTTAAATGCTACAAATCAATGTTTTGCAAGTCATTTCCTCACTTGGCACACACAACAGGCATTGCCAAGGCTCCTGGGAGCCTTAAAGAGATCTTCTCCTTCTATGGCCATCAGAGACCAGTGTGGAGTATCTTGGCTGTCCTGGGTAGAAGGAACTTGGGTTCCTGATACATTTGTTGGAGGAGAGCAGCCCCACAGAAGTGTCCCTTTGCACTGAACCATGATGTGATCAGAAAACAAACTTTTCATTTTGTTGGTAGCACTCAGGTTCAGAGTAGTTGGTTTGGTCATCCACCTTTCTTCATGTATCCTCATTAGCTCATATAATTAGGTAAAGCGACCTGATTTCAGGAAAGAAAATACTTTAAAATGAAATTTTGATTTTCTATGCAGTCATGGACATAAGCACAGCAATGTTCATCTGTTTTCAGATATAATGTTCAGTAAAGATGTGAGTCACACAGAAGTGCATGCCACAAGATGCCATTTCTATAAAGCTCAAAATATAAGTAAAGTGAAATGATATATTGCTTAGGAATACAAACGTGAATGGTAAAATTGAAAAACAAGTCAAATGCAAAGTAATGATAACTGGAAAAGGGCAAAGAAATGCAATCAGGAAGGAAAACTTAGAAATTTAAAACTCTTGGCAACAGGTAACTTCTTAATGCTAGCCAGAAGTACAATAATATTTATTTAATATTCCTTTGAACTAAATTATACATATATGTATAAATTATATATGGTGTTGTTCACTTATTTAATCATATATAGTAAATATTCAATTATATGCAATTGTGTATCATATATTCTTTTTTTTTTCAACAATACAACACTTGGGAAGTATTTACTAGGTCCTGGGTTCAAATTCTGGTATGGAGGAGAGAAAAAAATTGCCTATTTCCCTGCTATATTTTATTTACTGTTTGCTTTGTTTTGTTTTTAGACGGTCTTATATAGTCCAGGAAGGCCCTGAACTATGTAGTGTAAGATGATTGAACTCTTTATTTTATGTTTTTTTT
>NW_022196913.1:98214851-98229759 GCF_008632895.1 Mastomys coucha
TTTCAAGACAGGGTTTCTCTTTGTAGCTCTGGCTGTCCTGGAACTCACTCTGTAGACCAGACTGGCCTCGAACTCAGAAATCCGGCTGCCTCTGCCTTCCAAGTGCTAGGATTAAAGGCGTGTGCCACCACTGCTCGACTGAACTCTTTATTTTTTGAGACAAGCTTTCTCTGTGTAGCCCTGACTGTCCCAGATCTTGCTCTGTAGACAAGGCTGGCCTCAAACTCAGATCTGTCTATCTCTGCCTCCCTGGGCTGGGATTAAAGGTGTGTGCCACCATGTGCACTTTGGATGACTGAATTACTGATTTTCCTGCTTCTAACTCCCAAGTGTTGGGATTATAGGCGTGTGTAACCTACCTAGCTAGACTGTTAGTTGCCAAAATTCTTTTTCCGTTTTGACAAAGGGTCCACTGTGTAGTTACGGCTGGCCTTGAATGAGACATCTATGTGGGTCCCTAACTTTTAGTGTTGGGACTGAAGGCATATGCCACTGTTCTCAGCCTCTGTTCAGTGGATTATATGGGAAGCCAAGGTTGAGAAACCTAAGAAACCTAAGATATCTCAGGAATAGTTTTAAGTGGGAAGCCCCTAATCCTACCTGGTTAGTGCTTTTCTGTGAGTTTCTCAGTATGAGTCCAAACTTCTTACAAAGCACCTTCAAACACAAGTTATTTGCCAGATCCTGGAAAGCTCTATAAAAGAGCTATGTAAATAATGGTTCAAGAAAATTGAGGACCAGATCCCCTTGTGTCCCACAGCTGGAATAAGTATGTTGAAGCCTAGGTGGTTTTCCTCTTCTTGGCAGATGGTCGCTCAAACACATCTCGTACCCCTGCTGCCTTTTGTTTAAGGAATTTTGTGTTCTGGGCGCTCTCTTGGCCCCACGCAGAGTCAAAGGAAGTGGTGTCTTGATCCACAAGGTGGGTGTACTTGGTGTGACCAGACCGTCCAAAATTCTTGACCTGCATAACTTTTGGAAGAATGGTTTTGTTGAAACGGTCCTCAATGGCACTAAAATCTCTCTTGTAGACTTCTTCATCCTCATCCATGAAGAAGGCACCTTGGTGATAATACTTTTGTAGAAACTTGTATTTGCCCTTAACAGCTTTGTTGGTAATGACTTTGCCATTTGCCTGAAGTTCAGCCTACCTTTCTTCCTCGGTCAGGCATCTCATGCGTTCAATTTCTGCTTTCTCCTTTTCAAGCGCTTCTCGGTCTTCTCTCTCCCTCTTGATTCTTTTAAGCTCGCGGACTTTCCATGCCTCATACTCCTCATCATCATTTTTATCATCAGTATTGAGCGCATCCAGGGTGGCAAGGGAACGCTTGTCTCCTCTAGCTCTTTCTTGGTCTCTTCTACAATTTTGAGGGTGTACTTTCGCCGCTCTTCAGCCATGCGTTTTGCTCTTTGTTCCAGTTCCTTCTGTTTTAGTGCTTCAGCTTCTCGTTCTTGAACTGTTACCCGATCCTTCTTTCGAATGAAGACAGGCTTAAGTCGCGGCTCCATTTCATCTTCACTGTCTGTGTACTCCTCATACTCAGACTCGGACTACTAAGACTCCTCCCCAGAGCGCCCTCCATCTTCCACTTCCATGACTTCCATCTCTTCATTTTTTTCTCTCCTGTGCTCGTTGACGCATCATGCCTCTCTGCCGCTCTATTTCTTCATTATCAATTTCTTCCTCCTCTTCCTCACTGCTATCTTCTCGTTCCATGCGCCAAGCATCTCCTCCTACTTCTGAGTCACTTTCTCCTACTACTTC
Source organism: Mastomys coucha (assembly GCF_008632895.1). Lineage (NCBI taxonomy): Eukaryota > Metazoa > Chordata > Mammalia > Rodentia > Muridae > Mastomys > Mastomys coucha. The sequence goes on from NW_022196913.1 coordinate 98,216,617, forward strand.
CTGTTCCACTCTTTTTCTGTGTTGATCCAATTTCTCTTCCTCACCTTCACTAATGCTGTTTTGTAAACGCCGAAGTCGGGGGATGGGATGGGGTGGGGTGGGGGTGGGGGTGGAGTCACTGGATGAATCCTCCTCCCATTCCTCAGGCTCTGCTTGTTCCTTAGCTTTCTTAATGAACTGAAATTCTTCATCCTCTTCATCTGAGGACTCCATAGGGGCATAATCTGGTCTCTTTTCAGACACATAGCATTTTACCTTTACCTTTTCCATTGAAATCTCACCTTTCTCTTTGTGAACTGGGATGGCCCCAGCCATAGACTGAATGGGCGGTGACTTCATGAGTGTGCTTGGGACCTACATGGTTACGGCTGCAGCAGAGACTCTCCCAAATGGACTAAATCCCGACAACGAAGAGCAAGGAATCAAACTGCTCTTCCCACAGAGTTGTGTTCCACACCGTGTATCATATATTCAATTGTGATTTTTACAAATCTATCAGATTGTATATAGCATATTCCTGCATCACACTAAAGATTTATGAACATATTATTGTCATATATATGTGTGTACATATATATATTATATATGTATATATTACATGTATACATGTATGTGTATATATATACATATATATGTGTGTGTGCGTATACATATATATATATGTATATATATATATATCCTTCAATGTGACAAATTTGATGAATTTTGAAAGCTACCTCTGACCAAATATGGCATTTCCGTATATGATGACATTGTAACCATCTTCTGTAAAATGTCACTATAATATCTATATGACATGATTAGGGAAGTATTTCTGAAACTGTGTCCCTAGACCTCTAAGGTTCAGAACTAATTATGTTTTTTAGGGGCTGTGGTCCATGTGCTTGCAAGTGGATCACCTGGACCACTAGATTAATGTATTTGTTTTAGGCTGGAATTAATGCATATGTATTTCATGTTGATTAGAAATACTGGTTAGCAATTTATCTATCTGTGATCAATTGAAGACAGGGAAAAACTATTTGTCACCATTCTCTACTTGGTAGATGAAATCGATCAAAGTGTGAGGCCAATGGGAAGAAATAAATTAGGGGCAATTTCACCAGCAGGGGTGGTAAAATGATTTAAAAGCAATGTCCTGAATTAGTTCAAATTCAATTTCATTCATTTGTTAACTGACTCATTTATTCACACAATATTTTTATGCAATATCAGCTCTGAGCCAAATGGAAGAATAGGTGGTGATCCCACCTATTCTATGGTGTAGAATGGATTCTCCTGCCCTTGTGGAATGGCCAGTCCAGAGATGGGTGCTAGTGTAAGGCATTAGTGATGCGGACAAATGAAAGGGAAAACACGGATCATAATGGTCAACTTCTTGGTCATTTAACAATGTACAACTTTGACAAGGACTTTGTGCATGACTTGTGCATATATGCTTGTGTGTGTGTGTGTGTGTGTGTGTGTGTGTGTCTAGGTCAGAAGAAAAGTTAAGTCATGTCTTAGGTGCCTTCTGCCTTGGTCTTCTGAGACAGGGTCTTCTACTGACTTGGAATAGCCTAGGCTTGTTGGTTCAAAAACCCCAGGGACCCACCTATTATCACTTCTGTAGAGCTGGGATTATAATTATGTACTACCATGCTCTGCGTTTAAATGCGGGTTCTGGAGGACTAAACTCAGGTCCTCATGCATGGCAAAGCAGATTCCCAGTGGAGCTATATCTCCAGTCTAGTACTTAACTTACAGAAAGCTCAGGTGACCTGTAAAGTGGCTAATGCTAAGGTGAGGTCCACATGCGCTTGTGCATATTTGACGAAGCACTTGCACATTCAGTCCTGGATATGCATCTCCAGATCTCATCTGACCTCCTACAGGGCATCTGGCAGGGCAGTGTTTGCTATTTTCTCATTTTTGAAATGTGAACACTGGCATTCTAAGAATGGGACAGCTTTCCTTAAAGTGTGACAATGGTCCTCAAGAGTGGAGCAGTTGGAATCCAGACTACAGTCAGCTAGTTACTAATCAGAGTTATCAGTTTTTCCACTGCTTCATGGCAGTTCCACCATAACTGAGAAAACTGAAAACTTACAGTGTGTATCCTTTTGCTGGAGGATGTAGTAGGGCCCTTTCCTTCTAAGCCAGTGGTTCTCAACCTTTCTAATGCTGTGACCCTTTAATACAGTTCCTTATCTTATGGTGACCCCACAACCATACATTTATTCTGTTGCTACTTTATAACTGTAATTTTGCTACTTTTATCAATTGTAAATATCTGATATGCAGGATATCTGATACGTGGCTCTAGGGGTCAAAACTAACAGGTTGAGAACAGTGATTCTCAGCTTTGCATGGGCAAAGGTGATAAGGTTACTCTGGAGAGTAGAGTTGATCATAGTCCCTTGGAGGTAGGGACAGCAAAATAAAAAAAAAGAATCCATATTTTTTTTCTTGTTTTTTTTTTATAAACACACATAAACATCTTAGCATTGTTTTCTTTAATCTATTTCATAATTACATTTGAAATGTCAGTTTATGAAGGAAGGGAGAAGTTTATGCTTATGCTTACACAAAGGGCATAATTTAGAAAGTAGAATGCAGCTATCTTCTGGAGTTCTTTCAAGGGCAGGGTTTTGCTGCAAGCTTGTTTGTAGCTGTTGGGCCTAACCTGGAGGGCTCTTAGGAGGACACTGTGGAGCTGAAGTATGCCTTATTAAAACCAGTAGCTTGAGTAGAGCTGACAGAACCTGCATACCAATAAAGATGTCTGCTGGACATCCACATGTGTGGGGGGCACGGAATAGGAGCAGCTGTCTTTAATGTTGTAGTTAGGCTACTCCCCAGTGAGCAATGGAAAGCTACATTTCTGCTGATTATCATAACAAATTAGTTGAATTCAGAATGAAGAGTCTTCAGGGAAAAAGTACTGGCTCCTACTGCTAAGAAGATATTGAATGATAATGCATATGATGGTCATTTCCTAGCTCTCAGGGAAGAGATCAGCAAAGATTCTAGCAGTGGGTATGTCTCCTTTAGTAGGACCAGACTGGGAATGAACTGAATCCAGTAGGCATGGAGTGAGTACTCTGCTTTCAGTAGAGTGAGCTACGCAAGACTGTCTTTGTGCAGGAGGTTTGGAGCCCATAAGGCCACCATTCTGTGGTTATGCAGATAGGTGTGGAATAGGTCAATGATTGGGAGGTCAGTGAGGTCAGTGGAAATCTTACTTGTAATGCTGTAATGATATCTCTGAGGACCACAGACCCAAGAGAAGAAATTTAAAACCAATAGAACTACATGACTAGATCATATAAGTGTGACCATTTTCTAGATATGGAAACTGAGGGCCATATTGGGGAATGAAGTCACTCAGGAACTAGATTTAGCTAGTCAAATCCAGACTCTGGATTCTTTTTTTCTCTCTCTTTTCTCTTTTTTTATTAGAAACTTTTTTTTATTAGATATTTTCTTTATTTAGATGTCATATGATATCTCCTTTCCTGGTTTCCTCTAAGATAAAAAAAAAAAGAAAAAAAAAACCCAACCCTTTTTCCCTCCCCCATCCCCCTGCTCACCAACCCACCCTCTCCCACTTCCTGGCCCTGGCATTCCCCTACACTGGGGCACAGAACCTTCACAGGACCAAGGGCCTCTCCTCCCATTGATGACTGATTAGGCCATCCTCTGCTATACATATGCTGCTGGAGCCATTAGTCCAGCAATGTGTACTCTTTGGTTGATGGTTTAGTCCCTGGGAGCTCTGAGGGTACTAGTTTGCCGTGGGCTGGTTTGGCACTAGTTAATTCATATTGTTTTTCATCCTAAGGGGCTGCAAACCCTTCAGCACCTTGGGTCCTTTCTCTAGCTCCTTCACTGGGGACCCTGTGCTCAGTCCAATGGATGGCTGTGAGCCTCTACTTCTGTATTAGTCAGGCACTGTCAAAGCCTCTCAGGAGACAGTTATATCAGGCTCCTGTTATCCAGCACTTGCTGGCATCCATAATAGTGTCTGGATTTGATGATTGAATATGGGAAGGATTCCCAGGTAGAGTAGTCTTTAGATTGTCTTTCCTTCAGCCTCTGCTCCACAGTTTGTCTCTTCAACTGCTTCCATGGGTATTTTGTTCCCCCTTTTAAGAAGGAACCAATTTACCACACTTTGGTCTTCCTTCTTCTTGAGTTTCTGGTGGTTTGTGGATTGTATTTTGGGTATTCTGAGCTTCTGGGCTAATATCCACTTATCAAAGAGTGCATACCATATGTGTTATTTTGTGATTGGGTTACCTCATTCAGGATGATATTCTCCAGATCCATCCATTTCCCTAAGAATTTCATAAACTCATTGTTTTTAATAGCTGAGTAGTACTCCATTGTGTAGATGTACCACATTTTCTGTATCCATTCCTCTGTTGAGGGACATCTGGGTTGTTTCCAGTTTCTGGCTATTATGAACAAGGCTGCTATGAACATAATGGAGCATGTGTTCTTATTACATGTTGGGGCATCTTCTTAGTATATGCCCAAGAGTGGTATAGCTGGGTCCTCTGGTAGTACTATGTCAAATTTCTGGAGGAACCGCTAAACTGATTTCCAGAGGGGTTGTACCAGTTTGCAATCCCACCAGTACTGAAGGAGTGTTCCTCTTTCTCCACAACATCGCCAGCATCTGCTGTCACCTGAGTTCTTGATCTTAGCCATTCTGATTGGAGTGAGGTGGAATCTCAAGGTTGTTTTGATTTGCATTTCCCTGATGACTAAGGATATTGAACATTTCTTTAGGTGCTTCTCAGCCATTCGATATTCCTCAGTTGAAAATTCTTTGTTTAGCTTTGTACCCCATTTTTAATAGCGTTATTTGGTTCTCTGGAGTCTAACTTTTTGAGTTCTTTGTATATATTGGATATTAGCCCTCTCACAGATATAGGATTGGTAAAGATCTTTTCCCAATTTGTTGGTTGTCATTTTGTCCCATGGACAGCCTCCTTTGCCTTACAGAAACTTTGTAATTTTATGAGGTCTCATTTGTCAATTCTTGATCTTAGAGCATAAGCTATTGGTGTTCTGTTCAGGAGATTTTCCCCTGTGCCCATGTGCTTGAGGCTGTTCCCCACTTTCTTTTCTATTAGTTTCAGTGTATCTGGTTTTATGTGGAGGTCCTTGATCCACTTGGACTTGAGCTTTGTACCAGGAGATAGGAATGGATCGGTTTGCATTCTTCTACATGCTAACTGCCAGTTGAGCCATCACCATTTGGTGAAAATGCTCAGACTCTGGATTCTTAATTCTTTGCCATCAATTTTATGATTCTCTGAATCTCTGTTGGAATGCCCAAAACCACCCTGTATCACAGCAGCATCCTGCTTCAGTCTATGTCCAGACTTGGAAAACAAGACCATGCAACACAGTTTGTGATGGACATCAGTTACAGAGGTATAAGAGGGGGATGGGAAGAGGATTTAACATTGGTCTGAGATTATACAACAATTACACAGGACATCCTAATGTTGACAATCCTTCATTGAGACTCTCCCAGGTGAGTCTAGTTGTGTCAAGCTGACAATGAAAATTCTCAAAGCCACCAACTTATACTCCTAGCAGTGTTTGATAATGTCCAGTTCCACAGACATTAGTTCTGGAGTATTACCTTAAAAAAACACCTTTATGTTATCGTTCATTGTCATTGACAGGCAAGTTGAGATGAACCTAGATAGAGTCAAAAACAGAGTAGAATGTTAGCTGGGACCATTGGTAAAAACTAAATATAAGTGTCCAGATGTGTCTGGACTGAAATATAGGATGTTTCTTTGTTCATCTGTTGTCTTAGTATTCTTGGAGTCTCCCATGTGTGAAGCACATGGCTCATTATCACCTTCTCAAGATTCACATTGACATTTGTCACCTCTCCAGTCATTATAATTTGTTAGGCACTGGTGCTCAGTGTTTTAAACATTAGCTTATGAGCCTTCACAATGACCCAGTGACATAGTTTCCATTATCACTCTTGTCCTACAAATGATGAAACAATGTGTAGAGAGGTGGAATAACTTGGCTTGGATCACAGAGCTCACAGATGGCCCAGGAAGGATTCAAACTCAATAAGTGTGGCTCAAGAACATATGTCTTGGTCTCTAGACTGTGTGCCTCCCTTGAATGGTTAGGAACACCAAGCTTTCTATTTTCTGTTCAGTTTTTACCTCTTGCCCCTGCTTGCCACTGTTTCGGTACTCCTTGTAGAGTTAACCTATTGAGTTTTCTTTTTTTTTCAACAATTTTTTTTTATTAGATATTTTCTTTATTTATATATTGTATGATTTCTCCTTTTCCAGTTTCCTCTAAAACAAAAACAAAAAACAAAAAAACAACAAGAACAACCCCCTGTTGCCTCCCCCATCCCCTTGCTTGCCACCCCACCCTCTCCCACTTATTGGCCCTGGCATTCCCCTACACCAGGGCACAGAACCTTCACAGGGCCAAGAGCCTCTCCTCCCATTGATGACCGACTTTGCAATCCTCTACTATACACATGCTGCCAGAGCAATCAGTCCCACCATGTGTACTCCTTGGTTGGTGGTTGAATCCCTGGGAGTTCTGAGGGTACTAGTTAGTTCATATTGTTTTTCATCCTAAGGGGCTGCAAACCCTTCAGCTCCTTTGTTTTTTTTCTCTAACTCCTTCCTTGGGGACCCTGTACTTAGTTCAATGGATGGCTATGAGCCTCTACATTTGTATTAGTCAGGTACTGTCAGAGCCTCTCAGGAGATAGCTATATTAGGCTGGATTGTCCTTCCTTCAGTCTCTGCTCCATAGTTAGTCTCTGCAACTCCTTCCATGGGTATTTTGTTCCCCCTTTTAAGAAGGAATGAAATGTCCACATTTTTAACCTGTTGAGTTAACAGAGACAATTCGCAATCTGAATTAATTCTGAAAATTACCCCCAAGATAATCTCACCTTACCAAGTTTGTGCAGGAACCCTGCAGTCAGTGAGGAGGAGTGGAAGGATAGGAGTGGGACATTCTTCATTCCATGCTGAGTTACAGTCTCATTCCTGGAATCTTTGTCAACCTGCCCTCTGTGTGGATTTGTGTTCAGAATATCAGCATCATCGTCATCATTACTGAATGAATGCTTAAGACCATTTCTCTAATTTTCTGACATATGTAGCTGCTCTGTGTTAACTCCTTATTTACATGTTTCTGTAATGAAGTTTTGTCATTGTCCATATAATATGGCATGGGTTTTATTACCACTGCTAATGAAATCTTTACTTTCTTATCTTCAGGGCCTTAAAAAATATCCCCTTAGTCTAAAGGCTTTGTGAATGTCATCATAGCAACACAGTTGGAAGCATTTGGCATGGGAGGAATAACTGCCCTGCCTCCTTTAACATGTCTTAAGTTCCTGGGACTCTATTAACTGCAGAAAATAGATGGCTAGAGACCGCAGAGAAACAGCAGACAAATGGAAAGAAGAATTGATACTTGCTCACAAAATAGCATAGAAAATAAACATCCAATGCTGTTTCACAAAGGTTTTAAATGCTCAAACATTTATTTTTCTCCAAAAATTTAGAAGACAGATTAAATAGAGTCAATGATCAGCAACAATCAAACTGTACAGCTTTTCCCAGTCTTTATCTTTTTAAACGATTTCAAGCTTCCCATTCATAGTGGGTTCTGAATACTCTAAAGGCTTTCTTTATCTTCTCTTTTACTCCTTCTTTCTTTGTGAGTTAGAGTTTTACCATGAAATCTTAGTTGGCCTGGAACTCGCTTTCTAAACCCCTGCTTCCTGAGTGTTGGGGTTGCAAACTTGAGTCACTATACTTGACCAAGTACACTGTCATATGTTACTTAGAATGGAAAAAAATGTTAGTCTTCTCCATCACTGTCTGCTTGCTCTCTCCTTTAGACCTGGCATATACAAGAACATCTAAGTTGGCCTTCAGTTGCTGTGTGCTTAAAGCCTGCTACTGTTGTCTTGTCAGCCATTGGTGGGGAGTTTTGGGAATATGACAGGACTACAGAGATGCTTCATCAGCATTTGCAAATTCCCCCAGATTAAGGTTTTCATCAATATCATCTTAGGAAATTTATATATGTAATTCCAGTCACTTCATGATCAATGACAGCTTTTCATTACATCTTTTCAAATATTTTATACCATGACACTTAGTTTCTACATCTAACTTTCTGAATATGTACACTCCAGCAGTGCTCTCTATTTCTTTAAATAGCCTCACTGATTTTATGTTCTCTTTTACACTTTATTTCTGACAGTAAGTAAAACAGTACCATATACTTATTGTAATGATTTCCAATCTATTAAACATCAAACCAACATATTATAATTTTTCCTAATGCAAAGTTTTACTTTTTTCTCCTTAGTTTTTGGTTGTCATTGTTACTATAAGACATCAAAAATTGTCTTTTAGCTTTATTAGATTGCATGTAGTAGAGGTTCTACCTTTAATACTATGGAAAGGCATTTCATAGACATACTGTTAGTTCTGCAACAGCTCTCTTTGTGGCTGAAAAAATTAATATTTCTTTCTCTCTCTAGTACTAACCAGGTCCAACCTTGATTAGCTCCAAAATCAGAGGAGCTCAGTTCAGTATGGTAGAGCCCTAAATTCTGTAGTTCTCTGTAATTCATAGGGCTAGGATGACTAGCCTATTATTATTACCTGACAGTTTCACGAAGTCTCAAAAATCTCACAATACAATAGGAATATCAGCTGACAGCAGAGGCAGATGTGATTGGCAGGGATACTGAGATGAAACTGACACTAAGTATCAGCTCAGCTCATTTTTTATCATCAAATTAGTTTTGGTACTAAAATCACCCAGGAGATGATTGGGATTGCAGAGATTGGATTTGTAGAGAAGGTGTTGCAAACTGTGTCTTTATCTGTCAAATGTTGATGTTAAGAGTTGGCCAGGGTTATCTGCAAGACCAACAGATCACAGAGAAGGAGGCAGAAAGGTCATATAATCTGGAGGATGGGAGGAGCCATGTGAAACGCTGTCATCTAGATATGACATGGCTGAGACAATCTGACATGGATAAGTGAGAAAAAAATTAAATAAAGTCAAATTAAGTAAATTAAGTAAGTCAACTGGAGGTACAGAGCCAGGGAAGTTGTTCAGTGGGCTTTAAGAAAACTCATACTAGGTTAACAGTTTTAAGAAGTTTATATTTACCTATTTCAGGAACCAGTATTTTAAAAGAATAGTGATTTTATTCTAGGTAAAAAAGCTAGTATGACTATAAAAAAATACCAAAGAGCTCATGAAGAATAGATGTCACTCAACAGACAACAGCATATTTTGATTGTAGGATGGAATCTCTCTCTCTCTCTCTCTCTCTCTCTCTCTCTCTCTCTAACAGAGTCATAATGACTATCTCCAAAGAATACTCCTGCAGAAGTCAAATTGGATAGACATTTCTGTAGGAACCTTTGAACCTCAGCCCTTACTGGCTGAATCTGTGTGTACAATAGGAAAAATGTACTGAAACTTAGGTAAGTTTCATGGGCTTTGAGTATTGATACTTCTTTCATATAAACACCCATAGCATGCACAGGAGACAAGTGCTTGAGAATTCCATATCAACAGAAATATTGACAGCTTGTTCTGAAATGAAACAGATATGAAGGAAGGCAATGGCCCTGTAAATTCTATTAACAGTAAGTAAGCTGATACAACCACTCACTGGCAAGTAAGTGCTCTATTTATGAGACTTGTGTGTTGAATATGGAGAATAGAGGGGTGATCTTGAAACCCGGTGGGTTTTCCTGCCTAGCTTCAAAACTGTTGTCCTTCTTTTCCCCATGAGTTTCCCTACTTCTTATTCAGTAACATCTAGGTTTTCAATTTGTCTCCCTGTGGTGTGGCCCTTATAGGCTCATATGTTTGAAAACTTGGTTCTCAGTTGGTAAACTGGCTGGGAGGTATTAGGAGGGGTGAGGGAGCAGGTGTATCACTGGGTATGGGATTTGAGATTTTGGTGTTCCATTTCAGTGTGTTTTCTCTGCCTCCCAATTGTAGTTTGAGGTGTGAGCTCTCCAGTTCCTGTTGTGATGCCTTTACCACCATAATAGACTAATCATCTGGAGCCATAAGTTCACCTGCACTCTTCCTTTTGTAGGTTTCCTTGATCATGGTGTTTTATCACTGTTGGGTTCCTCCCTCCTGCCTCAACTCCACAATATCAGAGCTCACGCCTGCTGTGCCTAAAACAAAGGCCTACTACACTGAGGCCTTCGAGGATTCCAGAGGAAGGTACTGACAAGTCCTGGTGGCTGACAAGTCTGCTGGCTGAGGACATTGTTGAATGTAAACAAACTGAGGACATCCGCTGTTGACCTCTGCCCTCGAGAGTGGACATGCCCAGGCAGCCCAGCTTCCCCTTGATTCTGTTCTGACTCTTTCCTGACTCCTCCTGCATTGTTTATGTTATGCAAATGTCATTGTAACCTAGAGATCCCGTTTCGCTTTCTTGTGTATAAATGCTGAACCCCAAAAGTAAAGTTGCAAGCCTTGATTGGAACTCCTCAACTTGGCTTCTTGTCTTTTTGTTCTTGAACTCCGTGTTTCAGGTCCCTTTCTCCTGAGAGAGGGACCTGTTCTTCGGCTGAAGAGAGAACCCGGTTCATGAAACTGCGGGACAGTTTCATATCACAGCAACAGAAAAGTAACTAAGAGATTTCCTACCATTAAATATTGAGAACAGATAACCCATTTCTTGAGTTTTCCAAGCTTTAGAGAAAGAATTGTGTCTCAAGATGGATAACACCCAGATCCATGTCTTTACATAAATGAGATAATTTAGAGAGTAAGATTTGAGCTGATTTAATGAGGTTTTGACCTTTGAGTTGCTGGACTGAAACTTGGGGACCTTGAGATGGGGCATATGTACTTGGTGTGTAGGTGGCCATTAATCTTTGCAGGCTGAAGGATGGGCTGAATAATGGCTCCTTAGAGAAACCAACAACTAATGAATATTTTATCTTACCTGGTAGAGATATGTTAAGAGCGAGATTAAATAAAGAAACTGAGAGTGGGCTGATTTCCTGAATTATCATGAGGAGTAGTATCTAATTCATATGGGGTTTTATAAGTTGAGATTATTTTCTGACCTTGATAAAAAAAAAAAGAGATGTGGTGTAAACAATGCTAGAAAGTAAACAATGCTACAAAGATGCTCCATGGTTAGTTTGAAGATGGAAGAATTGTCAACAAGCCAAGAAATGAGGGTGGATTAGTCATACTGGAAAAGGCAAGGAAATGGAATTTCCCTCAGAGTATCTTGTTTTAGATTAGTGAGACTCATTTTTGGAATCCTAATCAGGAATCCAATAAGACAATAATTTTGTTTGTTTTAAGCCACTGTACTTTTTTCTTATGGTAACAGTGAAAAATGTAAGGCATGCCAAGGTATTGTTTTTATTGAGATCTTAGCTTCTAAAAAGCAGGTTAAAAATAGTTAACCAAATGTCCAAATGTATTTGGATTAGGGAGAGATTGCAGATTGTAGGCAAGGCATGAGAGAGAGAGAGAGAGAGAGAGAGAGAGAGAGAGAGAGAGAGAGAGAGAGAGAGAGAGAGAGAGAGAGAGGGAGGAGAGAGGATTTGCCAGTGTGACCCATGGACACGTGGCTTGAATGAATATGTAAAGCACGAAGGGGAAGAGTGGCTTGGCTTCCCAGAGCACAATCATTAAGAAGGGTAGACATCTTCATTCTGATGCTTTGAGAATCTTATGACAAGAAACATCAGAATATATTGCTGTTGGACCAGTGTGAACTGGTCACTCTCTACGCCCTTGGAAGTTTCAGTGTACTCTGTTGAGTCCTGTTTCAGTGGTCTTACTCCAAGATAGAATTCCTGGTCTTAGTTCTGTTGTGAATTTCTTAAGTGTGCTTGGGCAATTTATCAATAAGAAGATACTCCAGAAGTCAGAACTTTATTAGTCTTCCTCCTGTCTCCCCACTTTTATTACTCTTTTCCCCTGTGTTCCTATGTTCCACTTCCTAGCTCCTGGGAAGTTGGAGGACTGAAATATGACTTGTCTGTGAAAGACTTTGGACCTTTTTGTGGAAGGACTGTTAATCTCTTCAGGAGACAGGGCATCAAAGGCATGATGCCCTTTTGAGGAGCTCCATGGCATACTGATATATTTAACTCTGGCTTATGCAACAGGGACAATTTTATTTCCAGACAATATGGTGATCTTGGGAACACATGTCCATGAAAAGAACAAGGTATTGGTTTGAACATGGCAGGCTGTTTCTGAGTCTTTCTGCTAATATTTCCTGCTTGTTCACTTACTTTTTTCATCTGTCAGTAATGTAGGTAGCAGATGTCTAACATTTAGGAAAGATTTATCTGGGAAGAAAACTGAGAATTAAAAAATTGTCATGTTAAACCTTTCTTCTGATTAGAAATTGGAAACAAAAATATTACTATTTTATTTTTTGGTTAATAAAACAGCAAGCCTCAGTAGAGGCTTCAGAGACCAGGCACTTAGTAGGGACATGGTGGAGAGATCTCATACAGTGATATCCAATGAGATTGCTGAGGGGAAAGGCAATGATCTTAGTTTTCTTTCTTTTCTTGAACATATATAAACTTCTGACTTATCTATTCCCTAATACTAGCTAATATTTATTGAGCACATAATTATTCTGATACTGTTCTAACTGCTGAATACATGTTGGGATAAGAATATTAGCATTCATATTAGCCTAGAAGATTGGAATACACAAACTCAAGAAGAAGGAAGAAATACAAGAAACTCAAGAAGAAGGAAGACCAAGGTGTGGATACTTCGTTCCTTCTTAAAAGGGGGAACAAAATACCCATGGGAGGAGTTGTAGAGACTTTAACTATGGAGCAGAGACTAAAGTAAGGACAATCCAGAGACTGCTCTACCTGGGAATCCTTCCCATATTCAATCATCAAATCCAGACATTACTGTGGATGCCAGCAAGTGCTGACTGACAGGAGCTTGATATAGTTGTCTCCTGAGAGGCTTTGACAGTGCCCGACTAATACAGAAGGAGAGGCTCACAGCCACTCATTGGACTGAGTACAGGGTCCCCAATGAAGGAGCTAGAGAAAGGACCCAAGGAGCTGAAGGGTTTAC
>NW_022196913.1:98229863-98264087 GCF_008632895.1 Mastomys coucha
ATGGCTCCAGCAGCATGCGTATAGCAGAGGATGGCCAAGCCAGTCATCAATGGGAGGAGAGGCCCTTGATCCTTGGGGAACCTGGGAAAGGAGATATTTAAATAAAGAAAACATCTAATAAAAATAAATTAAAAAATAATATTAGCATTCAAATCTCATGTGTGCGATGATGAATCTCACAAAGACTGTCTGCCCATAAAGCTAGTGTGCAGCAGGGCTAGGAGTCAAGCCCAGGATTCAGTTCCACAGGTTGTTCTCAGAGTCTTGAACTGTTATTCTGCTCCCGTGTCCTAAGTTCATCTCTCATCACCTCCTTATCATCTGTGAAGCTTTGAAACTTCTAGCTCCTATTATAGTTCCACCAGCTTTCCGTACACTGATCTGTGGTGTCTTTTGGACCAGTCTGACACCTGCCACATTGCTAGACTCTGTAATGACAACCATTCTGTGTCCTCATTGGTTAGTCTAGGAACTAGAAGAAAACGTAGAATTGCAGAGAGTGGTGAAATGTATGGGGGTGGTGTACTGATGGGATGAAGATATTCATGGACTGCAGAGTGCTATGTGACTACAATTTGGAAAGGGCACTGACATATTCATGATTGCTTCACTATAGGGACCCCTTTAAGGCTTTTTTGGAGTAATGTGGCCTTAGGTCACACACTCTTTTTCAGTGAGATAACCCTGATCCTACCAGGTGAAACGTCTCTGATTTTCTAGGCTTTGTGTTTTATTTCTCCTATAGCATATGCTCCTACCAGAAAGCATTTATTTCCTTGTCTTGTCTTATTATCCTCCCTAAAAATAAAAACTCTAGGAGGGCAGGAGGCTAGAGAAATGACTGGCATACAAAGTAACCAGTGGGGGAAAATGCCTGTGTGAATACTTTGAAAATGTCTTAAATATCAAAGTGAAGTTAAAGGAACATTGAATATGTACCTGTGCTGAACAATATCACAAGTTTCAGCAGTATAAGAATAAACACTGTGAACAAATTAAAATGAATGACCCTACATGCTGTATGTATTAGGTGATACTGAAAGTCATATACACTAGACAAGCACTCTACCCCTGGGCTATGTCTCTAGTTCTGGATAGTGTTCCTTTCACAATCTAGTTCCTGGTTTGGATGACAAACTGTGTGTCCAATACATTAACACAGTAGGAAATGGCAGACAAAATAAAGCTCAAATATGATCTTGGTCATCATTTTAGGATGTTGCTTGTGTTTATGAAACAATTCAGATGGGCCTAAGCAAACTATCGAGGAAAACAAATGAGTTTACATAGTTAAAAAGTCTGGTTCAGGTATGATGAGCTCTACAACTCCCCAAGTACCACCTGGCTCATCTTTCTCGGTATAAATGATGGCAAGAGAATGTCAAGACCTTTACCTGGAACACTTTTACCAGTTCTGACATTCATTCTGCAGGGTCCATCTATGCATCCTCTTCCACCCAAGGCAGATGATACCCTAATTGGGTCGGGAATGGCATATGTTTTCCTTTATTGTAGCTTGGAGTGGAGTCTTGTTAATACTACATATCGAGAAATTGAAGGGCTGTAAATGAATTTCTCCATGTGCATATGTATGTTTTTTGGATCAATAGACAATCTTATTGAACTTGAATAATAGTTTTAATCAATCAATTTATACATCTTGGCAACTTAGTTCTTAGGTTTCTGAAGTTTCATTTCTCTACTATAGTGTGCTGTGTTTGGGCTCTCAGAGAGAGAGAGAGAGAGAGAGAGAGAGAGAGAGAGAGAGAGAGAGAGAGAGAGGAGACTGGTCCTTTCAGAAGAATAGAAACAGTCATGACTCTTGTTCTGCTTGTTTGTAAAATAGATAACTGCTTTTTATATCATTAAAGCCTCTCCTATACCTTTTATTATTATTATTATTATTATTATTATTATTATTATTATTAATTTTATGTGTATGAATACACTGTAGCTGTGAGCTATCATGTGTGTGCCTCTTGGGAATTTAATTCAGTACCTCTGCTGGCCTCGCTGGCTCTGGCCCCGCTCGTTCCGGCCCTGCTCGCTCCTGTGTAATTCACTGTAGCTGTCTTCAGACCCACCAGAAGAGGGCGTCCAATCTCATTATGGGTGTTTGTGAACCACCACGTGGTTGCTGGGATCCCAACTCAGGACCTTCGGAAGAGCAGTCAGTGCTCTTACCCGCTGAGCCTTCTTGCCAGTCCAGCTTCTCCTATACCTTTAATTTAATACTTCTACTCAAGCTTAGGAATTGACAGGGAAGTTGCACTCATTTTAGACTTAGACAGGTTAAGCAGAAACAGTTTCAAAAATCAGTGTGCTTCTTGTTGTGTTTGTACCCTTAAGTGCAGATGAGGTCCTTAGCCATGATTGAGCCCATGAAAAATTATGCACTGAACAGCAATTCTGGGTTTGGCTTGGATCTCTTTGTTTCTAGTCTAAGCCATTTCATAGTTCCAAAGTCAAACACAGAAAGAAACAGAGTGTCGGGCTATGGCTCTTGAATTTCAGTGCTATTAATAATCACTATGGGTACTTATTAAGACTACAGTTTCCCAGCCTTCACTCTAAGGCTGTCTGATTCAATCAGCATCTAGAATCTGCATTTTTAACAAGCCCCCTAGTGACTATGACATGAGACTTTTGCAAATATTCTTTAAGCAATACACATTTTGAATATATTTTCCCAATGCAAATGAAGCAAGGCACTCTCCATTTCTGCCCGTTTAATATTCATTGAATATGAAAAACTAATAATGACCACAGGAATGCATAGTGGTGAGATTTCCAGCTCAGCCTGTCAGTTTCTTTACAGGGCTTGCATTGGTGATGGTGGAGTAAGTTACCCCCTTTAACTTTGGAGAGACACAAGGGTCAGGGGTGAGAAAGGTTCCCAAGTCCCAGGGTAGCTTTGGGCACAGTGAATCATTCCTTCTGAGTTCCATTAGGATGAAAGAGGCAAGCTGGTGCTCCAGCTGCTCAGACGGTCTTTCATCTTTACACAGAAGCTAATGTGGAGAGCTACTTAGGTTGACACCTGCTAGCAAGATGTGGGAAGCATTCCAGTGTAAGGATAATGTGTCTTGTCTTTGCTTATACGCCTGTCAGAGCAAAAGGTGCTAATTTTCCTTCTAATAACAACAAAACAGTGACAAAAATCTCTGCCACAGCTTTGGGTAAAAGAGAGGAGAGGAACTATTATTTATTTTGTGTCTTCTGTGTGACATATGGGGAAACTGGGTCTTAGATTTTTGAAAAGTGACTTAACTGGGATCATGTAGATATTGTTGCATCTCTCGCCTCCCCTCCACTTCTCTTGTTTTGAGAAGGCTGACCTGAAACTCACTATGTTGCCAAGTGAATTTATATTTCTTATCCTCCTGTTTCCATCTTCCAAATACTGAGTTAAAATAATGCACCATTGTATCTGGTTTACATAATGCCGGGAATCAAACCAAGTCCTTATGTGTGCTAGGTAAGCACTCTGTCAGCCTAAATGATCTAGGTATTGTTTGTAGTCATCTCTCACAGTTAACAAACCACCCTAGGACTTACAGCTATAAGAAAGCAATTTGCTATCATGTGCCAGGGTTCTGTGGGTTGTCTGGGTCGAGCTGAGTTTTTCTTATTGGAATATTTTACCTGGCTACAGTTAGATAGAAGCTGGTGTGGCAAACATTCCAGACACCATGCTGAGCAGAAGTTCTAGATGTTTTTTGGTACACATGTGCTACCTCAATGTACTTTGGCTTTTTTCTTTTCCTTAGTTTGATCTCATCCTCTAAAGTTTTAGACTTTGCACAGCATAATTATGCTTCTAACACAACACCTTAGTTCTAAATCAGAAGAGTAGACAATCCTAGGATCTTGAGGGTTATGACTGGGATTGGTGCAAATATATTAGTACCATATTCTATTGGTCAAAGCTATCATGAGGTTCTCTCAAATCCAAGGAGATAAAGAAGTATATTTTCCTGCTTGCTGGGGGACTGTCAAGGTCAAATTGCATGTGGATGGAAAATATTTTTGCAGTCATCTTGAGGTAAGTTTTCTTTGCATGCAAGGAAGATGTAATATGTAATGAGAACATATAATAACAGTGTAAAGTATATTATAAATAATAACATTTATGAATTCCTATCATATAAATGTAGATGGTACATTCTATACAGTTGTCCATGACATATCTCCATTTACATTTACCTATTCTCCAGAGACTCATAGTCATTCTCAATTTTTCTTGGGCTGTCCTATTGTAAAGATTTCTTATTGCTTACATAATTGCTTTCTGGGCTCTCTTCAACCTATTGTCCTTCCAGCTGTGAAGAGATATCTCCATGGGCAGGCCTCGGTCATAGCACTCAACCTGGATGGATTCATTGAGTCTTCACAATGTATTTATAAGGAAAGCACTATTATTTTTATTGTTCTTACAAGAATTGCAGCAGGGGTAGTGACTCAGTGGATAAGAGAGTATGATGTGCATACATGAGAATCTCTGACATTTACACAATCATTCAAACATGGACCTAGAACCCCTGATACCCATGTAAAAAAGTCAGGCTGTATGCACCTGTTAACCCAGTATTGGAGGTGGAATACAGACAGGAAGATCTTGATTTCTCTTCATTATTGGGAATCTCATATAAAGAGGCCCTTTTCTGGACAAGTCTTTCTTGATTCCTTCAGGCTGAATTGGATTCTTTTAAAGAACCCTCATATGACATTTTCTTCTCTCATATAGCAATTGCTAGCAATATAACTATTAAAGTATACCAAACACTATTACTTAAAATGTAATATTTGCCTGGTCTAGAATATAATTTCTATGAAAGCATAAATCTTGTCCATCTCTGTCTTTTCCCCATTACTTTAATTATTCTCTTTACACCCCAATCACAGCTTCCATATCTTCCCAGTTTTCCCCTTATATAGTCCCTCTCCATCCCCTCCCCTTCTGAGAAGAGAAGGGAGAGCCCCCCTATACCAACCCACCCTGTAACCTCAAGTCACTGAAGGACTAGGCAATACTCTCCTACAGAGGACAGATAGGGGAACAGGATCTACAGGCAGGCAACAGAGTCAAGGTAAACCCCTACTCCAGTTTTGGGGGGACTTTCATAAAGACCAAGCTGCACATCTGTTACATATGGGGAGGGGGCTAGGTCCAGCCCACATATGCTCTTTGGTTAGTGGTTCAGTCTCTATAAGCCCTACAGGTCCAAGTTAGTTGATTCTATTGGTCTTCCTGTGTAGTTCCTATGCTCTCTGGGTCCCTCAATCTTTTCCCTAACTTTTCCACAAGACTTACCAAGCTCTAATGTTTGGCTGTGGGTCTCTGCATCTGTTTAAATCAACTGCTGAGTGGAGCTCTCAGAGAACAGTTATTCTAGGCTCCTATCTGCAAGCATAACAGACTATCATTAATAGTGTCAGAGACTGGTTCTTACCCAGGGCATGGGTCTCAAGTTGGGCCAGTCATCAGTTGGCCATTCCTTCAGTCTCTGCTCCATCTTTGTCCCTTAATATCTTAATAGGCAGTAAAAATTTTGGTTAGAAGATTTTGTGGGTGGGTTGATGTCCTTATTCCTCCACTGGGAGTCCTGCCTGGCTACAGGAAGTGGACACTTCAGTCTCCATATTCTCTACTCTTAGGAGTCTCAGCTAGAGTCAGTGTCGCAGACTCCCTGGTCTCTGGCACATCATAGAGATGCCATCCCACACCCCCAGTGACAGATTTGCTCTCTCCCCAGCCTTCTTTCTTTTAGAGGAATGAAGTCCCTGCCTTCATTCCTCTAAATCTAATAAAAGAGAAAGTGGAGAATAGCCTTGAACACATTGGTACGTGAAACAACTTCCAGAATAGAATACCAATAGCTCAGGCACTAAGATCAAAAATTAATAAATGGGACCTCACGAAACTGCAAAGCTTCTGTAGGGCAAAGGACACTGTTAATAAACAAAATGGTAGCCTAGAGAATGGGTAAGATCTTCACCAACCTTATATCAGAGAGAGGATTAGTAGTCAAAATTTATAAAGAACTCTTATAAAAACACCAATACCCCAAATAACCTAATTAAAAAAGGGTATAGAGCTAAACAGTATTTCCAGCACAGGAACATCTAATGTTTAAGAGACACTTAAATAAATGTTTAACATCTCCAGTAATCAGGAAAAATACAAATCAAAACAACTCTGAGACTCCACCTTAAACACCTATCAGAATAGCCAAGACTAAAATCTCAAGTGACAGCACATGCTGGGGAGGTTGTGGAGCAAGGGGAACACTGTTCCATTGGTGGTAGGAGTAAAAAAATTGTACAATCATTCTGGAAATAAATTTGGTCATTTATTTCTGTCTTAATCTGAAAGCGCAGTTCCTGCCTGCCTGATAGCATTAACAAATAACTTTTAAAAGGGTTGGAATAAATTTCATATTTATAGGGTGGCCATAACAGGTAAAAAGTGTTTATGAAGATGTAATAATCTGCCTGCATAATATCAACTGCTTTACTTGGCTGTCAAAGTTCAAGTTCTGTGAGCCAGAAGAGC
The DNA here is from genome assembly GCF_008632895.1 of Mastomys coucha. Taxonomy (NCBI): domain Eukaryota; kingdom Metazoa; phylum Chordata; class Mammalia; order Rodentia; family Muridae; genus Mastomys; species Mastomys coucha. The sequence continues at coordinate 98,236,420 of NW_022196913.1, forward strand.
AATGAAAATGAAGAAGAAAATGAAGATCAATCATAGCAGGGCTATCCTAGTCTACACATATGATATCATTCCACTAACCCAGTACCAATTAGGCAAAACTTCAATTTGCAATGGAGGAAACAAAGGTCTTACAACTAGGAAGAAAGTGAGCAGAAGCTGACTAATACAGTCTGTGTAGAGTTAGTATAGTCAAATTACACACACACACACACACACACACACACACACACACACACACATACGTGCACTTAATTTTGATACATAGGTATATGCAATAATTTGCCTCTCAGGTTTATAAAATAAGGGAACTATAAAATTCCATATGTTAAAGGTTATTTTGGCAGAGTTGGAGGAAGGATAAGAGGAAAAACAGCCATTCGAATACATAACACATCTGAGAAGGCTCTGGGCACCTTGTACATTAGCATGTTAAAAGGACCTGTAAAATTATTTCACTTACTTTATAAGTGGAGTTATGTGTTAAACAAATAATGTCTTAAATAGAAACTAATACAGAAATAAGAGAGATGAGCATAAGAAAAATATGGTATTTTACATCTCATACCCAACCACCCCAAACTGTGTGGCAATGGAGCTCATGCTTGATGGCCTCATTGTCTCAATGTAAAGTATGTTCAAATAGATATTGCAGAATATGAGAATTCTAAGGGGGACTACAGTTGGTACAGGGACAGTTTTCTCATTCCCAGGGCAACTGTGATATCTTCTCTTATGGTATTAGAAATTATAATAAGGGCTGGAAAGATGGCTCAGCCACTGAAGCCTAGACTCATGACCAAACCCACCAAAAATCATAACCAGACTCCTCCCTTACTGACCAGGAAGGCTAGAGGAGATAGCAATGTTAAAGAACCTTCCTAAAAATCAATAAGTAATAGGGTTTCTGTTTTTCTTCCTGAGATTGTGTTGTGTTGACACAAAGTATGAAAAATGGCTGTGCAGTCACTCTGAATCTGTGCTTCACAGGTCAGTGGTTTATACAGTTTGTTTTTGAAAACACAGAGTAGCCAGACAGTTCTATATATAATAGCTTCTTCATTGAGATGTCACAGAAAATTCACACACAAAAAACAGATACAAGAGGAGCTGTGGGGCAGATCTTGAGCCTGATGCACATTCCTTATCACACTCCTTGGGTGCTGGTTGATTTTTCTGATTATTAATTTATTTGATAATTCCTAGGCCTCCGTGAAACCCAGCTTGAAACCCACTTCTCAGGATCTACAGAGGATACACTCTGGGTGCACAGCATGCAGATGTATGGCACATCATCTAGATAATTCTTCATCTTCATTTCTCTGCACAGCATGGACCCCTGATTCAGGAGATCAGCCAGATATTTATTTCATTGGCTGGATTATTTAAGAGTGAACTAACTGTGCATACACACATGTACAAGCATACACACAAACACATAAATCTATAACTTTCTCCATGGTCTTTCTTGCATTCCCCTCCCCTTTCATTATGTTTCCTCCCCTCCTTTCTCCTCTAATCCATTTCCAATTGTCCAATGTAGTAATTAGCATTCATCTTTATGATGGTATAGTCATTCATTTTATCATGCATTGCAATCCATTTATGTATTTTGTTGTGAATAGTAATTTGGGCCATTTCTGCATCTCCTCTTTGCCTTGATTACTTAGTGAATTTTACAGAATTCTTTACCTATGTCATGTCTAATTATGTGATGGCCAGAGCTGTTGTAATAGTATTAAAATATGATATTAAAATATTTTTAAAGGAAGAAGAATATACAGTATCATGGGTATGTGCTTTATTTGGTTAATGTTCCCCAAAAGTTCTTAAAAGTGATTGCTCAAATTTATACCCTCGCTCACTAGCATGTGAGAAGTTTAGGTGTTCTACACCTAGCATTGTCATTCTTGTTCATATTAGCCTTCCCAGTGGGAGTGCCGGAGTTTCTAATTGTACTTTTTTGGATTTTAATTAGCACATGAAGTAATAGGCGTCATTATGGCATTTTCATACACAATTTGTCTTTGTTGTTTGTCCTACCTCGACTTTTCCTCTACCCTCTCCTCCCCTCCTAGTCTTTTAGTTCTCAATAAGCCCCTTTCCATATTCATGCCATGCATTCAATTAATCATCCTCTTTTCTCAAAACTCTCATGGTACTCTTTCTAGGTTCATAACCTATAACTACAGTCACTCCCACATGCATACACACATATAAAAGTTAAAAGCTGGGATCTATGTGTGAGAGAGAACACGTCACTATAGTTTGAGTGTATATTTCCTTAGCAGGCAACCAGATAAAGTGCAAATTCATGACATTTTGTATTATTTGCACAGTACAAGTTATATACCATAGTTTTTCTGGATCAGACTTGACTTATATTTTCTGTCATGGTATTCTTATTAGGAGTCCTTATATACCCTCAACAACGCTACCACTTTCGAGAACATATCTTATTTATTTTTTAATTTTTAAAATAATTATATATACTTTTTACTTATCCACTTTACTGACCCCTTCTGGTCACCCCATCCCACAATCTCTCCCCCTTCTTCCCTCCCTTCTCTGCTGAGCAGGTGGGACCCCCAGGATGTCCCCCCCCCCACCATAGCACATCAAGTCTCCATGAGGCTATTAGGTACATCCTTTCCCACTGAAGTCAAAAAAGGCAGCTCAGCTAGAAGAACATATCCCACAATTAGGCATCAGCTTTTGGGAGAGCCCTCACTCCAGTTGTTCAGGACCCACATGAAGACCAAGCTACAGCATCTGCTATATAAGTGCAGAGGCCTTGGTCCAGCCAGTGTATCTTTTTTGTCTGGTAGTTCAGTCTCTGAGGGTCCCAAAAGTCCATGTTAGTTGATTCTGTTGAGTTCCTATCCCCTTAGGGATTCTTAGCATTTCTTCCTCCTATTCTTCCATAAGAGTCCCTAAGCCCCATTCAATGTTTGTCTGTGGGTGTCTGCATCTGTCTGAGTCAGCTGCTGGGTGGAACCTTTCAGAGGACAGCCATGCTAGAGTCCTGTCTACAAGCATAACAGATTATCATCAACAGTGACAGGGATTGATGCTTGTCTATGGGACTGATCTCAAGTTGGGCTAGTTATTGGTTAGAAGTTTCCTCAGACTCTACTCCATCCCCAATTATACAGTATGATATACAAATGACATCCAGTCCATCTTAGTTGTCAATTAGATAAAATATTCTATCATCATTCCTAACTGAGTTATAATTCTATCTCTAGATTATGTTTAGATTTTAGCCTGATGCAAGACATCTCTTATAAGTATGACATTTAATTGGGGGTGGCTTACAGGTTCAGAGGTTCAGTTCATTATCAAGGCAGGAGCATGGCAGCATCAAGGCAGATATGGGGCTTGAGGAGCTGAGAGTTTGACCTCTTGTTCTGAAGCAAGCTAGCAGAAGACTGGATTCCAGGCATCAAGGATGAGGGTATTAAAGCCCACGCCCACAGTGACACACCTACTCCAACAAGGCCACACCTTTTCATAGTGCCACTCCCTGTGCCAAGCATATATAAACCCCCACAGTATCCCAGATTTCCTGGATGTTTTGTGTCTGGAATCTTTTAGATTTAATATTTTCTTTGACTGATGTATCAGTTGCTTTGATTGTATCTTCTACACCTGAGATTCTCTATTCCATCTACTATATTCTGTTAGTGATGCTTACATTTATTGCTCCTATTCCCTTCCCTAGGTTTTCCATTTCCAAGATTCCCTCAGTTTGTGTTTTCTTTATTGATTCTATTTCCAGTTTATATAATTTTGAACTCATGCTTTTAGAGTTCTTTCCCACAGCCTTAAGGGGTGTCTTAAGATAGCATCACAGAGACACATTCTTTCTTTCTGGAGTCATGCTGTTGCTAGTTATCATGGAGTCATTAACCTTAATAGGGAGACCATTCCCTGAAGGAGGAACATGAAAATATATACATTTTCATACAAACAAACCTCATGTGCTAGCAGCTGTTAACACTCATGGAGGCCCATGCTGTGTTAGCTCTGCTCCAAAGGCAGGAACTGTGTCAAGCCATTCCTTCTTCATGTACTTGGCATTTCCTTTTTCTCCCTCCCTCCCTTCCTTCCTTCCTTTCCTCCTTCCTTTTTCCCTCCCTCCCTTTGTTCTTCCCTCCCTTCCTTCCTTCCTTCCTTCCTTCCTTCCTTCCTTCCTTCCTTCCTTCCTTCCTTCCTTCTTTCCTTCCTTCCTTTCTCCTATCATTTTTTCTTTTACTTTGAGTCAGAGTCTTGCAGAGGGCCAGCCTGTTGTTCTTGGTTCTTCTTGAGGCAGTGGAAGGTGAAGAATGTCAGTGAGGGTAAGACTTAGTCTTATGAAATATTTAGGGTTGCCATATGATAAGAAAATGTTCATTTATGTAAGTCTAAGTTAATTTGCTACTGTAGCTGACCTGCCTGAATCCCTTTGAGGCAGGGAAACTGCAGTCTATGGAATTTAGCACCCCATTGTAAAAAAGGAGTTTATTAATTGCTAGAGCCTTTGCCCTTTTGTTCAGATGCCTCTTGCTTGCCAGGCTAGGGGGAAGTTTGGAGCAGTAATCTGTTTTTAAACCAGGAGAAGATAATCATGCTCACAGAAGGAAAAACTTTTAGACAAGCAAATATGGATTAAAGGCACCTAAATTCATATACAGGTTCATGCATACACATTTCTTAAATCTCCATTTGAACCAGCTGGGCCCAGCTTTCATGCCATCTCATAATTACATACTTACATATCCACATCCATACTTACATATGTATTTGGAGGAAAAGACCAAGCACCAGTGCAGAAACAACTCACTTACTCTGGATGAAAATGTGCTCTATTCTTTATTGCAGTGAGAAAGAAAAAGCTTCTGCCCTTTTATTGCTAAATGAATTGAGCCCAAGTCTGTAAGAAGAAGGTTTTGTTGTCTTCAATAAGACTAAGCCTGCCTTGCTACTGAGAAAAGTCTTGTTCTGTCCCATGGTAAGCAGAAGCCTGATTTCTCCTTATGCTCTCTCTGCAGCTTCTTTTTTCCTCTTCCTCTTTGCATTTTGTACATTGCTCTATCAATATTTTAAGTTGCCACATAGTTTCTAAGTTATTTCACTCTACATTCTCTTTGTAATCTTGCTCTCTCCTCCTGTTCTGATGTTTCAATAATGCCCTTACTGTCTATACCACTCTCAATACCATTACTCCCAATGCTATGTCCTTACTTCTGAGTTTTTCTTGAATTAAGTTCTGTCTAAAAAGTTCTCTCATGAATTCTGTCTAAAAAATTATCTTCAGTTCAGTTCTGTCTAAAGGTGTCTTTAGCTCAGTTCCTGCTTCTTCCCTTTGTCCTCAGCATTAATACATCTATAAGAATACATGATCACATGGTAAAAAGTTCTCCACAAGTTTACACATAAATCCAAATCATAAAACGTATAAGAAGTTTACAACACAGAATGTTTACATGCATATTCATTAGAGTAATTATCTGGCTAAACATTCATCACCTGTCATAGCTCCACAGGTTCATGGAGGGTTATAAATGATAACTAAGTTATTAGTTAACTTTGTATAGATAAACCCAGTCAATATTTTCTCTTCTGCCTTAGTACCTATAATAAATCATTAGTTCCTTTTTATGACCTTTTGTTAATAGTTTTACAACCTTTTGTAATGTGTTCAGAGTAGTAGAAAGTGTGCTTTACTATCTCAGAAGGAATTAACTCTTGACAATTAGACTGGCATAGTTCTCATTGCAGTTTTGACTATCAGAAAGGATTTAATAGCAGTTATTAAAAGAACTTAATAATTACTATAAATTTAGATTTCTTATAAGATCTTCATTAAGGGTTGAGAAATCATCTGTCTATATAGCATTATTACAAGACAGTATATCTTTGTTTTTCTGCAGAGATCTGCTCAAAAGGGTAGGCTAATAAATAGTGATTGTTATATATGTTTAATAATAACAGGAAAAGCATAATACTAGCAGGAATCCTCCCTAAAATGAATTTCTCCTGGGCCTTGCCTACCTCAGTCCATCATAGATTTTCTTTTTAATCCAAAGTGGACCATCTCAGGAGGATCACCTACTAGTTATTAGCTTGTTGGCTCCTGACAGGTTCTCTCTATCTACTATTGGATGTCCTGGTCTATGAAAGCCATAAGGATGACCCTGGACTCACAGAGATCCTCCTTCCTTTGCCTCCCAAATGCTAGGATTAAAGGAATAAACTACTACGCCCAGCAAGAGAATTTTCTCTGAAGGGATAAGAGCTATGTTTTCCTGTGGATTTAAGGATAACTATCTAGATGTAGTTAGGAATTATGCTTATTTTAGTAAAGTGGAAGGTAGAAGGTTCTCTAAGATCTATGACCTCACTAGCCTTGGGTATGTGGCTAATTTTCTAGTATGAGGCATGATTACTTTCCTGTTGAACATGCCATAGTTATACCATTGTATAAGTGCCACTATTGTACCTATCAAGACATCTTGTTATGCTGGTCATTGTTCTGGATCATAGGTATTACAGCTTGGTAGGACAGTTGGTTGCTTCCCTCACTTAGGAGGTTGTATAGATCTAGGAGGAGGCTTTCATGTTATATCCAGTTTGAGTTAGAGGACACATTTTATAATTACCATACAAAGTATCTATTTAAATATTTTGGTCATCTTTCTACTATGAGGTCTATTTTTTTCTCATTGATATATAGGTACTATTTATGCAATCCCAGTATGAGTTTTTGTTTTGGTATACATACTATAAATGTATTTTTTCTCTTTACCTTGACTAAGAATTTGTAAATTGTTTTTGATTTTTGGTTTTACTACATACACAACTAACTTTGTTTCAAAAGTAGTTTCTTGTTCAAATGAAAATAATTTTCATGGTTTGATCTCTTTTTGCACTGGACATAGCTGAAGCTCTAAAGTTGAAATCCTGTTCAAATGGGTGCACCCAAGTTTTGTGGAAGAGTTAGAGTCTGAAAGTATAAAAATGTAGCTGTGCATCTTTATAATCTGAGAAAGAGCTTGTGAGAGCAACTTCCTTTTAAAACAGAAACAAACATGAAGGCTGGATCTTGATCCTTGTTCTGTCTTTGCTGTTCAGCAGGTAACCAAATTATATTTTAGTTTCCTGATCTCCAAAAGAGAAAGAAGTGCTTATTTTTTAGATTACATTTGTATGTGTATGTGTGTGTGTGTGCATGCATGTGCCTGTGCATGTGTGTGTGTGTTATGTGAACATGTGCATGTACAAATTGAGTGCATGTTAATGTGTATTCTAGAGGTCAACTTTGGTATATTTCTGTATTACTTTCCACTCCACCCTTTTTTAGGGACAGAATCAGTGTTCTACATGGGCAGCAAGTTTCAAGGATCTTCCTGTTTCTTTTTCCTAAGTACTGGAGTTTTAGAGATGCACTGCTTTATCTTATGTAGGTGTTAGAGATTCAGGTTCTCATGATTTTGCAGCAATAATTTCACCCACTGCACCATTACCTCAGATCCCTTTCTTCAGTTTTAAGACAGGATTTCTTTCTAGGATGTCTAGGTTGTAGATGATCCTATTGATTCACCATCCTTGAGGAGTAGAATTACTGGCACAAGTCAACACATCTGGTTCATAAGATTTTTATAGTGACTAAATGCCATACATCATTTAGATATGCAGCATGAACAATAGCTATGGAATATGTGCACATTTTTATTTTTCTTTCTTTGTCTCATCTCTAATCTTTTCCTTTTTCTCCCAGTCTTCTTTATTCTTTCACATTCTCTGTATCTCCCTCCCTCTCTCCCTTTTCCTCTCCCCTCTCTCTCTTTCTGTCTTTCTGCTATGCAGGAAATAGAAGCCTGATATCAATACATAATTTAGAGACAGAAACGAGTAATGCGTGACACAACATATGTATATAAAAGCAAGTAAAAATGTAGGGAGTAACTCATATTTTAAAAGTTCATCTTAAGGCTCAAAGGTAGGAAAGGAAGACTAAGTACATGAACAACACCAAGAACAAATTCTTCCAAGCACCTTTGGAAAAGAGACAATGTTAGTCAAGTTTCTAATAGAGCTCTTTGATGGAAGGCATTTGGGTATGCTTTAAATAAATCCTTTGAAATTTTAGTGGGTTGTTCATTCCATAGAAACAGACACTTGCCATTGAGGTGGTGAGAACAAATGGCACACCACTATCCTTCAATCTCTGCTTCTGCACTTTTGTTACACATGAGTAAAAACAGACTAGTCAATGACATGTCATCCTAATTGATTTTAATTAGTTTTCCACAAAATAAACTACATGAAAGATCACTGGGAAAAAACATACTCAGGTGGAATTTGTAAGTGTTATTGAATGTAGGATTCCTAGGGTTTCTATAGCAAATAAAGATGGGTTGCAACAGCTTTGATGAAAACATTCATATTTTCCTTTATTATACTTATTAAACTCTATTTAAATCATCTGGAGGGTAGCAAGCTACTGCCTGTGAAGGAGTAGAGGATAAGTCATTTTTGGAGCACTAGAGATTGAATCCAGAGCTTTGCACTCTGCAGACAGTCTTCTACTATTGAGCTATATCCCCAATCCTATTTTGTTTGTTTGTGTTTTTTGAATCATAGTTTAGCAACAAAATTGCAAAAGTAAGTTTCTTTTCTGTGTATGTCTTTTCATTTGGGAAAATATTAAATGTGTGTGTGTGTTTGTTTGTTTTCATGTATGTGCAGATGCATTTGTAAAGGCGCACATGCTTGCCCATGAAAACACATGGGTGAGATATCAGATAAGCTCAGCTACGGCTCCTCAGGTGTTATCCATGTTACTTTTCCAGAAAGGGTCTCTTTCTGGTTTAGTGCTGCCCAGTCAGCCCCAAGGATTCATCTATTTCCATGTTCCGAGCTCTGGGATTTGAAGTATGACCACCATAGTGACTTTTTAAAAAATTATTTTATTTTCATTGGTGTTTTACCTGAATGGATTTCTATGTGAGGGTGTTAGATCTTGGAGTCAGAGGCAGTTGTGAGCTGTCAAGTGGTGCTGGGATTTGAACCTGGAAGACCAGTCAGTTTCCCAACCATTGAGCTCTCTCTCCGGCATTGGTGTTTTGGATGTGGGTTCTAGGAACCAAAGTCAGGTCTTCATTCTTGCAAGGGAAGCATTTTACTTGACTAAGCCATCTCTTTCATACCTCCAATAATGATTTCTTAAGATTCACAAACATTTGACTTTTTCCTTAAAGGTTTTGCTCATTTATTTAAAAATTAAGTACACTACTCTCTGCTCCTAGATCATTTAACAAACATTACAGAGTCATCTCTGGCATGTCATACTGTAAGTGACATGTACACAATGATGAAAGTTATAGTCTCTACTTGAGAACATGCAGTTAAAAGTTATAGTCATTATAAAATGGTTTAAAGATTATATATTTATAGGTTCCTACTTACAGGAACATGTCATAGCATATTTTAAAGATAAGGACTTCAATTATTCCCCTCTCTCTATATATGTGTATATACATATATATATATATATATGTGTGTGTATATGTATATATATACACACATATATATATATGTGTATATATATACACACACACACACACACATATATATATATATGTTCCATCATGGGATGGGCCTCAGTATGCAACTATTGAAATATAGTGCATTATATATATATATATATATATATATATATATATATATATATATATAGTGAATTAACACCAGGTCTTTATTTTTTACAACCATTTACTGTTGTTATTTATTAGAACACTTCACCATGCTTATCACTCACAACTCTCTTACTCAAGAAACTTCATTTTAGTTTTTATTCCAGCTATGTCTGTGTACAAAAGAAAATAAACTCTATGTACCTTGAAGGCATATGCCATCTTAGACAGTAAAAGATGTCTAAAGTTGTGTGGTAAAAGACTTAAAATTTTCTTAAGTGTAGTGAAAAGGTCCTGGAATTGATAAATGATGTCTGTGAAACATAGGGGCCAAGTCATAGGTAATGTAAGACTCTAACCAGCCTTAGCTTATCAGGGGGCACCCCCCCAAGTAAACAATGTGGAGCCAGGGATAGATGTAAAAGCAAGAAGAATTTATTGTTCCAGAGCACTGGGGTTGTCTCATACCCAAAGGAGAGGTGGTGACCTCGGGCAGCCCATTTGGCCAGTTTTTATACAGCTTTCAGGGGTAAAATAGAGCAATAGCCACTAGGTACAATATGATTGGCAAAACAGTATGACTTTCAAACTGATTGTCTGCAGGGGGGCCATGGTCCATCTGCCCTGAGCAATTGTCTACATGCTCTGGGCTTCCCTTATGTGCAGGTGGTCAGCGTCAGTCCCCCCTGTGGTCTGAGGAATGTAAGTAGCCTCTCCCTTCCAGAGGGGAGGGGTGCTTATGTGTTCTATGACCTTTCTCTTCTAGGAGGGGAGTGGTCTGGTGGAATTTTCCAAAGTTCCTGAGCTGACCTCTTCAGTAGCATGCACATTATGTATCTGTGATCTCTTCTGTATACCCTAAGACTCAAACTTTACCCAAGAGGAAGTGATTGCAGGAAACCTTACACTGACAGTTAGCATAGATAAGAACAAATGAGAATAAACTCCCTTTACCATGATGCTCTTGGGTGAAATAACTGATTATACCAGAGAAAAATCTATGTCGTTATTTGTATGACTTACTATTATTCAAGATACTTAGGAACTCTCACAGACATTGAATATGCAAATGAACTCAGGTTGTATAATTTCTCTTTGTGGATTATCTAATAACAAGTTCCTACAATTTTCTGAACCCTCTTAAGAGATGAGGTAAAATCCAAACCAAGCCACTTTGCCTTCCTAATCCCACACAGGAAGATTAGTTATAGGAATAGGACTTGATGTTACTGTCTCCTATGTTGTACAGAATAGATTTTGGAACGACTTCATTTTAAGTTCCTGATGAGCATTTCCTGTGTGATTCTGGGTATCAGCATGTGGTTCTATGCCTTAATTTCCTCATCTACAGATTGAGCAGGTTTAAACACATATATTTTTAGGATAAATATTCTGAGTTTAGTTCAAGACTGATATCAGGTTATGATTTTTTCCCCCAGGGGATTGGATGCCTTTTTGACAATAGGACTCTTGTCTTTTGTGTCTTCATAACTCCAGGTGCAGCAGGCACTTCTTCATTCCATGACAGAAAAACTTTTACTGAAATGACTCTGGTTGAACCTTGTGTCTAGTAAGTGTCAGTTGAGCATTAATACCAGGCCAGGAATTGGTAGAAGCTGTTGAATTATCTGTTTAAAACATTACTTAAAACATGTACTCTGGCAATGGTGTGATGTGATTGTAAGTTATCAAAAGTTAGAATCCCCTGGAAAATGGGCCTCTGGGCATGTTTGTAGGGGATCATCTTGATTACATTTATCGACATGGGAGAAGCTGTTCACTGTAGATGAAGAATGTAGATTGGGGAAACTTGAGCTGAGCACTAGCATGCATTCATTGGGTGTTGTCTTTTTCTGGAACAGGACATGATCTGACTAGCTGCTTCACTCTCCTGGTGCCTTGACTTCTCTGTGAGTTGAACTGTGAGTTTAAATAAACTCCTTACCTTGCACTTTATCACAGCAACAGGAAAAGCACTAAGACAATTAATCATGAGTTATTGCTGCTTTTTTTTTTTAACATAGAAGAAGAAAGTCTTTGCTTTGAATGAAAAATCTTAGTGAATGTGCTTGGTTGTTTTTATATTGCTGAGTATTTTCTGCTCAGCCAGTTACAGCAGTGATGTCAGCAAGTGGCTTGGGGGGAGGATCAGGGAAAAGGTATATTTACTTTCCTATTCCTGCCTCATTTTTTAAAGCAAATTCCAGGCAATAATGAGTTCAGAGCTGTAAGAAATATAAGTGTTTGGTCTGACATGTACATACAGTGAACTACACATAAGTCTTGACAACCTCCCAACAGGACTCTATGATCCATGCCTTTCTTCTTGCACACACAATGCTGCACTGAGATACTGTAACTGAAGTTCTGACAATTCTTTGTCTGTGGCAGTGGAATATTAGATTTAAATTCTAGTTCCACACATCTACTAATCAGAGTCAGATTTGATTGGTGTGAGATGGTATCTGAGAACTCGTATTTTTATGGGACTCCTTCAGGTATTTCTGATAGCTAGTAAGACTCAGATCCACTGATTCAAAAGGGGACTTTGTTTGCCTTAGCATGGCAGCTAGGCTTTCTGTAACCCTGTCTCCACTTCAGATCCCCTTTCCACCTATGCCTAGTTCGTTCTCTTGTGACCTTCCTACTTTGGTGCCCACACAGAGGCCAGGCCCTCTACAAACATGATGGGCTCTGTGTAGCATTGTGGTTTCTTATATTCATGCTTCGGCACATGTCTTTAACTTCCCATACCAGATATCCGTTGAGTGAACTAACATCCCTCAAGGGTCATCTGCATCTCTCTATCTCTGGGCTTTGTGGTAAGCACCCATCTGCCTCCAGAATTGACTGATCCCTCTTTGCAGTCTTATAGTACAGGGAACATTTTGTTACTATTATAGCTACAGCGACATATTTTCTACTCTCAGTTTTGGCACAAACAACCAAATAGTGGGATATGGTATTTTAAATAGAACAGAGAATTTGAAATTATTTTTATGCGTAATCTCTGAAGTTTTCAACAAAGATAAAAATAATACTTATTATATCAAGAAATACAGAAGTGAGTTTATAATATTAAAAAACCTCCCAAAACCTTCTCAGGGCAACAAAAAGCTTCCCATTCCATCTCCCTAGACTAATTCCAATTTTTGGAGACCATAATTAAGAAAAAATACAACAATTCTGTAGAATCAAAGAGGCCATTTCTATTTTCCTTGTCAGACACCTCAAGATCTCTGTTCTACCCTATAAGAGATATATACATGTTTGATCGCGTCTGTTGTGTTCCTCCAGAGATAATCACAAGTTTCAGATGCACATTTAAACATGCACAAAGTCAGAGAATTTTTGTATACACATTCTACCTTGCTTTTATTACTAAGTGGTTTACCTTGGAGGCTCACTCCACAGACACAAAGAAGAAGACTTCTCACCATTTTGGGTGGTAGTCTGCTTCATCAATATTAACTGGGCTAGCATTTACTTAGCTGATGGAAATTTAACACGCTGCTTATTTTTGCTACTGTAAGTAGCTCCTTTTTTTTTTTTTGGCACAGGGATAGCTAAAGCCTACTTATTAAAATTAGTATTGTTGGTATGTATATTTATATATTTAATGGATATTGTCAAGTAGTTCTTTCTAAAGCACATCTCAATAATGCTCCCAATACAAACATACTTGGTGACCCCAAGTGCTACTAAGATTTTTTAATGTTTGCCACGCTGCTATTTGAGAAGAAGTATCTGAAACTTGAAGAGGCCACCTCCTGTAGCCAGTCATGAACCCCAGTGGAGTGATAGTGACACCAACCCACCCACAGTACTTTCAACCCCAAATTTATCCTGTTTACAAGAAATGTAGGGATGGAGAATGTAGCTGAACCTGAGGGAATGGCCAAGCAACAATCAGTCCAACTAGAGACCCATCACATGGGCAAGTACTATTCCCTGACACTATTGATGACACTCTGTTATGCTTGCAGACAGAAGTCTAGCAAGCCTGTCCCTTGAGAGGCTCCACCCAGAAGCTGTCTCACACAGATACAGAGTCCCACAGGCAAACTTTGGATGGAGCTCAGGGACTCCTATGGAAGAGTTGGGGGAAGGATTGAGGGCCCTGGGTTGAGGGGCTATGAACTCCACAGAAAGGCTAACAGAGCCAACTAACCTGAACCCTTGGAGCTCTCAGAGACTGAACCACCAACCAAAGAGCATACACAGGCTGGAGCTAGGCTCCCCATATATGTAGCAGATATTCAACTTGGTCTTTATGTGGGTCCCAAACAACTGGAATGGTGGGGTATCCTAAAAGCTGTTGCTTGTCTGTGGGATATGTTTTTGTAGCTGAGCTTTCTTGTCCAGCCTCAGTGGGAGAGGATGTGCCTAGCCCAGCAGAGACTTGATGTACAGAGGGATACCTAGGGGGAGCCTCTACTCTCTCAGAGGAGAAGGAGATGAGGGTATGGGGGAAGAATTGTGGGAGACAGTGACTGGAAAGGGGGCAGTGATCAGGATGTAAAGTGAACAAATAAAGAATAAATCTATTTAAAAAAGAAGCAGTATGCCTTGATAGTTTTTATTTGCATATCTCATTATAACAAGACTGAACCTCTGTTCATGCTGTTATGGCTAATTGTGCTTTGTGTTAACTTCCTTTTCATGATGTATTGAAAAAACTAATCAAATTTGTACATTTTTTCCTGTTATAGTCTTTGGAATTTATTACATTTAGAAAGATGTTTAGTATGTAAAATAAGTTTCAGAAGATATTCCTCCAACTTTAACAGTTGTACTATCTGGTCAAAATTGCTGATTTTATTTTAATCATTGTGCTCTGGATATTGGAGGTCTAGGGAGATGGAATGCGAGGTTTCTCATTGACCTGGGAAGGGTTTTTAATTGTTATGTCAATATTTTCCTCCATATAGTAGAGTTTTATTCTGGCTTGAATATTCTATTTACTCTTGATATTTTCTTCAATGGAAGTAGCTTTAAATACTTTTCAAATCTATTATATTCTTCTTGATATGTCTCTCAGTACTGATTTTATTTCTTTGTTGACAATAGGACCTAGGACATTATGCATCTTAAACAAGTGCTACACCAATGAGATTTCTGTGTGTGTATGTGTGTGTTTCTGTTCCACTGTAAGACTTTTCATTACTATGACCTTTCATTTATGGATCATTTTCTTAAGAGTTCTCTTCTGAGGGCTAAGAGTTGATGATTCTTCTTTCTGTTCAATGAACACAGGGTTATTAACAGATGTGTCCTTTGCTCTGAGCATGTACTTTTGTATGGTGATGTTGATGAACACAGGGTTATTAACAGATGTCTCCTTTGCTCTGAGCATGTACTATTGTATGATGACGTTGATGAATACAGGGATATTAACAGATGTCTCCTTTGCTTTGAGCATATATTATTGTTTGATGATATTGATGTTTGATTACAATTCTCATCTACCATCACACATTTCAAAAGTATGTTCTTCTTGTGTGCTACCTCCATTTAGGTGATTTTTGTTTGTCCTTCTTTAAGAAGTACATGTGATATTTTGGCAACTTTTCTTGATATATTTTTTTTTTTTTGAGAAAAGGTCTCACTATATAACTGGCTGTCCTGGAACTCACTATGTAGGCTATGTTGGCCTTGAATTCATAGAGTTCTGCCTTCCTCTGCCTCCCAAATGCTGGGATTAAAGGCATGTGCTACAATGCCTGGCTTTCTTGATAATTTTTAAATAAAGTTTTTCAGAGAGTAATATTGTATTCATGGGAGGGAGAGAGAGAGCTGGAGAGAGGAGAGCAGGGTGGAAAGCATTTTCTTACAAGAGTAGAGACATGTAAGTGTTCATGACTCTCTGTCCTGTCCATACACAGGATTTCTGGCCTGGATTCTCTCAGTTCAGAGGGCGTCAACCAGTGAGGCAGCTTCTAACTGGGTGTCTGGTTGTCTCTCTCCCAGCTACCTGATTGTTTCTTCTCTGTGATGTTCCCTGTGAGGTCCAGAGATGCTCTCTTCACTAATTTTATCTATTCCAATAGATAAAGGGAGTATGGAGCTAGTTCTACCTCCAGGGTATAAAATTTACCATCTAAGTTCTGCTCTACTGCCTTTAGATTTAAAACCATAGGTGGTCCTTTATATTTTTCTGAATTTTGACTTTAAACTTTAGGTAATTCTTCCTCACACACAAAAACTCATTGTTGCTATCATCCCCATTTTACAGAAGAAGAATGAAAGCCCAAGGAAATGAAACTGAGTCATCCAAGGGCATTTCATTAGAAAGCACTGAAACAGATTTAAAAATGGGTCAATAACTGTAGCACAGGGCTCTGTCCACGATGCCACAAAGCTTACAGTTATTTTTACACTACGAATTGCAGTTTGGTCTCTGATATTGGTGTGAATCTCTCCTCTCCATGAGATGATACATCTCTGAAGTAAACAAAACACTCTTTCTATTTCTAGATTCAGAAGAGTACTGTATGCTTGATCAATACAGCCTAAGTGTCTGTGATGAAATGGGGGAAGGGTGTGAAAGGGATAGAGTCCCTTTATCTGAGACACAAGTAAAAAAGACAGTGGGAAAGGTGACTCCCACCAAGTCATTTCTCTGTTTTGCTTCTCTTTCCAAACAACTCGATGGCCTGCTTTGGGTTTGGGGCTGTGGCTTTGCATCTGTTTTCTGCTTGTCATGCCTGGAGAGTTTATCACATAGAGATCTTTTACATTTAGGTCTTGTTGGGATAGATATTCAACAGACCCCATTGACTTCTTTCAGAAGTTTTGACTGTGCCACTATAGTGCTAGTGAGGCACCAAGAATTTATCTAGTGAGCCTTGGTATATATTAATGCAATTACATGGACAGGTTTCTCCTTGGTATTTGAGCAAAGGTTTGTGGGAGAATCCAGACATTTTACCAGAGAAGCATGCATAAGAAAGGGTTTCAGCCAAGTGAATCTTTTGCTTAAAATATTAAAACAACACACAAGCACCTGTATTTATACTTTCCCATCAGTAGTGCTAGCCACGTCAAAAAGAGCAATTCCCTGTAAGCCATTTAAAACCAGAGGTTGTAGTTTATGTTTATCTGGAGAACCACTCTGATTTCCTTGATATGGATCCTTCTCAAGGCTACAAACGAACAATAGGCAAACGAATCAGAACTTGAAGCCAATATACAAACTAATAGCTTGAAAAACTTAAGAGAGGCTTGAAAAAAAAATACCCTTGACCTCTTTTAACACATTGTGTTTCTTCATATTCCACCCCAGGCCTTGTTGGTACATAGGCCGGTTTTAAGAAGGCAGAATCAAGCCAGCATTCTTTAGAGTTATCTTTATTTACTTTATATCACAAACTTTTATTTTCCTTCCTGAGAAGTATTTGAATTCGAACCTACTGTTAACTCGGAACGGGGTAGGGGCAGAGAAAGCAGCAGTGAAGAGGAGAGAAGTCTCGGAGGAGCACTCGAAGACCTTCAGCTGCTTGTCTTGCGGACATGTTGGCTTTAACTTGAATGGGTCTGGAACTTCTCACTGACAGCCTGTAGGGCTGACAGTTGTTTCCTGAGGTCCTCTATTTCCTTCTGCAACTCTGGACAACGGGGACAGCCTTGTGTTCCAGGTAGTTGCAGTATCTCAGAATCTGGGGCTGGGAGACCCACAGGTTCTTCCTGGTCACCAGAGGGTGCAGATTTCTTGGACATGATGCCTCTCTGGTTCAGGGCTGAGGACTGAGAGTTTCCTGGATCCTGGAGGCTTCGGGTGCTTATATCCCCGCTGCTGAATTCTTGATGTACACTCTGGCAAGGCAGCTCTGCCCTGTGTGCTGGAAACGGACCCTGTGAGCCAGGGTCTCTGCTTGAGTCAGTGTCTTCTTTCGTTACCAGTTGTGACTCCTTTGTTCTCTTTGCCCCAGATCTCTTCCCAGTGTAGAAGTTCTTGCACTGTTTGGGTCTTAAAGGCAGCAGTGAGCATTTATTGGATCTCCCAGGCAGGCCAACACCAGTGATTGGGGGGAAGGTGGCTGGTTCTGCAGGAGCTGACTTCAGTCTCTGGCCCCATTGATGGAAAGCTCTCCCCAGGGTAACGGCTGAAGCATCCCACAGAGGTTTTTTCTTCTGGGCCATCTTCTTCCTAGGACTGGCCTTGGGCAGGGCACCTACTCCAGCAGCGCCCTCTGGGTAGCTGGGCTTGCTTCCTCCCTTACCCCATAAGATGCCCTGCTTTTTCTTAGAGGAAAAGGGTTCCAGCTCTTTCGAGGCCTGTCTTTCCATGCCAGAGGTAAGCCCCCGGGTAGCAGAGGTCAGCAGGGAGGAGGGCATCCGGACGAAACTGTCCCTGCTCTGGACATTTAAGTGTCTAGCTAGGTCTCCAGTCTCTGCTGGGCCGCTGTTCTTAGCCTGGTTCCCATGGTTCCCATCTTTAAGGCAAATGGTCACTCTCATCATCTGTACTTCATTCAATTCGTCTAATTCAGATTCGGAAGTGGGGTGGTGGGCATTCTCGCTGACCATCATTCTACTAGAGCTACTCTTCCTCGGGGTCACCCAAGCTCTGCTTTGCTCCAGTCCCTTGGGGAAGAAAGTGGCAGAAGAGGTTGCCTTTGCTTCCTCGGAACCGGACGCTTGCGGGGCTCTCATGCTGGAGCCTGTCTCTGTCTCAGCACAAAAGCTCTCTGGGGATGGGTGTTCTCTGGCTTCTGGTGTCTCTGGGTTGGTCACTGGCTGCCCAGTGGCTGCAGTCTCTACACTGGGTTGGGAGAGGAAGTCCAAACTAACCACCTTTTCATCTTCTGGGGAACCTAGCCTCTCTTCCTCTGACACCAGGGAATCTGGCCAGCACCCTCCGCCCCAAAGCACCACCGATGGGTTCTCTGACGTGTCCAGCTGGGACGCCAATGGGAGCTTGCTGCCTTTGGGACTTGCCAGGCTGCTTTCACCCTCGTTGCTCTCCGCAGGCCTTGAGTCAAGGTTCAAGCTCTTATTGAGGTCTTCACCCTCCTCATAAAAATCATCTCCTGGAACAGACTGCTCCTCAGGGGAGCCCATGTTGCCAGTCCCGGAAGCGGAAGTAAAATTCCAGGAAGACCGTTGCTCTGCTCACGTAAGGTGCAAATCTCAAGGTGCAGGAAATTCTCCATAGTGGTTACACTTGGTGTCCTGTCACCAGGATCTTCTTTTCTCCTAAAGCTTTAATTGAATCTCTCTCTCTCTCTCTCTCTCTCTCTCTCTCTCTCTCTCTCTCTCTCCTGGGCTTTAGTAGCCTAATTTTATCACATTCATATGAACAGGCTTCATGACTTTTTTCCCCTCTTACAATTAATGTGATGAAAAATCCACGTGTGTGTGTGTGCGCGTGCGTGTGCGTGTGTGTGTATACGTTTGCTAAAATATTTCAGAGGCATTATATAGAATAGGATTCTCATGTACAGAGGAAGAACATTTTCAAACATTTAATCAAAAACAATTTTTTGACATAAGGTTGCCCTGAAGCTTGCTTTATTATAAATGATCTTGCATTTCAGACTGTTTTATCTCCATCTATCAGTTGTTACTAGGATTATAGGTCTGTGCTACATATATGTGGTGCTGAACATGGATCCAAGACTGTGCATGTTCAGCAAGCATGCTACCAAATGCGCTATATCCTCAGTCCTAAGAGAGACATCTTCAGCAGTTTTTTTTTTTTAATGAAAAAAAAATTTTTTTACTATTCATTTTAGATCCTTCTCATTGTCACCCCTTCCCACAGTCCTTCCCTTGTGCCCCTCCCTACTCCTCTGAGCAGGTGGAGGCCCCCTGGGTATCCCTCTACTCTAGGACTTCAAGTCTATGTAAGGCTAGTTGCTTCCTCTCCCACTGAAGCCAGACTACAGTAAACTGCTTCAAGAAGAGTTAACTGTCCCTGCTTTCCTAAGAAGAGTTAACTGTTTCTGCTTCCTTAGAGTGGAGTGGAGTCAGGATCCTCACATTGTTCATAGATTCTAGTAACAGGACTATCCAAAGAGAAGTCTCTTGGTTAGTCCTATTGCTGGGAGTGTAACATAATCACTTGCTATTTTTACTGGACTGTGGAATCCCACTCTTTTCATGTTTTCCCCTTCTATGGCTTTTCCTTTACATACTTGTTAAAGCACAAACCAAGTAACAACCATGTTCTTGAATCTTTTCCAGTTCATTTAGAATGGGCTTAAGGTCATTTATACAGCTTCCAGGCAGGCCATTCACCAGCTAGCCTCATTTCACCTCATGGTCAGCCAACTTTCCTGGGTCACTTTTCTCAGCCACACCCATCTTACTTTCAGACAGGCCAAACTGATTCTCATGACGATATTTTGACTTGTTCTTTGTTGTCTACCCTTGTCCTTTCAGAGATATACACAGCTTGGTCTTATGTTTTAGAATTTGAATCAAATGACACTTCTTTGGAGCCCCTTCCTGATCTTTCTAACCAGAAGCCACCTCTCTTCCACTTGGTCCTTCATCCCCCACAGTGCTTTGTTTTTCTTTATTGTGATTCTCAGTCCCACTTCTCTCTTATATTTACTGTTTTCTTAATTCATCACTGGAATGTGGACTTGGTTAGGCTAAAAACTTCATCTATCTTAGCCACTGACTATAATTATTCTACTTTGAGTTGTGCAATTGTCTTACAGTTGAAACCAAATATTATCATATGAGTGAATCAGATCTGGGAGACCTCATTCACCTCATTTTTAATTTAAAATTATTTTGGAAAATTCTAAAACAATCTCCAAGATCAATATGTCTTTTGGATGCACTAAGTTATAAAGTTTTGAAAATGAAATCTAGAATGCAGAAAAAAAATGTAGACATCAGGGTTCAATCAATAGTCGTCCCTTGGGTTGTAGTGTTTTTCTTACTTAGGTTTCTTCCTTGGGTAATGCTTTTTTGTGTGTTTGTTTGTTTATTTGTTTGCTTTTTCCTTTTTTTTTTTACATTCTTCTGTAAGCATAGCCATAGAGTTGAACACTGAGAAAAAGATGAAAGAAGTGTTTGAAATAGATCTTACCTTTTAATAGCATATAGTTCAGTTTTGAAAACTAACAAATGTATCAATGTGCAGGCATTCTTCCACCCATACACAAAAATACTTGAGTTGGATGACTGAAGTAAAATGCAAACAAGAGCATAACAAAAATGTCTGAAGTAGTTTAAAGGTTAAGAATGAACTCATTTGTATCCTCTACCCTGAATATATAGAGATACCCTACTATTTTATTTATATAACTTCTTAGCTTTTACTTTTTATTACTTTAAAAATTCAAATGAAAAAGGATAACACACTATACTAAATGTTTTAAATAAATATTCAATTCTCATGACAACCAGATGTGTTTGCAAACATTCTTCTCATCCTTAAGAATAGAAAACTCAGACTCAGAGCAACTTGCCCAAGACTACAGTCATCAACTGGAAAAGCACTACACCAAAGCCTGTGTTTGAAATAATCACATATGTCAGATAATATTTTGGATATATGATAATTCTTTGGACATATTTAATCAATTTCCAGATTGTTCCAAAGCTAAATCAGACTAGAAAAGGAATTTGAACTAGGAACACAATGGGAATAAATTCTACCCATTGCAAAAGCAAAATGAAAATTTTAGGTTAAGCCTATGAAATAGAAACATCTGGAATCTTCTCAGTTAACATCTAGTTATAGCTAAAATAACTGAATTCCTGTGTCTATAGAATTAGGCTTACTTACCTCACATAATAATCAAAACACCAAATGCACAAAACAAGAAAGAATATTAAAAGCACTAAGGGAAAAAGGTCAAGTAACATATAAAGACAGGCCTATTAGAACTACACCAGACTTCTAGCCAGAGACTATGAAAGTCAGAAGATCTTGTGTAGATGTCATACAGACCCTAAGAGAACACAAATGCCAGCCCAGACTACTGTACCCAGCAAAACTCTCAGTTACTATGGATGCAGAAACCAAGGTATACCATGACAAAACCAAATTTACACAATATCTTTCCACTAGTCCAGCCCTTCAAAGGATAATAAATGGAAAACTCCAAAACAAGGAGGGAAACTACACCCTAGAAAAAGCAAGAAAGTAATCATTCAACAAAACTAAAAGAAGATAGCCACATGAACAGAATTCCAACTCCAATAACAAAAATAACAGTAGTCAACAATTACTTTTCCTTAATATCTCAATATCAATGGACTCAATTCCCCAATAAAAAGACATCAACTAACATACTGGTTATGTAAACAGGACCCAACATTTTGCTGCATACAGGAAACCCACCTCAGTGACAAAGACAGACACTATCTCAGAGGAAAAGGTTGGAAAACAATTTTCCAAGCAAATGGTCCCAAGAACCAAGCTGGAGTACCCATTCTAATGTCAAATAAAATTGACTTTCAACCTAAAAGTTATCAAATAAGATAAGGAGGGACACTTCATATTCATCAAAGGTAAAATCTACCAAGATGAACTCTCAATTCTAAACATCTATGTTCCAAATGCAAGGGCACCCACATTCATAAAAGAAACTTTACTAAAGCTCAAAGCACACATTGCACAGCACATAATAATAGTGGGAGATTTCAACACCCCACTCTCATCAATGGATAGAGCATGGAAACAGAAACTAAACAGACACAATGAAACTAACAGAAGTTATGAAACAAATGGAATTAACAGATATCTGCAGAACATTTTATCCTAAAACAAAAAGTTATACCTTTTTCTCAACACCTCACAGTACTTTCTCCAAAACTGACCATATAATTGATCACAAATCAGACCTCAACAGATACAAGAAGACTGAAATAATCCCATGCATCCTATCAGATCACCATGGATTAAAGTTGGTCTTCAATAACAACAAAAACAACAGAGAGTCCACATACACATTGAAGCTGAACAACACACTACTCAATGATAATTTGATCAAGGAAGAAATAAAGAAAGAAATTAAGGACTTTTTAGAGTTTAATGAAAATGAAGCCACAACATACACAATCTTATAAGCACAATGAAAGCAGTCCTAAGAGGAAGACTCATAACTCTTAGTGCCTCCAAAAAGAAATTGGAGAGAGCATACACTAGCAGCTTGACAGCACATGTGAAAACTCTAGAACAAAAAGAAGCAAACTCACCCAAGAGGAGTAGACAGCAGGACATAATCCAACTTAGGGCTGAAGTCAACCAAGTAGAAACAAAAAGAACTCTATAAAGAACAAAACCAGGAGCTGGTTCTTTGAGAAAATCAACTCTGGGTGGAGCCGGCCCACAGCTCCACAGGTCTGGGTTCTCCTCAGCCAGAGGTTTGAGATGGTATAAGCAGGTCGAGAGCAAAGAGAGACAGACACCAAGTAGATTTATCAAGGCTTCGATTTACTTGAGAATATTCTGAACATTTATAGGTACAGCTAAGAAGTGAAACCGAAATCTCCAGGTACAAAACATATGTATAACGTAACCACAGTAGCAGACATGAGACGCCAAAGTTTCTGGAAACTCAGAGTTCTCAGGCAGGTAGGCATGTTCACAAGTCAGCAAGTTCTTAGGCAGGTAGGCATGCAACAGAAACTGAGGAAATAAAAAACAAATATCAGATCCTAGTACAAAAGTCTATATTCAACAAACCTGGAAAACCTGGATGAAATGGACAATTTTCTAGACAGATACCAGGTACCAAAGTTAAATCAAGATCAGATAAATGATCTAAACAGTCCCATATCTGCAAATGAAATAGAAACAGTCATTAATAGTCTCCCAACCAAAAAAAGCCCAGGTCCAGATGGGTTTAGTGGAGAGTTCTATCAGACCTTCAAAGAAGACCTAATACCAATATTCTTCAAACTATTCCACAAAATAGAAAGAGAAGGTACTCTATGCTATTCATTCTATGAAGCCGCAATTACTCTGATACCTAAGCCACACAAAGATCCAACAAAGAAAGAGAACTTCAGACCAATCTCTTTTATGAATATTGATGCAAAAATACTCGTTAAAATTCTTGCAAACTGAATCCAAGAACACATCAAAACGATCATCCATCATGATCAAGTAGGCTTCATCCCAGGGATGCAGGGATGGTTCAATACATGGAAATCCATCAATGTAATCCACTATATAAACAAACTAAAAAAAAAAAAAAGCCCATATGATCATCTCATTAATGCTGAGAAAACATTTGACAAAAATCTAACATCCCTACATGATAAAAGTCTTGGAAAGATCAGGAATTCAAGGTCCATACCTAAACATAGTAAAAGCAATGTACAGCAAACCAGTAGCCAATATCAAACTAAATGGAGAGAAACTTGAAGCAATCCCACTAAAATCAGGGACTAGACAAGGCTGCCCACTCTCTCCCTACCTATACTTGAAGTTATAGCCAGAGCAATTAGACAACAAAAGGAGATCAAAGGAATACAAATTGGAAAGAAAGTAGTCAAATTATCATTATTTGCAGATGATATGATAGTATACTTGACACCAAAAATTCCACAGAGAACTCTTAAACCTGATAAACAACTTCAGCAAAGTAACTGGATGTAAAATTAACTGAAACAAATAAGTGGCCTTCCTCTATACAAAGGATAAACAGGCTGATAAAGAAATTAAGGAAACAACAACCTTCACAATAGTCACAAATAATATAAAATGCCTTGCTGTGACTCTAACTAAGCAAGTGAAAGATCTAGATGACAAGAACTTCAAGTCTCTGAAGAAAGAAATCAAAGAAGATCTCAGAAGATGGAAAGATCTCCCATGCTCATGGATTGGGCAGGATTAATAGAGTAAAAATGGTCATCTTGCCGAAAACAATCTACAGATTCAATGCAATCCCCATCAAAATTCCAACTCAATTTTTCACAGATTTGGAAAGAGCAATTTACAAATTCATCTGGAATAACAAAAAACCTAGGATATCGAAAACTATTCTCAACAATAAAAGAACTTCTGGTGGAATTACCATCCCTGACCTTAAGCTGTACTACAGAGTAATTGTGATAAAAACTGTATGGTATTGGTACAGTGACAGGCAGATAGATCAATAGAATAGAATTGAAGATCCAGAACTGAACCCACACACCTATGGTCACTTGATCTTTGACAAAGGAGCTAAAACCATCCAGTGGAAAAAAGACAACATTTTCAAGAAATGATGCTGGCTCAACTGGTGGTTAGCATGTAGAAGAATGCAAAGCTATGGATATCTTATCTCCTTGTACAAAGCTCAAGTCCAAGTGGATCAAGGATCTTCACATCAAACCAGATACACTGAAACTAAGAGGAAAGAAAGTGGGGAAGAGCCTCAAGCACACAGGCACAGGGGAAAGTTTCCTGAACAGAATACCAATAGCTTATGCTCTAAGACCAAGAAGTAAGAGGTGGGACCTCATACAATTTCAAAGTTTCTGAAAGGCAAAAAACACCGTCAATAGGACAAAACAGCGATCAACAGATTGGAAAAAGATCATTACCAATTCTACATAGAGGACTAATATCCAATATATACAAAGAACTCAAGAAGTTTGACTCCAGAGAATCAAATAAACTTATGAAAAATGAGGTACAGAGCTAAACAAAGAATTCTCAACTGAGAAATACCAAATGGTTGAGAAGCACCTAAATAAATATTCAACATCTTTAGTCATCAGGGAAATGCAAATCAAAATAACCTTGAGATTCCACCTCACTCCAGTCAGAATGACTAGGATAAAAAACTCAGGTTACAGCCTATGCTGGCAAGGTTGTGGAGAAAGAGGAACACTCCTTCATTGTTGGTGGGATTGCAAGCTGGTACAACCACTCTGGAAATCACTTTTGGCAGTTCCTCAGAAAGTTGGACATTATACCACAAGAGGACCCAGCTATACCACTCCTGGGCATATACCCAGAAGATGCTCCAACATGTAATAAGGACACATGCTCTACTATGTTCATAGCAGCCTTATTTATAATAGCCAGAAGCTGGAAAGAACCCAGTTGTTGCCTAACAGAGGAATGGATATGGAAAATGTGGTACATTTACACAATGGAGTACTATTCAGCTATTAAAAATAATGAATTTATGAAGTTCTTAGGGAAATGGATGGATCTGGAGGATATCATCCTGAGTGAGGTAACCCAATCACAAAAGAACACACATGGTATATATTCACTGATTAGTGGGTATTAGCCCAGAAGCTCAGAATATACAATTCACAAGCCACAAGAAACTGAAGAAGAACGAAGACCAAAGTGTGGATACTTTGACACTTCAATCCTTCTTTGAAGGGGAGCAAAATAGCCATGGAAAGAGTTACAGAGACAAAGGGTGGAGCAAAGTCTGAAGGAATGACAATCCAGAGACTGGCCATCTGGGGATCCATTCCCATATATGATCACAAAACCTAGACACTATTGTGGATGCCAATAACTGCTTGCTGACAGGAGCCTGATATAACTGTCTCCTGAGAGGCTCTGCCAGTGCCTGACAAATACAGAAGTGGAGTCTTACTGCCATCCATTGGACTGAGTACAGGGTCCCCAATGAAGGAGCTAGAGAAAGAACCCAAAGGGCTGAAGGGGTTTGTGCCCCCATAGGAGGAACAACAATCTGAACTGGTACCTCCTGAGCTCCCAGGGACTAAACCACCAACCAAAGAGTATAAATGGTGGCACTCATGGCTCCAGCTGCATATCTATCAGAAGATAGCCTAGTCGTTCATCAATGGGACGAGAGGCCCTTGGCCCTGTGAAGGTTCTATGCCCAAGTATAGGGGAATGTCAGGGCCAGGAAGCAGGAGAGGATGGGTTGATGGGCAGGGGAAGGAGGGAGAAAATAGGTGGTTTTTCAGAGAGGAATCCAGGAAACGGGAGAACATTTGAAATGTCTATAAAGAAAATATGTATTAAAAAATTGATGGATAAAATAGTTTCTTTCCTGGTTTCCTTTAGTGATGAACAATGACATGGAAGTATAAGCCAAATAAACCCTTTCCTGCCAAAAACAAAAAGCAAACAAAAAAACCCGAAAATAAAAAACAGAAATTAATTAGTGAATGTGTGGAGGTAAAAGGGCTACACTATGAGAAGATATGAATGTAGAAGTAGTATTATTTGGTAGATAAAGTGAAACATTTCTCTAAGAAATGAAAACCCAAATTGACTGATGTTATGTACTTTAAATATTGAGGAGGCACAAGATTGCAGAGTCTATACTGAGTATTTTTCCATAACTGTCAGATAGGTAGTACATTTACTATGATGGTTCTGAATAACTTAGCAACTGGGTGCTGGTGCTGGAATAAGGAGCTTTACATCAATGGCTGTTAGGTTTAGGCATTGAAATATGCAAATAATATATCCATTTTTTAAATGAAGGAGTCCAGAGTGACAGAATTGGGAATTCAAACCTACCATGGCTTCCTTGTAGAATCCACGGCCTCTTCATGGACAGGGATAATACTCTTGTCATCACATTTCTTGTTTGGAAACTGGAACAAATGTGACACCTATACTTAGCGAACACCTCAGTCCTGGTGTATTCTCACATTCCTTTTTAAATGATGTTCTCTGTGGAGTTTCTTATAGCAGAGCATATCTTGTATGTGGCTTGTGAGCCAGAGTTTTTGTAGTCATGCAACATCAAACTGAAAGTGGATAATGTTTAGCTCCATGTGAGACCACAGACTCCATTATAAACTAGGTTTATATGTAGTTTATGTGCAGCTTCATACAATATGATGCTTACCTAGAAGCTAGATCAATGACTGGCTTATGAGGTGTCACAATGTCCATAATCAGCATAGTTATTGGTGTCCATTTGTCAGGATGAAGCATATACATCAGAACTTACTTTATGTAGTTTAGGTAAGTAAAAAATTCTTGAAAGGTATCATGCAGCTTGAACAGTATCTCTCTGATAGGAAATACATTACACATACATACACACACACACACACACACACACATACACACACACACAC